>NC_135174.1:29321377-29621377 GCF_041146795.1 Maylandia zebra | reverse complement strand
AGCTTTTTAGCTTGTCTCTGTTTTGGGTCTCTTGAGCTGGCTGGTCAGTCAGTCGCTGTAATAACGTGGTCGGGTGTTAGGCAAGGCGGACAGGTCTCACAGGATAAATCATGTGAGCAGATGGAAGCGTGGAGTGCTGTAGACGCTGCATTGACTTTGGTCTTGATTAAACGTAGTGGACCAACCACCAACACCAGCAGACGACATGCCACCCACCAACACCGGCCACAGTCTGCTCCTTCTGAAGCTCTCAAGAGTTCTTGGACCCTCTAAAGCAGGGGTGTCCAACTCCAGGCCTCGAGGGCCGGTGTCCTGCAGGTTTAGATGTGTCCATCACAGCTGATTTAAAAATGATCTCCTCAAAATGTCTTGAAGTTCTCCAGAGCCCTGGTAATGAACTCATCATGTGATTCAGGTGTGCTGACCCAGGGTGAGATCTACAACCTGCAGGACACCGGCCCTCGAGGCCTGGAGTTGAACACCTCTGGGGAACTTCACCACAACAGGTACAGCGTCCTCATCACCCCTAATGTAAGACGCTGGACTGTTGATCAACTGCAAGTGATAATCAACATTTAAAAAGACACTTGGAACAAATAAAAGTCTCAAATCTTTTGATTGCGCTGGTATATTTGTCCATGGAACAATAATTTTTATGTTAGCTGTATAATGTGGTGAACAATAATAATAATAATAATAATAATAATAATAATAATACGTCACTGCTTATGAGGATTGTGGAGAATTCTAATTACATGGCAAACAACAATACTGTTTGAAAGTAATCTCGTTTGGCTTCAGCAAAAAAACTAGAAAAAGTAGAAGGATTTGTTTATTCGAATGAGCAAATATGAAATTATGTCTGAACAAGCTTTCCACCCATACAATCTGTTCAGGAGCTGTGGCAAGCAGCCAGACTCCACACAGAAGTCTAACTTTACTGAATTGGCTGGTAAAATATTAAAAGTAGTCCTGGGATTGTGGGAATTATCCGCTGCTGCGGTGGACAGAAATACATATTTGCTTCATCAAAAGTTCGACCCTGAACTACAGAAATAAACAAGACTGTGAGCCGATCGTGTAACAATGACTACGAGTCCCCCGAGTGGCGGGAATTACTGCCGAGCTGCATCCCAAAATGAGAAATGTTTGACCGGCGACGCCGGGAGACTTTAAGAGAAGTTTCCGGCTCTACTTTCCTGTTTCTCTGACTCTGACTCTTTTCATAAGAGGCTGCAGTCCGAGTTCATTAGAGAATATCTGCCTCAGTGAGTAAGTATTTGAGGAACGGTGACATTGTTCAACATTTTCTGTCAGAATTATCTCCGTATCACCCCTCTTTGATATTCCTCCCATTGGTGGCATTGTGAGGAGGCAGAAGCCCGAGCGCTCCTCGGCTCTCAGATGTGAACAGCTCTCTGGTGGCCCACACAGGAATGAGAGGAGTTGTTTTCATCGCCGCGTGGGAGGAACCTCCTCTTTAATGAGCTGCAACACGTTAAAAGAAGGCTTTGGATCATAACTGGCTTCAAATCCTTCAAACTCTCACTGAAGAAATGAGTCATCGCAGCTTTGGTTTGTCTTTTTGAGTTTTACACTCACTTTATCACTGGTGTCACATTCTGCTATGAGATGGATTTTATTCCCATCCGTAAAGACTCAGTTTCAGCAGATACACAAGAAAGGTTTACCCTGCAAAGCACCAAACTACTAGCTACACTCCCCAGCCGCTTCATTTGGAGTGCATTTTGGCTGAACTGTCTTATTTCTTCGTGGAAAAGGTTCAAAACAATACTCGGAGGTTCTGGTCCATGTGGACATGATGCTGCTACACAGCTACTGCAGATCTGAGTACAGCAGGTGTCACCATTTTTAAACGATCCTTGTGATCTGGTGTAGAGAGATGGCGCACTGTGGTCATAAAGGTATGAACATGGTCAGCAACAACACAAATCCGGGAGGCTGCGATGTTTAAATGATGCTCAGGGCCCAACACGGTCACACCAGCATTAGCCTGACATGTCCATACAAGGCGGGACGTTTCCTCCAAATTCATCAACGCTGCAGCAGAAACGGAGACTCATCAGAGCAGGCAGCGTTTCTGAGCCCGTGTGAATCGTAGCCTCGGTTTCCTGTCCTGACAGAAGTGACACCCGGTGTGGTCTTCTGCTGCCGCGGACCATCTGAGGTTTGACGACCTGTGCTTTCAGAGATGCTCTTCTGCATACCTCAGGAGTAACGAGTGTTAGTCATGGTGTGGGCCTCACAGTTTCTGTGGTACAAACAGTACCAAACTTTGTGTTTCCGCACACGTAAAGTCCTTTTACTTTTGATACTTGAAACCTGTAGTGTTACTTACAGTTATAGGTTCTCATATCATGGTATTTGGACTAAATGACTTAAATAATTATTTTGGGTTGGAAATCAGAGATTATATCTCTCGGCTGGCCTGGGAACGCCTCGGTGTTCCCCCGGATAAACTGGAGGAGGTGGCTGGGGAGAGGGAGGTCTGGGCCTCTTTGCTTAGGCTGCTGCCCCCGCGACCCGGCCTCGGATAAAGCGGATGAGGATGGATGGAAATTCTGGCATTTGTTTTAATGAGTTCAGCGGCGCGGTCCATAAACACCTTTGAGTTTCAGTTTCATTTCTAAGGTCATAAACTCGGTGGTTATTTCAGACGTAAAGGTTGTGAGCGTTTACCTCCTTTTGTTTTCATGGCTTTGTAAACTTTTTGCCATCGTGTCCTAGAAATATGGAACTGTTTTGTGGAGTAAATTTTATTCCGATGGAAAACAGAAAACTCTGCGACTGTGACTGAAAACCGCCGCACGTCTGGCGTGTTTGTGACGGATGGCCGGGCATCACAGCAGCTGTTTGGCCAGATGTTTGTCTCCTGCTGCCCGCTGTTTGGATCCCAAGCTTTGACTCTTCCACTGAAACAGCTCTGATCCAGAAGCTGGCAGTGCACAGAGAGCTGGACCTGACAAAAAGCTACTTTAAACTTAAAACACAAAAAACCACCAGCTCTGCTGTCAGACCCACACAGCAACACGAGCGCTCGCAAAGACTCCTCGCCACAGAAGTCATTAGCATGCACTGATGAAGGCCTTCTCTTTAGACAGCTTTCTCTCTGCGCACATCATTGGCCAGACAACATAAGAGCACCATATTGGCCCAGACTGTCCACTTTTGTCCCTGCTGGAAACATTTTAAGCCAATCATGGTCATCAAAGACATAATCTGCACAGCTCACTGGCATCAAGCACAAGGATTCGACAGTATTGGGGGAAAAACAAGTGGGGAACATGAAACATCAAATATGCAGCATTATCTGTGTGCGCGTCCGTGCTGCCAAAACGACCGTAAAACTTTGGTTTGCTTCCAACAAAATACACAGAATACATGTCTGTTTCACAGCTATGACGAAGGTGTGTGTGGTTATGGGCTCGCTATCTTCACATTTAGACTTCAATCACTCCTCAGGTCTTTGAGAGATTAGAGGAAGTGAATTTTACCCAAAATAATACTGAAGGAACTTTAGAATCATTTAAAAAAGCTGTTCTGCAGAGATTCCAGAGCAAACATGCACTGTAACGATGAGCAATGTTCAATATAAAATATCCTGAGCAGCTGGATGTGCAGCTTCCAATCAGAGTAGTTCATCAGGTATGAAGAAACCACCTCAAGCTTTCCGATGCTTTCAGAAACAGTGAGTCAGCCTGCAGGACGAAGGACGACGTCCAACCTGAAAATCCTAAAAATGCTAAAAAAACACAACAAAAACACAAGAACCAGCTTTCACTGAATCATCATCATCATCATCATCATCATCATCATCAGTGTTGGTCAAGTTACTTGAAAAAAGTAATCAGTAACTAATTACCGATTACTTCCCCCCAAAAGTAATCCTGTTACTTTACTGATTACTTATTTTCAAAAGTAATTAATTACTTAGTTACTTAGTTACTCTTTAAAAACACTATTTACAACCTGAAGAGGTGATAAAGTGATAGATCTTTCAGCCCAATTCTACTTTTTCTGCATAATCCATCATACAAAATGTAATCAGATGGAAAAGTCTCTTTTTAAACTTGTTTTATTAGTTTTAATCTTTTAACTTTATGCATCAAGCAAAAATGTAATTATCTGCAACATTCTCTGACTGGAAGAAATTAGTTTAACATTTAAACCTATTTTCTGCACATTCCAGCACATAAAATAAAATATTTTTGTGTTTACACTCAGTCTTTCAAATAGATGCAAGTAAAACACAGCAGAAAATAAATAAAGTCAAAGACTCAGCGGTCCTGTTGCTCTATTTTCACCTGTAAAGCAGGAGTGGGGCAGGCGGAGGTTTACCCTGGTGCAGGTGTGCCGCGGTCAGTGGAAGAATCCGCGAGTTTCTCTGTGAGTTTCCCATTACGTCGTAGCTACTCGGTGCTTGTTGGAAGTTTAGGGGTTTTTTCGCTGTAAAAAGAAGTTTTCTTCCCACGCACAGCGGACACTAATGTTTTTGTCACTTTTTATGGAATCAAACTCAAAGTAAGGTCAGTACTTCCACGCTTTAGACGCTGCACGCTCATACTCTCTCTGCACTCGATATATGATCCATTGTTGATCTGCACACAGCTGTTGTCACTAACGTCGCACTCGCTTACGTCACTGTCGTGAGACATTCTCGCAAAAAAATCACGGTTTTAGTAACGCAGTAACGCAGCGTTCCTACGGGAAAGTAACGGTAATCTAATTACCGTTTTTGCAATAGTAATCCCTTACATTACTTGTTACTTGAAAAGTAATCAGATTACAGTAACGCATTACAAGTAACGCGTTACTGCCCATCTCTGATCATCATCCATAAAAATTGAATATGTATTTGTGCTGGACTCGGGTAGGAGGCTGTTGTGCTTCCCTCTAAACGTCTCTGTGGACGGAGGATGATGTAAATTTGTCTCCCCGACTGTTGTGAGGAGAAAAGCACAGATTGGACTGGAACCAGCGCGGCGACTCCTCGGGCTGCGATGAGGTCGGAGAGGTTATTTTGTGCATTGTATTATTTTTCTCGTGTGAGTCTATGATATAAAAGAGCAATAAAAAGTTCCAGCGGTCGGGCGATAAAATGGCAGCGGAGCAGAAGAATAGATTTTCAGCTTGTAACCGGAGGGCCGCTTCATGTAAGAGAGAAACGCCGCCTTCGTTCAGCGGTTCAGCTCAGCTTTTATTCCCAGCTGCAGGGAGATTGGATTTTATATAAAGTCAGAGAGCAAGAGAAAATAAGCCTGCATACATACATGAACAGGATATACTGTTTTACTCAAACGCAGAACCACAGAATTACATCTGTGCGCCACAGAGGATAAAATAATAAGAACAAGAAGCTTGTATCTGATATCTGCAATAGCCTCAAACGTGAAGATCGACCGATGACAGCACCAACAGAAATGAAGCGGGGACGGCTGTGCTCGGGGGGGTCGGGGCAACAACGTGACGGAGAAGGTGCAAACAGCTGAAATCTACCCCAGTCGATCCTCAGGGAAACATCCAAACCTCTCCAGTTCTGTTTCTTTTATTGTTTTTGTGATGTTATCGTGTAAAAACGGGATCGGGATGATTTTAGATTCTGCTGGTGTCTCGAGTAGAAACGGCGTTTTGTACAAAAACAAACTGCTGTTGGAGTCTGTCTGCGTTCTCATCCGTTCTCAACACTCAGAAATATCGTTTCAAAGAGAGAGACGCTCTGCAGGAATACTAAAGACAGGAAGTCGGCTCGTTGGCTGAACTTCTGCTCAGCTTCGTCCCAGAGCCCCATCGCATGTTTTAAAGAAGCGTCCTGCTAAAGTTTCATTCGCTGCTGCTGAGTAGTTTTGTTGAATACAGATGATCATTGAACAGAAATACATCCACTTCTGTCCTCTTGGTCCTTCTTCCACCAGATTTATTACAAATCAGCAGAATCTATATCTTCATCGTTTAAATCCAAGAATAAAACGATGCCGTTGGATCACCGCGGAGCAATAAGGAGGAAAAACAAACAGAGCGATTTGTAAAGGAATCAGCGAGTGTCAGTACAGTGACGGAGCTGCTGCACGCACCCACCACAGAGCAAAGGCCTCGCTGTGGATTTCCATCAGTTTACAGGAAGCTCCTCCCCACGGTCGCTGTAGACGGGCAGACCAGGGCTGCACAGCTGCATCCTAACACAGGGTCACATGTTTCTGCCATCAAATTCAAAATGAACTCATATTTTTCTTCAAACAGTTCATTTTCATGCCTTTAAACATTTGTTTGTATTTGATGTATTGGGAATAAAATCTGAGTTTATGGAAGCTGCGAATCTTTGCATTTGTTTTATTTACATTTTGGACGCCGGCTTTGGAGTCTGGGTTTATTGATTTGAGAGTATGCACCAACTATGGACCGATGTGACAGAACAGATGAACAGACGTGTTCTTTCATGGATGGAAGAGCTTCAAAATAAATCCTCACACTTCTGCGTATCGAGCGTTCTACTTTTAGGCTTCAGCCGCTCGCTGCGTGGACGTACTGAGAAACTGTTGGCATTGAAACAAACTTTTCAGCTCATTAAATATTCATTTAACTCAAATGTTTTTTATTCTGTTGAGCAGAAACTAAAGTGTGCCGGGTTGTTTCCCACTCTTACCCACAGCGACCACTCCTGAGCGCACGCACAGTCCCCGGATGACGAACTCGCCGCTCCGATAACATTTGCCAGTTGATGAATTTAGTTTGAGTCATAACTCGATAAATAAAAGTAAACGGCTGCAGTGACGTTTCCGGTTTTTGTGTCTCGCCGCTAAACGATGAGTTGTTTCTGACGCTGAAAGCCTTCGCATTGTAGAGCCGGTGTAACGAACCGACACCTTAACAAGTGTGTCTGCAGATCCTTCGGGCGGCGGAGGGAGAGACGGCGTGCGATGGTAGGGCTCCTCGCCCTTCTGATTAACAGTTTTCTCTCATCTGTCTTTTGCTGGGCTAATTAACTAGATAATTAGCAGACGTGATATACAACACAGTCGATGTAAAAGCATCGTGTGTGTCCGCTGAGCGATCCTTTGAAGATTCACACCATAAACCGTGGCTGCTGTTTACGCAGCCACAGACGATTCAGCTCCTTCGAGACGCAAACCCTGCACGGCGAGGCCGGACCAGAAGCTCGTAGCATGTATCGGTTCTCAGACAAACAATACAAGATTAACATAAAGCCATCTTAAAAACAGAACAAGTCGAATTTAAATGAGCGGGGCATTAAAAATGCATGGCCGCGAGACCGGGCAGAAGGAATCAACTCTCTGAGCTGCTTTAACACATTGAACCGCCCGAAAGCTCTAAAAGCAGGGAAATGAAAGCAGGGAGAAGTAAAGTTCACTGTAAACTTTGTTCCAAACACACACTGTGTGTACAGCTAACAGCTTTCAGCAGCAACACAAAGGCTCAGACGGCGACGAGCAAAACTGTGATTTCATCAGAAGACTTGCTCAGGCTGCAGACTGGATCGAAACGACTCAACGTGAGTTTGAAGGTTCTCAGTCATCCAGGTCATCGTAGTCTAAGGAGCTTGGAAAGAAAAGCGTCTGGACTTCTTACAGGTTCTTTAACCCTCGGGGGTCCAGGGTGTAAGTGGCTGTTTTTGATTTTGACTCTATTTCACCTTTAAAAACTGATTACTTTGCCTTGTTTGGTATCATTCTTATCAGCACAACCTCAAATATCTGAAATTGGAGTTTTTCATTTTGACATACTGTATTAGCACAATTGATCTAAATTCAGACGAAAAACTTAAAATTGGAGAAGAAAAAAATTATAATTTTTACTGTAAAAACCACAAAAATGTTTAACGAATCAATTCATAACTAGAAATGCAAATATAATTGTAAATTTCAAAAAAAAATTATGCACAAGTTTTGCAAACAACAAAGTTATTTGGTACTATTTACCTAAAAATGCAGCCAAGGCCTCAGATGTTTTTTATATAACCATTTAACCTCCAAACACGCTAAAAGTCTCTCACGTAACAAAAAGCCCTCTTCCCAAACAACCAAATGCCACGTTTCCATGTCGTGTTTTGATTGGTCGACATGCTACATTATTCCACTAATAGAGAAGGGGTGCTTTTTCTTTTTTTCACTTGCAAGTGGAGAGTGCTTGCTAACGCTGTCCTTAGAAAAGGCCGTTTTTACCGTTTCCTTCCGCTGTAAACAAACACCAGTTTTATTCAGGAAAAAACATCACGTGTTTTGTATCATAACTCTTGTTTTGCGTGGCCTATCGACACGATTTAAAAACTGGTATATAGTTTGCAGTCTGCACTTTCGACTCAAGTTGAAACGGAGACTCTGGGTCGCTGCATCTTGTTACTGCGTCACCTTAAATTGGTCACGTGATTTCGACACGCCTGTGTGCCTGTCGACCTCCAAGGGTTAAAGCTGTTTCACCTTGTGAAACGTCTTCAAGGAAATGTAGACAACTCAAAGTGAAGTCAACATGAACGTGCTTTCAACTGCAGTTCTTCCTCACGATCAGCAGGGGGCGACTCCTCAAAAGCATGTCAGACTATGTAAAAGTCTAGTAGACGGCTCCCTTTGCCTTCCCCGATCTTTGACCTCATTAAACATTTGTCTTTGCGCGTGTTTGGATTCTGGGTGTCTTTGTGGTGCATTTTGGTCTCTTGGATATGCATATTGGATATATTTGGCAAGATCAAGTTAACCCTTTAAAGCCGGTCAGAGTGGGCACGCTCTGTTTTGCGTAACTATTTTTAAATCCCGGTAGCTCTGCAACCACTAAGCTAGCGCAATAATTTTTTTTGCATATGAAACCGGAGGAGTTGTACTTACATCTTATGCCATCAGCTTGTCCTCGGTCACGGTTTCCTTCCACATAAATCTTCGCAAAAACTGCATAAAAAGCGCTTGCAGGAACAGAGACATAATATTCCAGAAACACACTTTGCTGATCTGATCAGCTGTTTGTAACACTTCCTATGTTGGAATAGACGTCAGAGCGAACTATCGTATGTCCGCCATGACCTGCCCGAAACCGGAAGTGACATCATTTTCGTGGAAATGTAGTTCTTTACCATCAGGGCCTTATGAGCCTATACTGGTGTTTTTAAACACGTTGGTTTTTAAATGTGCTCTATAAATAAAGATTGTTGTTGTTGTTGTTGTTGTTGTTGTTGTTGTTGTTTAAAAGTTATCTTTGACTTTGACTTTCTGTGTCGTTTCTGGGATGCTTAGGACTCATATTGCTCTGCTGGAAATAGTTTATTTTGATGCATATGCTGCTTTTTTGCAAATTTGCAGTATAATATTTATTTTCGTTTTTCCTGCAGTATATAAAAATTGGTGTATTTCAAAAACAAAACTATGAAGACACTCAAAATAAATTTCCTGTGGTAGGAAACTATTTTGTGCAACTTTTTTGTATTTACAGTTTTGAGGGATAAGCCTCTTAAATTTCTCTAACTAGAAATATATGTTAAAAAAACAAAAACGATTTTCATTTTTTTTGTAGTTTATTGCACTTTTTTGCAATTTATGTAATTACTATGCACTTAATGCATGCATATTATTAAAATCTGGGCTATAATGGTTGTATTGATGTATAGCAACTTGAAATGCTCCCAAAAACGGCTCCACAGCAGGTAAACATATAATATAAGCTCTGGCGGACTTGGTTCTATGGTCGGTCTTAAAGGGTTAATGATGACTCCCCGTGACTCTGATGAAGTACCTGCAGAGTTGTCTGACTGGGTGACAGCGAGCGCACTTTGAAATCAGTGCAGACGGCTTGCTGTTAAGCATGATTACAACCCTCACAATATTTTTCTGAAAACAGCGAGCGCTCCGAGCACCCATATTATCGTTTTGTCTGATTCTACAGATTTGAAGCTTTGATGCTAATTACTGTCTTCTCTGTTCTCAGTGGTGAAAAGTTTTTTAAGGTACCAATTTTATTCATTTCTGGCTCTGACGAGAGGGTCAATTATTCCACTTTAGGTGTCTGCGCCCCGTCTCTCTCTCTTCTCACCTGCTTCCCACCTCTTCCATTTTCTGTGAAATTGCCCTCGCGCTCGGCGGGGATAAAGGCCCGGGAGCTCGTAACGTCCTCCAGACATTTTATCACATTTCCTCACTCTTCCCTTCTTTCATCAGTCGGTCTTTATTACCGTCTCTCTTCCCTTCGTCTGATCTGACATGTCGGGCTTTCATGAAGGACTTTTATCGGGAAGTCAAAAGAGCCAGGAGACAAGAACAAAGCACATGAAGCAGGTCGTGTGGACCATCAGGCCTTCCTTTAGTTCTGTAAAGATGATAATTGTACCAACTGCAGGAATCCTCTTGTACTTCTGCCTTTTTATTGGATGCTACAGATTTATAGATGACACAAACCTAATTGTAACGGCCACGGCTGCGGTTTACACCAACTGCTGTCTGGATCTTCTGAAGAGGTTCAGAGATGGAGAAGCTTGAACAGTCATTTTGTGGTTGGCTGTATTATTCATGTGTTTGGAGGGACATCCGAAGGCTTTCAGCGCTGCTGTTTCAAACATCATGCTCGACGTGGCTGTGAGGGCCATCATCACCATAGGTGCACGACTCACAGGTGTGAGCGTGGCGCCAAAACTTTAGTCCGTCTCATTGGTCGTCACTTGTGCACACAAACCTGCCTGTGGGTGACTATCTATGGTACACTGCCACATCCCAGAATGCAAAGCGTATCCGATTACAGGAGGTCGTTTAGCTCCAACTTGCAGCAATAAAGAGAAGTTTTCTCTCTCTCGTGCATTCCACCTTAATGTTAAAGCTACCAGTGTGGTTCACTCGGATTGGTCCTGCATTAGATTAATGTTTGACTCTCACATTAAAGTCATTCAGGGGTGAATGAATGAATTTCAGGATGTTGCAGAAACATCTGTAGATGTGCTGATTACCTGTTTGTTGTCCACTGTGTGTCAGATTCTTTCCTTTGACTTTACTCGATACCTGCATCCTGACACTGTGCAGCAGAAAACGAGCATGCTCTGGACACAGATGGAGTAATGTCATTGATAATGTTGGTGATGGTCAGCTGTTATAATACATGCATGTTGGCTCGCCATCTACATTTTCATACAGTTTGTGGCGAGAATCAAAAGCATAAAACTTAAAACTGCTTACAAAGTTTTTGTTTTGTCTGTACTTTAATGATTCCCTCTTCAGCTCATTCACACTGGTCACTACAGACATGAATCGGCTGTGTCTGTGGTGATAAATTGGTGTCAGTGAGTCACCTGCAGGCTGCGAGCCTCAGGCTAATTCGCTCTCCCTGAAGTTTACAGTCATTAACATAACCTCAAAGATGAATTTTTCACAACTGGACAATCAATAAAACTGAAAGTCGGAAGCAGATTCATATTTCAGCATTATAGGGCCTTGGTTTTAGAGATGAAAGTCCCTTTCATGTTTTCAGCAGAAAAGCCGCTCTCAGAGCTCAGGTTGTATAAAAGATGACCAGCTGTGTTATAGATTACCAGCTTTCTTTGGTAAAATGTCACAGGCACATAAAATACTTTGACAGGCGCAGTTAACGACTCGCATCGAGCATTTTGTGGTAACGTGTGAAACCTCATTGCACCAACGCCAGCGAAGCTGGGAGGAAACATGGATTATCTCCTTTTGCACAGGTTGTACTCTCTGCACACAGGTGAGAGTACAACCTGTGTGCAGAAGTGTTTACTGATCAGAGCCCCACAGAGGAGAGCGGAGACAAAGATGTAGCGAGCACCATCTGCTATCCCGACCATCCCATCCGCTCCACGGCCTCGTCACATGTTAAAAACACGGATCTTCTTCAGAGATTACACGGAGAGCAGCCACCGTGGAACCTCTGGAAACGCTGCTCTGACAACCTAACATGAGGCCATTAGTGGGGTCAGAGAGACCGTTGGTAGCTTCCATCAGTGACGCGAGGCGGCCAGCATCTCACACACCGTGACTGTCTGTGAACCAAGACGCCAATCCAATTCTATGGAACTACTCATCATCACAGTTTGATGAGTTCAGTTCAATATCAGAATTAATGTTTCATTTATACGGACTCATCTGCGTACAGGGCCCACAGGAAGTTGGCTCACAACTTGCTTTGGCACGCTCTTGACATTAGGATGGAAGAAAACTTTGAAGTGGGCGTGGCCTTAATCACACATTAGACTGCATGCTAACTGTCTATCAGTCCACAAATAAGGTGCCTCACGAAGGAAGCTTGTTTTTTTTTTACGTACTCCATCTGAGCAGCTGTCATTTAAATTAACCCTTTAAAGCCGGTCAGAGCGGGCACGCTCTGTTTTGCGTAACTATTTTTAAATCCCGGTAGCTCTGCAACCACATAAGCTAGCGCAATAATTTTTTTTGCATATGAAACTGGAGGAGTTGTACTTACATCTGATGCCATCAGCTTGTCCTCGGTCACGGTTTCCTTCCACATAAAGCTTTGCAAAAACTGCATAAAACCACTTGCAGCAACAAAAACATAATATTCCAGAAACAGCTTTGCCGATCTGATCAGCTGTTTGTAACACTTCCTACGTCCATCAGCATGAACTATCGCATATCCGCCATGACCTGCCTGAAACCGGAAGTGACATCATTTTGCGGAAATGTAGTTTTTACCATCAGGGCCTCATGAGCTTATACTGGTGTTTTTAAAAGTTATGTTTGGCTTTATGACTTCCTGTGTCATTTCTGGGATGCTTAGGACTCATATTGCACTGCTGGAAATAGTTTATTTTGATGCATATGCTGCTTTTTTGCACTTAATGTAGACATATTATTAAAATTTGGGCTGTAATGGTTGCATTGATGTATAGCAACTTGAAATGCTCCAAAAAATGGCTCCACAGCAGGTAAACATATAATATAAGCTCTGGCGGGCTTGGTTCTATGGTCGGTCTTAAAGGGTTAATCAATTAATAAATCAGCTGATTATCCAGTTGACCACGCTCCACGTCAGCAGCTTGTAGGAGATCCTGGCTGAGTGTCAGTCGCTCCACATAGACTAAAATGTTAAAATGTCCAACTACACTGCTGAAATTAACATGTTTACAGCCTGATAGGAAACAGTCTTAGGGGCGTGGCCTCTTTGACTGACAGGTGGAAGGTGACACAGGCGGCTGTAGCTGCTAGCTTTCTGCTAGCTTCACCTCAGCTAACTGGAGTCCCTGAACTTGACCTCTGGACCATGTTTGTGCTGTTGGAGCCTTTTTGGCAAAGATCTGACCGACCATGGCCTGACAGAGTGCCTGAAACCAACACGGCAGCAGGAAAACACTAACCAGTGGCTATGCATATCCATGTGGTATGCAAAAATAGGAGCTGTGTGGAAGCGCTGACAATAAAACGCGTCTTTATCCGTCTGTGTTTTCCTGAAAGGATTTCACTCCAGAGACGTTAGAAGAACGACTTTGTGGAAGCAGGCGCCTCATGGAGGCTGCTGCTGGTTTGTGTTAAACGCAGATCAACAAAAGGAAAACTTTTGCAGTGTGAGTGCTGTCACTTAGCTGTCGCTCCCCTCTGTGTATGGAAAAACATAAAACAGGTATTGTGGCGAGCAGCGATTGGCCACCGCAGCAACACTTCAGTTCAATCTCTTATTTTTAGGCTCAACCTGCCGTGCGGTGCACTCAGACTGTGATTACACCGTCTTTACTCTCTCTGCAGGAGACGCACTATTCTTCCTCTACTGTTCCTTTTGCATTCCTGTTCTCCGCACCTGCAGGCTCACCTGTGCTTCCTGATGGATTTTGATTGTAATCTCTGCTCCACTTCAGATGTAGAACGCCTTAAGTGGTGCAGGTTTATTTATATAGCTGCACTCGGCGCCTGCCTGGCTGTGCAGAAGGCACAATGTGCCCCCTGCAGGCGGCAGGTAACAGGAAGGCCGATGACCCCGTCAGCGCCTCGCACGCCCGCTCTCTGCTGACGCTGCAGCTCGCTCCTCTTGTTCATTTACAGTGAAGCGCTCGATGTGAGATCACGTTTATCAGCGTGAATAATATTCATACGCCCGGAGGGACGATTTTCAAAAGTGCAAAATGCAGCCACGTGTTTCTGTTTGCATCGTTGGCTAAAGTAGGAATGCGTCCTCTTCATTCCTGCTCTCCGGTTGTCCTGGGACTCCTGCTGTGATTGACACTGTTCTGCTGTGTGGTTTCTGTTATTTTAAAGCGCTATCGAACGCTTTATGTAAGTCAAGGAAGCAGCGTCTGTATATTGAACATTCTGCAGTTAATGTTTTCATCAGGAATGCTGTTTGAAACGGCGCTGACTCAAAGCAGCCATGATGCCGTTCTCCGGTCTCTGATTAGCGCTGAAATCCATCAGCTGAGTGAAATCTGAAGACGCGAGCGCTTCTCGAGGAACATTTGAAGTTCCCCTCACAGCCGGCGGCGGCCCTGCGTGCTAACGATAGCTCTCTGCTTCAATGACGGGACGGCGCTTCATCCTCTGAGTGAAAAAGCAGCGGCGTCTGCACGCTCACGCGGGCGTTCAGCGTTTGCTCAGCTGTCAGTCATTAAGAGCAGGATTGAATATTTTCCAAACCTAATCTCAGACGCGCCGTTCCCTCCTTGTTTGGCAGCTTGGCTTCGTTTCTGCTCGGAGAAGCTCTGGGCAGCCTGAGCGGGACAATCCATCAGAGTTAAAGCAGCCTCTGTGTTTTTATCATTGTGAAACACACAGCAGTGACATCCTACAACTGCGTGATTATCTCATTCATGGAGCAGCATCCTCCAGCTGATGGATGAGTCTTGTTCTGCAGGTCGTTGCCATAAAAATGAAATTCAGACTGATGACAGAAGCTATCAGACAGAAGGTACGTGCAATTTAAGACGACTCAGAATTACTGAAGGAAGCGCGGCTGGTCATAACAGCGCTGAGTCGACACTTCAAGCCGCTTTAAGATATAATTGTGAACCTTTGCTGCCAGCTGCCTTCTGACAGGAAACGCTCCCTGCAACGAAGCGTCAGCGCAACCTCAGCAGCTGACGTTACCGGCAGCCTGTCCTTTGTCTCCGTGCTGGAAATGTTAATTAAAAAGCTTCACGCCCTTTCTTCATCATCGCTTTAACGATGACAGCCAGCTGCTCCATGTAAAGCGGCGCGGCGCTGCCCCCGGTGTTGATTTGTGTACCTGCGCTTGTAAAGCAGCATATGGTGCGTGCTCACAAAATATTCAAACCTGCTTTGTTGGAGCCAGAGGCGACTGTGCATGCAGGGCAGGTGAGCTGATTGTACGTCCCTGTCGGGGCTGCGCGTTCAAACACACATTTCACCTTTTTGCAGCCTTATCTCCACTTTTCAGACCAGAAAACTTGAATATGTTTCTGTGCTGCATTCACAGGACACTGATTCGGCCCAGCTGGACACACATGGCCGAGCACTGAGCAGGAGCCACAGGTTTTTATATGTGGAAGCATCAGGTGATTCCATGTACACTTTTCTCTCTGCACACATTTTATTTGGCAACTTCTTTTTCATCATCAGCTGCCTCTCCAGACAGTCTCTCATCCTACAGCTGAGCCTCATCTCCACCTCTGGACTCCACCTGCTGGTCAGCTTTCTACTCTGCACCATCAGCACATGAGGCTCTCCACCTGCTGCAGTCACAGAACCTGGTGGTGGGATTGTTGGGACTGTGGGTCACCAAAAATGGGGACATAAACCAGGAATACAGAGAAAACGCACCAAGCAGACAATCGCCTATGAGCAAGCACTCGACCTCCGACAGGCTCGAGGAGGAGCTTTTAAAAACACTAGCTCATTGTCGTTATGCATTTCCAGTAATACGATCTTGTTGCAGTCAGTCACATGATACCCTGACGCCCAGGAGGCGGGGCTTTTTCTGATTGGTGATCTCCTCCATGTTGTTTTTAACGTAGCGCTCCTCGGGTAGCTGTTAGCCGGTGGACGCCATATGGAACGCTTTAATCGTTAAAACAGCTCACAGGAAACGTGCCCATCCCTCCTGCTCTGTTATTCCTGCAGAGGAGAAACTAAAGAGGCCTCCTGGGAGGCCCGGCAGTCATCTGCATTCATCAGGAGGGAGGGAGGAACCAAGAGGAAAGATTATTATTAACAAGAAGAAGTGAGGATGGATCAAATTAAGGAAGTAAGATGGAAATGGAGGAAAGGAAAGTAGAGGGGAAAGAATATAAAATCAGCGAGGAGAGAAGGAAAAGGTGGATATGAGAGGGCGTGAGGGCAGCAACGAAGGTGAAAATGACCTGACATTTGGAATTGCATTAAAGAAGAGGAAGAAGTGGCGTTAGTGATAATGATGGTTGATATTTTGCTCCCCTCTGTGGCTTTGATCCCTCTGGAGCAGACTCTCTGCTTTGATGGAGAGCACACGGGGACGGAGCGAGAGGAGGAAGAGGAGCTCTTTCCTTAAGATCGCTTAAACTGCTTGATCAGATCGCAGCGGAGAGAAAACCCACTTCCCCCTCAAACGGCAGTTTCATTTAAATAATTTAAAATCCCCACTGTGTTCAAATATCTTTGCACATTTATATTAACTGCTGACTGGGGAGAAAGGTTCATTATCCAAGCAAAATACGTCTTTTTTTTTTAAGGCTGGATATCTTAAACTGTTCGGGTCACTTCACAATCACAGCATATATAATATATATGATAATTAAAGCTCGCTGCCACTTTGAGAAGTTTCAAACTTCTTTTAACACATTAACATCTTTTACTCGTAGGCCTCTGCAGCAGAACCACAGAGAGATGAAGCTGATGGGTCAAGTTTGTCAGGTGGAAAATCTGGAGCCACACTGACAACATCTGTCTCACTCGTGGATTCCACTTCTTAGATCTTATTTTAACAAAGTTAAAACTCGGAGAAGCTCTGGGGGAAAGCAGCTCGTCGCAGCAGTTTATTGAACTTCTACAAAAAGAGCAGAGTCGATAAACAAGAGATAACAGCAACGTGACCCCAGGGTGTCAAACATTAAACCAACAAAGGGAGCGAGAGACGACACAGCGAGGAAGCAGCAGCTCTGCCGCCTCACTGCTGCCTTTCTTTGGTTCTTCAGCATGAAGTGAGAACCATTCAGTCCAGTATGTGACTCATAACTACGCCCATCAACTTACTGATGAAGAACAGGTGATGATCAGTGAGCAGCAGTGTGTCTTTGAGGATCTCTCGTGATGAGAGAGGAACTGTTAGTCTGGCAGAGGAGTAGGTGAGGGTGGTGCACCACATGTATGAGGACGCTGAGACGGTGGGGCTGAAGGTGGGGGTGGGATTACATCAGTGATCTGAGCTCCTCCTTTGCAGTGGTGATGGACAGGCTGACAGATGAGGTCAGGCAGCAGTGTCTGTGGATCGTGATGTTTGCAGACGACACTGTGATCTGTTAGATGACGGAGCTGGTGGAGGAGAGCCTGGAGAGGTGGAGGTGTGCTCCAGAGAGGAAGAACAAAAGTCAGAAAGAATACGTGTGAGAATGAGAGGGAGACAGGTGGACATGGAAGGAGCAGAGGCAGTGAAGGTGGTCCAGGACGTGCAGAGGAGGAGGAGCTTTCTGATTGGTCGCCCCTCCCTGAGCCTGGTTCTGTGGGAGTTTTCTTCCTGTTTAAAGGGGGCGTTTCCTTCCCACTGTGTTGGGGTCATCTCATATCCACGTGAAGTGTTTGTGTGGCCAGTGTTTCAGACTGTGGTCCATTTTGAATGCTTATTTTTGTTTCTCTTGTTTAAATGTGCCACACTGCAGCTTTCAGATAGCAGACGATCAGAGTCAGCGCAGGGCTGCTCAGCGTACTGACCCCTCCCTCTGTCTACCAGAGGACAGCAAAGCTAGAGGATCAAAGAAGACATAGAAACGTATTGTTTCAGTTCTGGTTTGCTTTTAGAAGATATTTGTTGTTGGATCATCTCAGCACTTCTCATCCTGGTAAAGCCTACCCAGCAGCAGAGTTCAGGCCTCTAGTCTCTCTATTCTGAGGCTCCCGGACATCTTCCTCTCCTCTGGGACTTTTGTGTCTCTTTATTTCACCTGAGAGCTCAGCCCGGTCAGGGCGCTATCGCTATTCTGCCATTCATGTCTGCAGAAGGAGATTAGAGGCACTTTCAGCTGTCGATGCTGCTGCTTTGTCACCAGCTGTAACTTCCCCGAGGGAGTGGGAGCCCTGCGGGGACTCCTTTCACCAAATACAGAATTATTAGCCTCAGATGTCCGTCCCCACATGTCAGAGGCAACCTGTGCTTACAAAGGATGGACGAGAGCTTTCACCCTCTGCCAGGCTGAAGAGTCACTTAAAGAAATGGAAAACAGATGTGGGGAGTGACGGTTCTCACAGAGGCTTCTTTGCTGTTACTGATCTTTTAAGGAAGAATGTCGGTGTATGTGTGTTGTGTCTGCATCCATCACTTTTCAGCATAGTTACAAAAGTTCATGTGAAAAGCTTAGCAGTGGGATATCAAGCAGTAATCTATGCTCCTTAAAAAAGCCCACATGCAGTTTCTCTGATGCCCACTTGAGGCTCCACACCGGAGTCACTGTGTTAACCTCACAGCAGAAATAATCGACTTAGCCCAAACCTGCTAATGGTGATGAATAAGTTTGTAACTCCTCTACTTAAACTGTTGTTTCCTCACCAGAAGTCAGGTTGAATTAGGTTGCACTGGTAATGTTGCCACTATAATGCTAATGGCTAATCATTAGCCTTATTAAATAGTATTGATGTGTAAAAACGATTGTCGGGAACAAAGTGCTAACAAACGTAGGTTTAAGTTGTCCTCTGTTATAATCCAAACTCTAGCTCTGCGTTTTTATAATATTTACTTAATTTCTACAAAGTTTTAGCAATCGGGGAAGAAAGAAATTCAATTCAGCGCCAAATCACAACAGTTGCCTGAAGGTGCTTTATATTGTAAGGTCGACCCTACAATAATACATACAGAGAAAAACCCAACAATCATATGACCCCCTATGAACAAGCACTTTGGCGACAGTGGGAAGGAAAAACTCCCTTTTAACAGGAAGAAACCTCCAGCAGAACCAGGCTGAGGGAGGGGCGGGGCCATCTGCTGTGATTGGTTGGGGTGAGAGAAGGAAGACAATTATTGTAACTTGTATTATCCAAAAACATCCTTTTATAGGTCTCGTCCAAAATGGCCTAGGTTAGTGTTACATGGTTAAACTCAACCGAATTACTTTTTTCCTTTTTGTTATTCTTATTGTAGAGAAAACTGTGGAGTGAAAAAAGTACAACAACGTGTAAATACGTTGGACTCTCGTTCCCTTTGAAATGCTTGTTTCAACTTTGGGAAGTCAAAGTTCAGCTTTGACAGCAATTAGAATAAGTCCGTCTGCAACCTGTTTGTGAATCAACTGTGAAAAAGAGAACTGCAAGTCTTTTATTATCAGATTACCTTTAACTACTCTGCTACAGCATGGAGTTTGTACTACAGAACCTCAGAGACCTGAATTTGAAATCGCTCCACTGATGGTGACGTAGTTGCTGCACGATGCCTGTTCTAACGCTGCTTAGCAACAGGACACGAGCAGCTGAGTCCCCACATCCCAGGCTCATCGATGATAATCGACTCAGATCGATTAAAACATGCAGGCAAACTGTCTTTGTTTAGACATGATTCACGAGTTGGTTTTAAACCTCCACAGATCCATCTGAGAGTCTCACAGTGATTGTTGGCAGACAAGTTTTCCTTGCAGTCAGAACTGGCGGCCCAAAGCTGACCTGTGGGTGAACAGCTGTTACAACTATTTGCAGTTGGTCACCAGATGTGAAAAAATCAGTGCATCACCAGTAACCACCAAACTTCCATAATAGACTATGTGCACGTTAGCATATGCTACTTCCGGTGCGGAAACTCCTGTGGGGAGCTTTGTTTCCGGTATCCTATTCGCGCCTGGTTTACGGTCCAAAACAAGCAAATGAATGAATCAAGCGGCGATTTACATTTCTATAGATGTCTCGGGCATTTACCCAATATATCTGTAAATGATGTTCATCGACTTGTCGATATTTTCCCCCCGCGCCTCAGAGCAAAAGAGAAAAGGATTCAGATGTTATATTTCTCAGCTGTCCCTCGTTTATCGCGGGTGTTATGTTCTAAAAATAACCAGCGAGAGGTGAAATCAAGGAGCCGATTTTATTTTTGACGGTGCAAAACGTTTGGTGGACATCGTGGACATACAGCGCTGCACTTCAGAGTCACACTGCTAGCATCGATGCAGCGATTCTGTGCTGTACAGGAGAGACGGAGGAGATCGTCTGCAGCGATCAGGACGCAGGACACAATGTGACGTAAAAATAAGCAGCAAACTTGCACTAAAAAATCTGTGAAACAGCGAGGTGAAAGGTGAACCGTGTTATAGCGAGGGACCGCTGTCATTTTTAAGCTAAGTCACAACATACCCTTCGTACATACTAATGTATAGAAACCCTTACAATCATTCATTTTTGTGTGGCTTTTTTCACGGTTTGTTAACATGCTGTGTAGGTGTGTACTTGACGAGCTGATCTCGACATAACGGGAAACATCTGGTTTGACTGTTCTTCACCTGTAGTCTGAATGCTGAACATTTGCCTGTTTAGATCATGATACCAGTCACTATACAGAGATGCTTCTGAGTGTGGACGATGTGTCTTCTGCTGCAGTGATGCAGTTCTGCTTGTGTTGAGTGATGTAAACAACTGATCGATCTAAATGCTTTAAACGTCAAAGTTGATCATTAGATTTTTTTATGACACAACAGCGGTGAGTGTTCCCACCTTCTCTTTGTAACTTAACGCCATCTTTCTGTTTTTGAGGTTTGGACATGGTTTTGGAGGATATCTTCGCAGCAGCGATTGACCGCAAAGTAAAGCTACCAGAAATGCACAACCCCACATCCGGTCCCAAACCAGGAAGTTAGCATTTTCTCGTGCACAGGGTCTCTTCTAAAAAGATTGCTGTCCTGTTTTTGTTCCTTGGAAAAGTGATTTTTCACAGGACAAACAGATTAAGTTGTATCGAAAAAGCCTATAAAAGTTTGAAATGCAGCTCATTTATACGTGTAGACACCCTGTGTTTGGACGAAATCAGAGATTCAGAGAGTATGAGAAGAGGAGGAGGGACTATTGAAAGAGGGGGGAAGATGAAAAGAGCAACAAGGACAATGTGAAATAAGCTGTAATGTGAGAAGAGACGAGTCAATGGAAAAGTGTGTATTGTGCATGTGAGTGGGAGTCATAACTTCCTTTGAAATATTCATGCTTGTTGGCCGAGGTGCGAACATCTCGCTGTGACATCAAACAGCCGCCGCCAAAAGCTTATTCTTCTGCGAGCGCGTGCTTAGTCACGGTCCCATAGAACACGCATTTTATACTGACTCCAACCTTTCCTCCATCACCGGCCGGCGCACAATGGTCCGATCCTCCATGAATAGTGCATGACATTGTGTCCGTAACCTTTGGAAAGGTGCCGACAGGAATTCAGAGGAGGAAGCGAAAGATGAATTCGCTGCTCTTTCTCGAACAGCAGGACTTCTTCCTTTCAATAACCTCCTTCAGCACAGTCCAATAAAAGGTGTGTATGTCTTCAAGGTAATTATTTCTCTCTTGGTCTCTGAAATTGGGGTTCAGATAAGTTTGGTGTGCGTCTTCGTGCGCGTCTTCGTGCGCGTCTCCACTCGCGCCGTCTTCCACCTTGATTTCACGCCACAGAAGAAAACAACAAAGATAATTTTGTGGGTTGTTTTTCCATCGCCGGCTTTTCAGACTGCAATTTCATGAAAGTTTTTCACAGGAATTCAGAAAGTAAAACTCATCCAGCTGTGTTCAGTGGAGCGTGGTGGAGAGGCAGAATCACACAGACGCCGTCCGTGTTTGTAAATGAAGCAGCTGGGCCGAGCGCCGCCTGATTACCTCAACGTCAAACTGTGTGCAAAAAGTCAAGTTGAAAGTAAAATGACTCCAAAACCAGTTTATTATAGTAATATCACTCAGTCAGTATTTTAAAGTGCTGAAACTTTGTATTTTTGCTTCTGTGCTGTGATTTGTGAAAAAAACACAAATATTATTAAAGTGAAATTTTTGCGACGCGTGTAGAAAATGTAAAAAATGTAACGTCTTTCAACTAAAGTGACGCATTAACTGGACTTAGAGCCTATTCCATACAACACCCTCCAGGTACTATATCAACCCAGCATAATTTAAATATACAGCTGGCTCTGCAGTCAGTGGACCTTTACTACAGCCTCCGTCAGTGCATGGTTGTGGGTCTGTGGTGTCTGGTTTAATCACTGAACGGCTGCTCTGTTGGGTCATTATCTGTTTGCACTGTGGAAAGTATAACCCACTGGTCTCACTTTGCTTCTATGAGTCCCATCATCTGTAAAACACCAGTGACCAGTTCCACTGCCACCTCCAGCCTGTCTGACAGATGATGTGGGGCGCCTCAGATCGTCGTCTCTTTGATCTGGTGGCCTGATGCACCTTCCTCCCTGAGAGAGCTCTCGACTTGGTTTGATTTTGTTGTTTCTTCAAGAAACTTGAAAAATCCAATCGTTTTTTCTGTCCACGCTCCTTAGAAATCATTGAATTCAGGTGTGCTGACCCGGGGTGAGATCTAAACCTGCAGGACACCGGCCCTCGAGGCCTGGAGTTGGACAGCCCTGACCTACACAGATCCTCCACTGTAGTGTTGTTCTGGGGTCTTTCAGGCCTTTGTGTCTCAGTTATTGTGAAAACACTTAAAATAAATATCTTATCATCGTGTTTTATTAATTGATTCACAACTGTACTGTATTCTTGTGAACACCAGCCGCTCCTACCTCAGTGAATAACTCATTACTGTTACTAACTGAATGTCTTTAAGTTCTTGTTTTTGGAGATTGGTGATCAGATTTTTAACCAGCATTTAATTTTTGAGCCTCACATCTGTGAGCTCATCCAGTCTTGTTTCTTTGTTGATAAGAAAAACTCAAAAGCTTTGCTGTCCGCAAAGAACTTTGAACACTTTTCTCTAGCGTACGTGAAGACGTAAGCTAGTCTCCTTATCTAATGTGTCGATGGTCCACCGTACGGCAGCTCGGCTGCCAGCAGGAACTAGCCTGAAAAGGTGGTTCTGTTCCTGTCTGCTGCAGTCTGCATGCCAAAGTATCCTTGGGCAAGGCACTGAGCACAGAGTTGCTGAATGCAGTTGGACAGAAAACAGTGAAACACAGACAAAATCACAGCGCAACATAAACACAAGTCCATTCAAGTTTTCCTTCATGCTTTGACCTGATTTCTGGTTGCAGTTCACAGCAAATGTTGGCACTGAAGTATGTGTGAATGATTCTATTCAAAGCAAAAAATAAAGAACTGAAGGTAATATTCAGAGTATGTTTTTTTGAAAGAAGGAAGTTATAATTCAGAAGCTCAGAGGGGATCGGGCGTTTGCGGTGGCAGCACCAAAATTGTGGAATGAGTTGCCTTTACATGTTAGAGAGGCAGCTTCCTTATCTGTTTTTAAATCACGTCTTAAAACATATTTATTAACCTTGGCTTTTAGCACAGCAGGACTTGTTCATGTCTCTTAATATGTTTTCTTATTAATTATATTGTTTTCAATTTTAAGATATTTTAAACTGTTTCCTCTCTGTTTTATATTTGTAGCACTTTGGTCAACATTGTTGGATGTAAAGTGCGTTATAAATAAAGATGCTATTTAAGGGGTTTTTGTAACTTTGTACTGCAAGAAAAAGCTTTTGTTTCTGTGCGTGGAGTGAAACTGGAACAGTTTGAAGCAACGTCCAAACATAAAACAGTTCAAAAAGAGTTATAAAAATATGATCTTCTCAAACTATAAAGAAAAAGAAAATACTGAAATTAAGTGAATGTCACTATTTAAAAAATTTCATGATGTGATATTATAGTATATCAGAAATCTGTTCACTGTTTTTATTACAGGTTATATCAGTAAGGAAGCTGACTAAACATTAACTTATGGCAAAGGGGTGGGATTAAATAAGATGTACTTCCTCCCACTTCCTTTCAACTTGTAAATGAATCAGTACGGTAGCGATATTGAAATGTATTGACTTTTCTATATTTTTTTTTCTCTCTGTTATTTTCTAAATGTACCTGCATGTTGTTTACATGTTTGAAATAAATAAATAAATTAACAAATCCTAGCACTTCTGCCCGACTGCATTTATGCTGACACGTGTGTCAAGAGAACACGGAGCAGAGTGACTGTTCAGGGTGTGCCAGGTGCTCTGACGGGACGTAGGGGCAAACCGATGAAAGCAGCCGTCACACACTTTTTCATTGGTCAACACGCTCCTTGCTCCGCGAGTGTTGCAGCGCAGCAGACGATCGCTGACGCAGAACCGACGTCGGCAAAGATTCACTAAATCTTTCCCACCAAGAGTCATATCCAGCTCCTTATAGAAAGATTTACACAAACAGGCAGCATTGTTTTTAACTGCGGGGGCTCCGGTAATGTCGTTTTCACTGCTGCACTTTATTGAATTGATTCCTTGCAAAGTATCCTCTTTGTGATTATTACAGCATTGCATCCGTGTGGGAGCGATAGTAGTTACTGGACCAAGAAATCGACTCTTGAGCTGGCGGCCTCTTCCTTTGTCAGGTCCGGTACTGTCCGGATCGATAGAGCACTCTGCGCTGTAATTTTTTTTAAGTGCTTCCCATTTTCACTCTCTGTGCCTCGACTCTTTCAGGGGTTACTTTCTTACACGCCTGACATATTTCTCAAAATTAAATGTCTCCTCAGTAATTCTTCTAAGAATCGCAGTGATTGATTAAACCTGCAGATCATTTATTAAAACTGCTGATGTGCACTGTCCTCAACAGTTTTTCTTTCAGGCAGACTTCCCCAAAACTCTAGAGCAATACACTCTGTCAGCTCCCTCCGAAATCCTTAAAAATCAATCTATAAGTCGGTTTATGGCCCGTCAGAACTCGTCTGTGAGACGTGTCCGACCACGCAGGAAATCAAAAGGGTTTAAAGTTGTTACGAACAGCCTCACTTGAAGATGGAGTGGAAATCCGTCCGTCATTGCGAGCGGGGAGCCGTGATATTGTTCAAAGGTGATTTTCAGACACTCTCTAGTCATAGCGTTGTTCACACGAAGAGTTGAGCTCTGTCCTTTGCACACCTCACCGGTCGCAGATTGAAGAGAGTGTCGGGGGGGTGAGTCTACTTCCTGGCCGAGGTTTTATGCTGACCTTTCTGTCTGCTCTTTGAAATGACATTAAATATCCTTGATATCACTCGGCCCTCCTCCCCGTCTGATACCATCAGGCCGGAGTGTTGAAACTGGAAATTGAAACCTGCAGTAAAGCTCCGGCTCCCAGCAGCTCCGCCGGCGAGGCTGCAGGGTGTGCAGACTTGATGTCACGGAGCGAACGATTCAATTATCTGATATTATTATCGGTGCCGATGCCCGTATCTGACTTCAGAGTCGGACGCTGCGAGTTTTCTGCCTGTATTCAGACTGACTGAAGGTGTGACGCCGTGTGTGAGCGACGTGTTAATCTGGAATGTGCTGAGGTGGTTGGATGGATATATCAGCGGCTGTCGAGACATTTATATCAAAAGGTATTTTCAGCCTTTTTTTGCCGTTTTCTTTTGCTAATTTAGATTTTTTTTTTAAATCTGGCCAATTTGAAATCATAGAAATGAACCCTGCAGATAACGAACTGCTACAAAGCACCAGAAGGTGGAGCCGCTTTCTTCTTGAGTAAGTAAGTAAAATTTATTTATATAGCACTTTTTAAGACAAAAACGCTGTTACAAAGTGCTTCACAAGAAGACAAGTCAAACAAACAATATAGCAACATAAAGGAAGTATAAAAGCATATCAAACAAGCAATAGTACAATATAAATATACAATAAAACAACATATTACGCATTAACATTACCCAAATGCCTGTCTAAACAGATGAGTTTTAAGCTGTTTTTTAAAGAGGCCACCGTGTCGATGGTGCGTAGTGGTCAGAGCGAGAGCTGCTGATCCACATTCATCATGCATGTGTTCATTCATTTTATCTGCGCTGACTTTAAGATCAAATAATTAGGAGGCAGAAGCTCGGGCTCGGGTGGTGTCCCCGCACTGGCTCGTAATTGGTTATTTACAAGTGCTGATGGTATTAGTTTATTTTGGACCAGTCACTGCTGTACTGTAATGTTAACTTAACTTTAACTCCAACCTAACATTTTCTTCCATTTGAGTTCAGCTCATTCCTTTTGATCAACTTGAGCTATTTTGAATATGAAGCACCTGCTTTTTAAAAGTTACAATACGTATAATTGAAACTGGACACACAGGTCTGTGTTCTCGGTGACATCAAGAATCTGTGGAAGATTCATTTTCTGTGCTAAATTTTTACCAATGAGCTAAAAATATGAATGCATGTAAATACCGCAGCTGGTTATCTGTAGCTGCGGCTCTTCGGACTATCCTGTTCATCCAGTGCTGTGGAAACACTTTGGGGTTCTGGTGTGATCGCTGCACAAGCCGAGCTCCATGAACATGTTGTTGGATAGGTTTGGTGTCGTGGAATCAAACATCTCTGAGATGAACCAGAAGCATCAGTGTCTGACCACAAATGCTCCTCTGGATGAACAACATTTCCCACAGACTCCAAAAGCATGTAGGAAGCCTTCCCGGAAGACAGTCACAGCTCCAAGTGCATATTAGTGCCCGCGGGAATGCAATGATAAAAGCTCCTGTAGGTCAATTAAAGGAACACCTGTGTGCTTTGGTGGTTTAACAGTACACCTGCTGCTTCTCGTTTAGGAGAAAACTCCAGAGGGAAGCTTTTAATTTGAAGTTCAGGATTAAATGTAAATCAGTCTTTGTCATGGTTCTAGCTTGGTGCGCTGCTATTGGTTAGAAACGTCCGTGATTCAAGTTCCCGTTACTTCGACTGCAGCTCTTTCCTCCTCTCTGTGTTCAAACCATCAGCTTCAGCCCAGAGGGGATTTTGCTGGGCTGCGCTCTCTACGGTGTCCTGTGGTTTTCAGGGCTCCGCAGCTTCCCTCACACCTTTGTCTTTATTTTCTCACCGGGAACAAAGAACACGCAGCTCTCAGGTGAACACAAAGTCTGAACATGGAGCTTGTTTCTGCTCCTCTCTTTTCTCTCTGGGCACCTTCCTTCCAGCTCTCTAAATTGCATGCCTCCTCTGCCAGTCAGTAGAGGAGGCATGCAATCATTTGTTGTTATTCTCTGCTGGAAATTGCCTCCATGTTGATTTCAGAATAGCTCTCTCGCAGCACTCTTTCCCTCTGGGATGTAGTGGACGTGAAAACGACCCGTCGCTGACTCGGAGTCCCGCTCGAGTGCAAGCTATCTGTATGCACGCCCTCCGTTGCACGCGTTAATTACATGTTTGGTTCTGGTGATTTGTTTCAAGTCATCATGGCGATCGATTGTGTCTCACTTACTTGAGCTCGCGGTTCTACTTTTATGACCATTGAAACAGCCTCTTGTGGCTTCAGTGACTTCTTCAGGAGGGCACCTGTCCAGTGCATAATGCAGAGACTAGAAGACTTTAATCCTGTGATAAATCAGATCCTAAGAGTTCAGTTCAGTTAGAGTAGGTCTGAACTCGACTCGACTGCACATGTTCCAAGTGTAGCAGACTCCTGGAAGCCAGTTGAGACGTTGCAGTTACCTTAGAATAGAATAGAATAGAATAGAATAGAATAGAATAGAATAGACAAAGACTATCACAACGTTTCCCAACCAGAAGCCGTGGATGGATAAAACCATCCGCGACGCTCTGAGATCCCGCACCGCTGCCTACAACACGGGACTCATGACGGGGGACATGGACCCGTACAAAGCCGCGTCATATAACGTGCGGAGGGCGGTGAAAGAGGCGAAGCAGCGCTACGGGAGGAAACTAGAGTCACAACTCCAACAGAGTGACTCTAGGAGCCTGTGGCGGGGACTAAGGACAATAACGGACTATAAAGCACCAACAACCGGTATGACGAACGCGGCCGTGACTCTGGCAGACGAGCTGAACACTTTCTATGCTCGCTTCGAGGCTGCAGCTAAGGTCTCCAACAATGCTAGTGTTAGCGGCGCTAACGGCTGCAGACAGGAAGATACTGCCAGCACCGGAAACGTGCTCGTCATCTCCGAGCATGAAGTAAGGAGAGCCTTCAAGAGAGTGAACACCAGGAAAGCAGCAGGACCAGACGGCATCCCAGGTCGTATCCTCAGAGACTGCGCATACCAGCTAGCTCCTGTGTTCACTGAGATATTCAACATCTCTCTATCTCAGTCGGTGATCCCCACATGCTTCAAAGAGTCCATCATTGTTCCTGTCCCGAAGAAACCCCACCCTGCTTCTCTCAATGACTATCGCCCTGTAGCCCTCACCTCAGTAGTGATGAAGTGCTTTGAACGCCTGGTCAGAGACTTCATCATTTCTTCACTACCAGACACACTGGACCCACTACAGTTCGCTTACCGTCCAAATCGTTCCACAGACGATGCCATCTCTCATCTCCTCCACACATCACTCACTCACTTGGACACTAGAAGGGGGAATTATGTTAAAATGCTCTTCATAGACTACAGCTCTGCATTTAACACCATAATTCCCTCCACACTCACCACCAAGCTGGAGCATCTGGGACTCAGCTCATCTATGTGTCAGTGGATCTCCAACTTCCTAACTGGCAGACCACAGGCAGTAAGGATGGGCGGACATGTCTCAGCCTCCACCACTCTCAGCACTGGAGCCCCCCAGGGGTGTGTTCTGAGCCCCCTGCTGTACTCTTTGTACACATATGACTGTGTGGCCACTACCAGCTCCACCACCATCATCAAGTTTGCTGACGACACCGTCGTGGTGGGCCTGATCTCTGATAACAACGAGACGGCCTACCTGAAGGAGATTAGGAATCTGGAGAACTGGTGCCAGAGGAACAACCTCCTTCTAAACGTCAGTAAGACAAAGGAGCTGATAGTGGACTTCAGCACTAAGCAGGAGAGGAACTACCAGACCCCCGTCATCAACGAGTGCCCAGTGGAGAGAGTGGACAGCTTCAAATACCTCGGAGTTCACATCACGCAAGACCTGTCATGGTCCTGTCACATCAACACCGTGGTGAAAAAGGCCCGACAGCGTCTCTACCACCTCAGACGCTTGAGAGACTTCCAACTGCCCTCCAAGGTGCTCAGGAACTTTTACTCGTGCACCATAGAGAGCATCCTGGCGGGAAACATCTTAACCTGGTTCGGGAACAGCACCATGCAGGACAGACGAGCTCTACAGAGGGTTGTGCGGTCAGCTGAGCGCACCATCCGCTCCGAGCTCCCTGACCTGCACTCAATCTACAGCAGGCGGTGCCGGACCAAGGCCAGGAAGATGGTGAAGGACCTCAGCCATCCCAACAACAGACTGTTCTCTCTGCTGAGGTCAGGAAAGCGATTCCGCTCCCTGAAGACCAACACAGAGAGACTGAGGAGGAGCTTCTTCCCGCAGGCGATACGGTCTCTCAATCACACCACCACACAGTACTGACCCACACATATGGTTCTTACACACACACTGGACTTTCTGGACTTTGGTTTTGCACAACACTGGTCACTATATTCTTCATTTCCGGTTAATACTTGTACAGCTGCTGTTATTGTGTATATATTTATTTATATTTAGATTTCTTCATACATTCTTATATAGTTCTATATTGTGTATTTTGTTGTACAGTTATTTTATTTTCAACTTTAATTTATATATTTTATCTTATTCTTCCCAGTTAAATTTACCCTTCATTCTAATTTGTGTTGTACAGTTATTTCATTTTTAACCTTAATTTATATTTTATTCCTTCCTAGTTAAATTGACCCTTTTTAATTTTTCATATTTATTTCCTATCTTATTCATAGCCTTTTCCTTTTTTGTTTTCTTTAGGTCACGAGCAGTTGTCCAAGCATTTCACTACATATCGTACTGTGTATGACTGTGTACGTGACAAATAAAATTTGAATTTGAATTTGAATTTTAGAATAGAATAGAATAGCCTTTATTGTCATTGTACAGAGTACAACGACATTGGAGTGCCACTCCCTTGGTGCAAGTTTCAATAATAAATATAAATATAAAAGGACAAAAAAAAACAATCGTAAGTACTCAAACAATAGTATGTACAATATATACAGGATAGCAGCATTAATATAATGACAGTATGAATAGCAGCATAATATAATGACAGTGACGGTATGGAATAGGTTCAATTGTTTTTGTGCTTATTTACTACGGTGATAGCTCTGGGAAAGAAGCTATCCCTGAATCTGTTTGTCCTGGTTTTATGTGACCTGTACCGTCGGCCTGACGGTAATAGTTCAAACAGTTGGTTGCTGGGGTGAGAGTGGTCCTTGATGATATTGCCAGCTCTGCTGAGGTACCGAGAGTTTGCAGTGACCTCCAGGCTGGGCAGAGAGCAGCCAGTGATCTTCTGGGCTGTGTTGATGACCCTCTGCAGTGCTTTCCTGTCCGCAGCTGAGCACCCTGCATACCATGTTGTTGTGCCGTACGTTAGGATGCTCTCTATGGTGGCTCTGTAAAATGTCACCAGCAGCCTCTCCTCCAGGTTGTTCCTCCTGAGCACTCTCAGAAAGTGGAGACGCTGCTGGGCCTTTTTAACCACCGCCGTGGTATTTGCAGTCCAGGAGAGGTCATCAGATATCTGCACGCCCAGAAACCTCATGGAGTGTACCCTCTCCACACAGCTCCCGTGAATGTAAAGTGGGGCCGGGTCTGCTCTGCCCTTCCTGAAGTCCAAGATAAGTTCTTTAGTTTTCGTGGTGTTCAGTTGGAGGTTGTTAACTGAACACCACTCAGTCAGTCTGTTGACCTCATCTCTGTAGTCCGACTCATCCCCCCTTGAGATGAGTCCAACCACTGTGGTGTCATCCGCGAACTTTATGATGGTGTTTGAGAGATGGGTAGGGGAGCAGTCGGAGAGCGTAAACAGGAGGGGACTCAAAACACATCCTTGTGGAGACCCGGTGCTGAGTGTGATGGTGCTGGACCGGTGGGGGCCGAGTCTGACAGACTGTGGTCTATTTGTCAGGAAGTCCTTGATCCAGAGGCAGATGGGGGTGGAGAGTCCCAGGTGAGACAGTTTCTGGACCAGGATCTCCGGGATGATATGATTGAATGCTGAGCTGAAGTCCAGCCTTCAGCCTCGTGCTGGGATGAGTTTAGTTAGTAGCTCCTCTGGGGAGCTCTTACTCCTGCAGAGAACGCTCCTGCGCGTGGGATGTTCTTAAAGACGGAGGCCACACAGAAGTGTTTAAGGTTGGCTCAGGTTCAGGAAACCTGCGGACATGAGCGAGCGGGAAGAACAGACTCTTACTCACAGGTCGGGTTCGTGTTCACACAGAGAAAATCTCATTGTTGGTTCTCAGAATGGACCGCAGCGCCTCTATCCTCTGTTGCCATGGTTACAGCAAGCATCACCACAGTGACCTTAATCACATTCCTGGTGAAGTAAATGAAAATCCTCTCCGCCTCTTCTCTGCCTTCCCTTTTGCTCTCTTCCTGTGGCCGTCCTGTGCTCCATCACAGCTTCCCTCCTGCTCGTTCTTCCCTCTTTTACAACCTCCTCTTTTCTTTTCCTCTCCATCATTTCCACACAAATCAGCCTTCACCGTGAAGCTCGCACGGCAGCCCTCTATTGACTCTTTCACGTATTTTAATCTGTCTGCTTTTTAATGGAATAAATATTTAGATGTGTTTCCGAACAAAGAGAGAAAAAGCTGCTCCAGCTCTTCACCACCACCCTCACGTTCATCATAACTGCCTTTAATTCAGTGCTTTCTCTTACATGGAAGAGCCGCGCTCCGGCACAGGTGACAGTCGCGCTGCGTACCTGCTACCTGAACTACACCTTCATCGCCACTCTTCATTTGTGGAGACCTGTACTTCCTGTTAAACGGCAGTGTCTGAGTTATACTGCAAAGTGAAATACAGAAGCTTTGGATTGGAGCTGCTGGACAACCGACCTGATTATTTGTTCTGTCGGTGTTTTGTGTGAGGTGCAGCAGGCCGCGACCTCCTGCGGGCTGTGAGGTGGAGAGGCTAAAAGACGGGAAGACGGGAAAAAGAGTCAGACATGAAGGAGGGACGAGAGAGAGAAATGGGGCCGTCACAAAGAGCACTTATTAAAATAGACTGAAAATTACTAGTGTGATTTATAATCATGTAACTTTGTTCTGAGTGATCCAGCCAATGGTCCTCGGTACGGGTAATTATATCTGACAAGCTGTGACACACACACACACACACACACACACACACACACACACACACACACACACACACACACACACACACACACAGAGTGGGGGGATAATTGGGTTTTCAGGCCGGCTCTTTATTCCCGGCCTCAGCTGGCAGAGTTCATCTATCACACTGAGAAGTTGTGTGAGACTGAGAGGAGGATAATGTGTCGGCCCGACTCTCAGCAGGAAGGGAGGGTGGGGGGCGAGTCGGGGCTAAAGGTGCAGCAAGCAACATTTACTCCATCATATCGTCAGGTTAGGGCGCCGTTATTACGTTAAGATTCTGGATTCTGAGAAGATTTAAAAGACATATTTTTGAATGAAGCGTGTGCTCGTCACTAATAGCCAGAGTTTACTCGCTGACTCTGCTCATGAATGTTCACGTCAGCGAGAAAATCGTTTGGATTTATGAGATCCTGATTATGGTCGACCCTCACTGCCTGCGGTCGCTCGGTTGAAAGGTGCTTTTTAAATAAATACATTCAAATTCAAAAGTCGCAACATGAAGTTTTGGAGGTTCATTTGGTCGCAGTCACGAGTGGTTTCTCGGCGGCTCCCATCATCATGTACGGCAGATCTCCAGGGCAGCACAGACATGTGTGATGTCACAGAGAGAAGATATCGACGTGGTCATCTGACCACAAAGCTCGTGAGCAAAGAAACTACAGCCAGCTGCTGCTGAAACCTTCTGTGTGTCAGAAGAGGCCAATCAGAGTGAGGCATTAAAAGGGGGAGGAGCTAAAATGGCTTGTTTCAGATGGATGAGGATTATTTTGAACTGTGAATCATGCAAAGCTGAAGATGATCAGGATGTTGTCACCTGACCTGTTTTGCACCTGTCTACAGGTGGAGCAGCGCAGCCTCCACCATCCTCAAACCAGAGTTACGATTTATTAATGCTGTCGTTTATTTAATGGCGTGCGTGTCATGAAATCGTTCCCCGATCAAAGCCTCACAACATGACCTTTGACCTGCTGTGTGTGGTTAAATCTTCACCTGTTTCCTGTTTCTGTGAATCTTAAACGGAGTCCAACACCGTCCTTAAAAGTTGTGGGTTTTGTTATCACAAGGAGACGGCCCTGCAGGAAGCTGCTCTGAGATTTTAAGGGACAAGAATTTCTCCAAATAACAACAACAGAAGCTTTTCCTCTTCGGCGCTCTCTGCGATGGCGACTGAGAAACCTTCGTACCGCATCGATCGGGTCGGAGGGCAGGAGGCAGCTCCTCGTGGGAACACTGACCGCATGCCAATAAACCTCATAATTGGCTCTGCTAATTGAGAGTGAAATGTTTCCACAGGCAGGGTCTGTAATTGCTCTGAGTGTGTGGCTGCAGCTGCTGTTTGGGGATTCAGACGGCGCCGAGTCACGAACAAAGCAGCAGCAGCCGGCCTCGTTAAAGCCGGAGCTCCTTTTCTGCAAAGTGGGAGGCTCCCTGATGTTTCACAATTAACTGAGTCGTTCAAAGAAATGACTCTGGCTGTTGTTTTAGTGGAGCAGACGCTGACTGAGAGCTTCTGTTTGCAGAACTCGGCCGATTTCTGTCATCGGCATCGATGACGTCAAGTCCGAAGTGCTCCAATCCTCTCAGGCAGTTTGAGCACCACGAGGGCAGGAGCATCATTTCCATATATTCGAGAGAAAGCAGCCATCGCTGCAGCTGGTATCTCCTTAAACCAATAAAAATAAAATAATAAAAGCAGTTCAGCAAAGCTTGGAAATCCTTGGTCTGTTATTCAGAGTGCTGGCACCATGTTCTGCACGACTTCACCGTAAAAACATGGTGGGACTATGAGATGTGTCTGAAAGCTCAGATGTAGATCAGAGTCCATCAGTGTCATGAAAATAACTCAGTCAGCCTCAGTTTCACTCGTTTCTCTCTTTGACTTTCTTCTTCATGCCTTCCTCTGCCTCCTCTCCTCCTCACCCCACTGTCCCTGCATTGCATCATCCATTCCCTCCCCCCTCCCTCCCCAGGAGCCCATAGTTCCTCTCTGACTCCCTCTAATTGACAGCAGTGCATTAAAAAGCCATCTGAGTCGCGTCCAGCCTGAGACGCAACTTCAAACTCTTCTGACCTCTGTTTTTGTTTTTGGCTGTGTGTGTGTGTGTGTGTGTGTGTGTGTGTGTGTGTGTGTGTGTGTGTGTGTGTGTGTGTGTGTGTCAGCTTGTTTAGTGTTTCTGTCACCAGTGGGTGCGTATCTTTGTGGCACAGATTCAACGAGGTGCTGTGCGACATGACCAAAATCTCATATCCCGATCGTCCCGACAACGACATTTATCACACAAATGTTACATTTTCTGTAAATTCTGTGGCTCTCGGGCAGCTCGAGTTGCGTGAAGTTTTTTCAGCTGGACGTCGAGTGTTTTGAGCGATGCATGAAGCTATACATTTGTAGACATAAGTTGAAACAGTCGCAATTTTCTTTGTATTTATTACACGTCGTGCTGCGGGGAAAAACCTGTTCTAACGTTGGTGTCTAAGGTTTATTTGGAGCACCTGAGGCACTTTTTATCTTCTCGTCCGGAAACACTCTACAGACTATTTCACGTGATTCAGTTTATTTTGAAAACTCTCAACAGGATCTTCAGCTTTATTGTGAAAGGTTTATGTGGAAAATAAACAAGCGGACGGCGGAGCCACACGATGGTTTTGCCGTCGTTGTTGCTACAACAACAGTCAAAATGATGAAAAAATATTGCTGTAAACCAGCGGTCCCCAACCCCCGGGCCTCGGACCGGTACCGGTCCGTGAGTCGTTTGGTGCCGGGCCGCGAGAGTTGAGGCTCAGGTGTGAAATGTCTGGTTTTCAGGGTTTTTATCGGTTTTCAGCGTTATTTTGTTATCGTTTTTATCGTTTACTCGGTTTTCCTGGGTCTTTCCACGTGTGTTATGAATAAATCCTCTTTTTTTCGGTACCGGTACTAGTTTTATTTTGTTGTATTTATCCGCGACACCTTAAAGGCCGGTCCGTGAAAATATTGTCGGGCATAAACCGTCCGTGGCGCAAAAAAGGTTGGAGACCGCTGCTGTAAACAGTTTATTTTGCGATACCACGAAACAAACGACAGCGTACAATGAAACGATACATGTTTTCATATCGTCATCCTAAATATATCGTGATATCCAACAGCCCTAGTTTGGTCCATATGACCTGACAACATCACGCAGCTGCTGATTGGTTGGCTGCACATCCCAAAGGTGCTCTGTTGGACGGAGACATGACGTCGGCTGTCCTGGTCGATATGAAGCACATGGATATATTTCCCTGTTATAGACTCTACATTTGAGTTTTTTTGATGAGCTGACATAAACTGTGTGAACAAACGCACACCTCGACACAATCCCACACCACTGAAATGCTTCGTGTTTACTTTACTCGCTGCTCTCGACTTCTCATCAGAAGGCCACGAGTCGCTCTCACAGAAGGACGTCCACCTCCACTCTGAATGCAGATTCTTAACCCACCTGTAAGCTCTGCAGCATCAGTGCTGACAGGTGATGCCGACCCCCCGGGGTCAGCGCTGAGACTCACACTGTCAGACAGAAGGAGACTCGAGACGAGGCGCTTCAGCGTGATGGGGAGGAAGATATTAAAGCCTTGTTGGTCTGAACCTGTGGCAGCGATGGGAAACCATCTGAATTCAGAACGCAGCGATTCAGACAGGAGGAGAGCTCAGGGTGTTCAGCGCCGTTTAAGAAGAGAAGGCACAGGAACGCGTCCAGAGACGACAGGCGGCGGCGGGGATTTTCTTCCCCCTGCTGTGATGTGAACATTAATCGCTGTGAAGGTGAGAGACGGGCTCAGTGCAGTTGTGATTTTGTTGTTGTTGTTGTTGAGGCTTCGCTGACCCCTGAGGACCCGGAGAACCGAGCTGGAATACTAACACCGCCTCCTCCTCCACCGCCCGTCTGCAGGGAGACGGTGTGATCCAGAGGCAGAATGCTCCATCAGCGTGGGTCTTTATTAACCCCTTTAGCCTTTGTTTTCTCCTTACATTTCCCCTGTAAGTCCTCAACCTCGGCACGTACACGCACGTCAACAAAGCAACAGTTTTTCTTGACCATAAAACTTTATTTATAATTAGAAAACTTTCCAAAGAGCCTGAATTTCAGAGAAATACACCGACTCGACAGCAACTTAACAGATTAAAACTTTCAGCCTCAGTCCAAGAAAGACCCGACTAATATTTAGTTTGCAGGGACATGAATGATGATGTGTGGATATCGAGTCTCTGGGAACATCAGGCTGTCGAGTTCCCACGTGTCGGCTCATAAACCCTCCTTGTGGGAACTAAAGAGGGAACACATTTGCCTAAATGCAGTGAATGGAGGAAAATTTCTGCTTTTGTCAGGTTTTTGAAATGAACCTTGTTTTGAAGAGCATGACTCTCACCTGGAATAAAGAGTCCTCATCCTCATATCTGCAGCATACATGCAAACATTTGGTTGTTGTCCTCAGAAGCTACACCAGCTGACTGAGGATTGTTTCAGCCGTTCTGTCATTAAAATAAAAAAGCGGTGAATAAAAGGTGGAGCCGTGCAGGGAGGGGCAGCCAGCTGCAGTCATACAGATGTGCAGGACTTTACTAGATATGATGTAGATGCAGGTGTGTGTCGAATCTGCTGTTACTGTTTCACTTCCACCATGGAGAGAAAGTAATGTGGGCTACATCTATCCTGGTTAAGCTCACAACAGGTGATGGCAGCTTGTCTGAGGATAAAACTTGGTGCTGACATCCTTGTTTTCATCCTGTGGATGGTTAGTGGAGCATTTTTGGACCATTTTACATCCCACACATAATCCCTCCTAACAGCCAATCAGAAAACTGCTTCCTTTTAGCCATACAGCAAATAGAGTCGTTTATCTGTAACACATCGTCACAACATGAACAGAGCCAGGAAGTGGCTACAGTTTCATTATTTTAAGTCTTCTTCTGATCTTATTGTGTCCCTAAAACAGTTTTTGTTTAGTTTGGTGCTGATGTGAAGAGAACACATGGGCCTCTTTTAACGTTTGTATTTATTTGCAAAGATGAAAACAAAGGTTTTACTCCTGAGACCCCACAGAGGATTAGTTTGGGCCTCACAGGCTGCAGGGCTGAAACCCTCGACAATAACGGGAGGGTGGGCGTACCTGATGTGTGGTGGGGTTGTCATAGCAGCAACCAATCACCTTCACCTGTAATCCCTGAGATGTCCCACAGTGGCGTGTCTCAGTTTTTCCACATGATAACAAAAAAAAGATCGCATGTTGATTAGCTGCATCAGTTTGGTGCAGTATGAATGACCATGGGGGTGGTCTTTATCTTTCTATGAAAGCTTAAATACTACAAAATACTTAAAATACATCTGAAAGTCTAAAACGTTGTGCCCTCCTTCACATCTTCCAAAGATATCTGTGGGCTGGATTGGAGTCTTGGCCCAGTCTTGGGCCCTGGGCCTCATGTTTGACAACCTGACATAAGGCTCACTGGCTTCACCTTCATTGGCAAATGACAGAGTGAGGATATTTTTATGATGTAGTCTGATTGGCTGCTGGCAGATCCACAGTTTAACGATGCAACAGTCAGAGTAGAGAAACAGACTGAGGCACAACAAAAATGCTCACAGTCAGCTGCCGTCTTTAGTGCATCAGCACACCAATGAAATGTGAATGAGTTGGAGTCTGTGCAACTGTGTTGTGGATGTTTGTGGTAACACAGGACTTAGCTTTGAGTCGTCATCCACACGGAGTTCCTCAGATTAACGGCACGTTGGACATTTGAGTTTATAAACTGTGATTATTTGCCAACCTGAGTGAGACTGACTGCAGTCAGCCTGCGACAGGTTGCCTCCGCCCGCCGACATGTGCGTGCAGCGATCAGAAACAGAATGCTGAAAACATCAGCGCTACACATGACATCACATCATTCACACTAACAAAGAGACAAAGTGGCGCAGTGTTAGGCCTGTTGAGTGCGTGCACTGCGTTACTAAGTTAAGCCTTAAAAACCCAGATTTTTGGCGTTGTGCTAATCTGACTGTGACCATGGTCACAGCTGGACAGCTGCTCCTGTGCTGCTGGCAGAAACAGATGCATGAAGCAGTGCTGAGGCTTTTTCTGCAGAGTTAGTGAAGGTGCAAACACACTGACACATCAGATGTTTTATCGATACCAAACTCGAATACCAAACTCCCCGAAGTTCCATCGGCAGCAGCGAAACAAAGCTTCTCATCGTTCCTGGCGAATCACGCCGAGCTGTTTTTATCGCTCAACTTCTGGCTTCAGCAAACAGCTGCAGAAGAAAAGTGTTTTTCTCCCCTGCAGCACAACTCCACTTGTCATCGAACCCATTCTTTCTCCTCTTTGTTTCCTCCCTTTTCACGCGTTGTTCTCCATTTCGCCTCCTTTCATATAACTTCACATCAATGGTGCTGAGATTGATTCAGCCCAGAACAATGCAACAAAGCGGTGAGCAGCTTTTCTCTGTCAATAGCGCTGTGATTTTAGCTCTTTGCATCTCTCCTCTAATACTCCGCAGCGCCACACCGAGCTGCTGCTCGCCTCGTTTCGACACCATTTGGGGGGGAAAGAGCCATTCACGCTCATCGCCGGCCGTGTGAAGTATTTGTGTGTTTGCAGCTGAAAGGAAGAAGAAACACACAATTCCTCGCTGTTCGGCCTCGAGACAAAACATTGCAGGTTTTCAGATCTCGGTACTTCACCGACTGGCCTCATTTCAGCTTCATGCCTTCCCTCGGGTCTTTGCAGCCACTCGAGAGGTGAGGCGGTGGCGTCCGAAAGCTCTGACTGCTAACAAGCCGAAATCGACCGGCAGGATGAGAGGATAAGATGAGACCTGAGTGATGGAGAGGCGAAGGCGGGCAGACGGCTCTGAGAGGTTTCTGATTGAAGCAGAGGTTAACACGGCAGCAGAAACAGACATTTACCAGACACGAGTGTGCTCCAGAGGCCTTCGGGCTTTCCTGCTGTAGTTTAACTTTTAAGCACGTGTTAAGTGTTCGCTTGTAAGAAATTGGTTCACTCGTTACCAAGGTACATCACCATGGCAACGTGCTGCAGACCCAACCTGCTTTTGTTCGAGATGAGAGATCAACAGGCGTGAAATGACCACCTACCGACCAATCAGCTCTCTGGAAGATAAAGCAACGTACCTGAAAAATCACTCGAGCCTCAGTGTGCAGACTCACAAGTCCAAAGCAAGAACAACACATTTATTCTGTATGCTTTTATTCCTGCTGCGAGCAAATATTACCTAAGTTCAGGGCTGGACTGGGACAAGAAATCATTTTGACTAGAAACCGGCCAACCAGGTATTAAAGGAGAAGCCATAAAGCCTTTGAATGAAAACAGACGCTGTGGTGACAGTGATGCATGCCATCTTGTTGGTATATGAATATTTATTATACATTTTACATCAGATAAAAACTTTGGTTGTAAGATTCAGATAATTATTTAATAAAAGCTAAATATTTGAAATGAGAATAAGAAAGAGAAGTATTTCTTTGTGCCCCCCTCTCCCTGTTAATGCCCTACATGCCCCCCTGGCAACACTTTGCTAGACCCGCCCCTGCACAGTCACCAGCTGTCAGCTGCTTAGAAAAGGATCCTGGTGTTATTTGTCTCTCAGAAACAGTTCATAACTTCAACTCATTCATGTCACCTAAAAGGTAAACCTGTTTCTCCATCACAGCTCTGATGATTCAGTAAGGACATCTCCTGGTTTCATCTTCATGTTTCCCTCTCACCACATATCCAAACCGACATCATGACCAGCAGCTTTACAGCTGTGGCTCCAGCAAACATCAGCTGATACTAGAAATTAATATTAAATACATTCTAACAACAGCTGATCAAGCTTAAACGTGCTGCTGTTGTTTAGCGCGACATCCGCTGGTTTCCTCTTTCTGGCGCAAAGTGGGAGATAAATAAACAAGAGAGAAAAGCCGATCAGCTGATCATTGATCAGTTTCATGATTGAAGTAGCAACAGGAGAGAGAGGGGGGAGGATGAGAGAAGAAGAGGCAGCTGTGCAGCAAAGACAGAATAAATCCAGCTTTGTGTCTTTGTTTCATTCTAGCTGAAGTCTGGGACAAACTGTGCTCCTTTTCTCCTCAAATGAAACTCGTAATATTTTCTCTGAATGCGGAACGACTCCGTTTGTACGGGACGGTTGGAAACTATAATAATTAACCTTATGAATAAAATAAAGTTCACTATCAGTAACATCATAGCAACCGAACAGCTGTATAGAAACTCCGTCATGCTAGCTAGTAGCAGTACGAGTTATTGTAACTGACTGTAAAAAGTCAGCACAACAAAAATAAACTAAACTTGGTTTATATCTGACCCAGATAGACTGCAGCTCATAACTTCTTACCTGGAGTTCAGTTCACCTGATTCTTGGACCAGCAGCCGCCTCGGGTCTCTCCTCCTCCTGCCTCCCCTTCCCTCCTCCACCTGTTGGCCTCTGTGGAAGCTCTGCCACAGCCACCACCAAAGACCTGAGTTGTTTTTACACATCTGCCAGCATCTGGCCAATCCACCACCTCTCATTGTTTCTGCCATTACAAGAAGAAAAAAATCATCTGCCCATAAAAACTAAAAATCACCATCGGCCCAACGAGCAAATGCCCGATGGCCAGTCCAGGTAAGCGTCACAGCGAGGGAGCAGAGGTATACTCTGTTCACGTCCTGCTCCCAGAAAAACTACTCGTGCCACTTTTTCCCAGTCTTAAAGCACAAAACACACACTCATCAGTTTTTAAAAATATCCTGTTATTATGCTTCACCTGTGACACAGCAGCTGTGTGGCCTTTCTGTGTGAAGTTCAAATCATTATGGCAGCGTCTTCATGTGTCTGACTCTTCAGGCAGGTGTGTGTGTGTGTGTGTGTGTGTGCGTGTGTGTGTGTGTGTGTGTGTGTGTGTGTGTGTGTGTGTGTGTGTGTGTGTGTGTGTGTGTGTGTCTGTGTGTGTGTGTGTGTGTGTGTGTGTCATGCTGCCTCCTGTAATGTGAATCTTGTATTCTAAGGTATTTTTTCCTTCTGCTACATTTTTCTAGCTCACTGAGGGATTTGACTTTTGTGAGGAAAATAAATGACAGCCCAAAGAAGCCCATCGTACTGACATGTTTGGGACTGAAACGAGAGCTTCATCCACTGTCGTGGTCTGCCGTGTCGTTAGCGCTCTCCTCACACTCATCACATCTTCCTCTTTCTCTGTTGTGTCACGCAGCACCGTCCGATGGGGTGAATGGCGAGCATTAGCAAAGCATCATTAGTGCTCTTCCCGTAATCTTGAGACGTTTCAGCAGGCTTTGTTTGTATGCAGTAAACAGCTGATCTGACAATAACTAATTTTTTTATTAATTTATTTAAAGCTTCAGATTTCATCTAGGATTTGGTGATGAGGAAACTTGCTGCACTGGCAGGTTCGTGCTGAGATTTTCAGCCGTATTCAGGCTCCAATCGATGAACTTTGATTTCAGTTTTTTCTTTTCAGTTTATGTTCATTATCCATCCGTCATCAGCTGCTTCTGCAGGTCTGGATTGCATCTCTATGTAGAGATACCCTCGATACGGGACGCTCTTTCTCCAGCATGCTCCCAGTCTGTCCCAGTCTCCTCCCAGTAAGACGTGTTGGACTCCAGGAGGCATCAAAGGTTGAAGCTGCCTCCTTTCAATGTGGAGGGGCAGTGGCTCTACTCTAAGCCCCTCCCACAGGATCGAGCTCCTCATGCTGTCTCTATGCGAGAGCCCAGACGTTATTTGGACGAAGCACATGTCTCTTACATGGTCACAGCTCACACTCGAAAGACTTTCAGAAAACTTGACCTCTGACCTTGAGGTTGAGGTCAATCGTCATCATCACTCATTTTTTTGTCTTTTAGTAGATACAGTGATGTCATCAATTTCAAAAATCACCAGTGAGCATCAATGAGCCGTGGCTGAGCTGCTTTCATCGCACAGCGCTGGGTCGTGTTTGCCACGATGATGTAAACGTGCACGGTGCCGTGACATCGCTTCACCCCCAGGCGCCATCGACCAGCGCAGAGCCGTGAGAGGACATGCAGGTTTCAGTAAGTCAAACATACGAGCTGCTATTTTATTTTGTAATGTTAGCAACAGCCCGAAATGCCGGCCTCTGGTAGGCCTCCGTCATCAGTGCTGAATAACGACTGTCAGACAGACCCATACATGCAGGTCTACTTCCTGTTACTGTCATCTTATTCTGGAAGTTTTAACAGGAAGTGGTGATTTTGGTGTCCAAGGATTTGTTTCTTTCAGAATCTCCACCCACTGATTGCAGTCGTTTGTCTGCCATGATGTTTGTTTTCTTACAATTTCCCTCTCAACCAATCACGCTCCTGCATCGTCCACACGGTGCAGGTGTGAAATGTGTCCATATCTCTGCTCTGTTTCCTCGCGTTTTCACGAGAAACGGCGAGCTGGCTGTACCGTTTCCCGGGGGCAGGTTAAACGTGTGCGTCTAGCCTTACTGCAGAAGGAGATCGCTTCCCAGCTGCACGTCACTGGATCTGATTGGATCTCATCTCATCTTTCTTCGTCGTCGATAAAAGTCTCCGTACTTTTAATCATAGTTTTTGTCCTCGTGCATCGACGAATACGATGGATCAGTGAAATCAACTCTGCGCCTAACACAGACAGCTTTCAAGATGCTGCATCAGGTTCAGCAGCACCGTGTTGGGTTTGGGATGAGCTGTGAGGTGTGTTCACGGCTCGTTCGGACACATTTCGGATGCTGAATAGTGACACCGACATCACCGACTGTGCCTGAATGCATCTTCAGATTCTCTGGTGCTTTAAAGCGCGCTCGTTTGCTGTGATTAGATTACTCCGTCTGAGACTGAAACACAACTCGAGAGTTTCAGGAGCCCTTTGAGGAAAAGAGCGATGCTCTTACAGGTGAGCTAACAGCAGTATGTTCGTCTGACAGTAACAGTGTGTAGCACAGCTGCACACACTCCACTGTGTTTGAACCTCTGGGCATTTCTTCACTCTGCTGGAGTAAAAAATGTTCGCGATTCTCAAGAGGAAACCGAGACAGAGTTCAAAGACCGAACTGCTTACAGTACAGCTCGGAACCAGAGCTGAGCGAGAGGAGGCCGAGGCGGTGAGCATCACGCCGTCAGTGATCACGTGACCCAGTGTGGTGCTGTTTACTCCCAGAGTTTTGTGAGGATTGTTGTGTGTGATATTTTGTCCTGCTCAGCTTTTCAAGCGTGAGGAGCTGCTGCTGGCTGTGAGACATAAACACCTCTACCCATAATCCCCTGTGTTTGCAGGTTATTTTGCTCTGACACCTGACAAACAGCTCTGCGGCTCTGTTGTTTGTCGACTCACACTTTGGGCTATTTGGAGCCACCAGCCCTCAGACTGCTGAACATAAAAAACCTTTCATTTATACCAGGCTGACTTCTTCCTCAGTTTTCCTTTCATGTTTCCTGCTTTTACTTCACTTGTTTTAACATTTCCACTCCTGGTACATCAAATGGAAACAGAGGCAGTGTGCTCTTCTCCACGTCTCAAACACCTTTTGGGTCCCTGATCTTAAAAAATGTGAAAGCACTGATGAGTATTTTTCTCTTCATCCTTATTGCATCATCTTATCAGCATCAGTATTCTGTTTGTTAACATGTCAAAGCGACTCAGGCTGAAGTTTAATAATAATAATAATAATAATGGATTGGATTTATATAGCGCTTTTCAAGGCACCCAAAGCGCTTTACAATGCCACTATTCAGTCACTCTCACATTCACACACTGGTGGAGGCAGCTACAGTTGTAGCCACAGCTGCCCTGGGGCAGACTGACAGAAGCGAGGCTGCCATATCGCTTCTGTGTGCTCATTTTGGATTTGAGCTCAGTAAAGTGTTTCCCAGCTTGATTTACAGTCCCAGCTGCTGCAGTCACACAAGACCGGTTAGCAACCAGAGTCTGTCACCTGACTGGTTGGCAAGTGGTTGCTGGAGGTTGCTTGCTGTTGCTAGGTGAAATTGGCTGCAAAGATGTTGACAGTGCTGGACCGAAAAGCTCTTTGCAGCTGTTTTAATGGAAAATAGATCCTATTTTTATAGTGCCAACGACAGAGGTGAAACAGTCACCTCCAGGTGATTTATATTGGAAGAAAACACCAACAATCAGATGTGAGGAGCAGGATTTTAAATTCTGGACTTAACAGGGAGCCAATGAAAGGAAGCCACGCCTCTTTCTAGTCCCTGTTAGGACTCTTGCTGCAGCATTTTGGATCAGCTGAAGGCTTTTCAGGGAGTTTTTTGGACATCCTGATAATAATGAATTACAGTCGTCCAGCCTGGAAGTAATAAATGCATGAACTAGTTTTTCAGCGTCACTCTGAGACAGGATATTTCTAACTTTAGAGATGTTGCACAAATGGAAGAAAGCAGTCTTACATATTTGTTTAATATGTGCGTTGAAGGACATGTCCTGGTCAAACATGACTCCAAGGTTCCTCACAGCGTTACTGGAGGCCAAGGTAATGCCATCCAGAGTAAGAATCTGGTTAGATACCATATTTCTAAGACTGACAATAACCTCCGATGTTGAAATTTGAACCGAACAACCTTTAATTTTTGAATGTTCTGTCACAGAGTGCTGAGTCTGGGGTTCGAGTTCACAGGATGTGCGACAGATTCCTCAATGTGATGTCGACTCGACCATTAACCTAATCCTTACATAAACTCCTCCTATGCATAAACAGTCTGTGGGGAAACGTGGAAACGCGTCGCTGTAAATACAAGCGGCTGATTCTTCACAAATGCTTCCAGAGACACGTTTCATATTTCTGTCAGCTGTTTTGTGACATATGAGAAAAGCGAGCCGCTGTGTTGTTTATTCCTGGTTTGATATTCAAGAGCAGACGGCTCACACATCAAGCATCCGACACTGGGAAGAAAAGCCCCCTGTGGGTGCGACTGAGAGCCTTTCCGGGATGCTGTTTTTGTGCCCGGCACCGTCACTGCTGAGCTTGTTTCAGATGTATTTTTTATTACCTGCAGACAGAAGTCTTTTGTTGACCCGTCCAAGCTCGAGATGCGTTTCTGGCATCACATCAATGCAAAATGAGCCGTTTCGTTTTTGTTCTTTTTCATTTCTCGGCTTCAGTATTTCATGTTTTTATAGAAATTTCAATCAGATTTGGGGTTTCAATGATTTGCAGATCATTCAGACTGTGTCTGCGTTTCACATCGGAGGCTTGTTGGGAACGGTGTTGTATAACATTCCCATTTGTGTCATTTTTAAGACATCCTTTCCTCACTGAGCTGTAATAAAAACCCCGGGAAGGCCAAATAAAGCTGCGTCTAACCCTTTTATCTGACACCATGCTGATGACAGGTATTCTGCGACTCCACTGTAACTCTGAAGCATGTGTGTGTGTATAAGCACCATAATCCAGGCTGCGAGGAGGTGGCAGCAGGTCAGCGGATGCTGTTAAAGTGTGGCTCCCCGGTGCTTTCTATTCCAGGGCCGGGCCGAGCTTCACACGGTGCGCTGCCGAGTCCCGAGGGAGTCTGAGGACTGCTGGCCGCAGAGCTCGGCGGCGTCTCGGTGAGAAACGCCGCTGAGGCTGAAAGATTTTCTTTTTTTCCATCCTTGGAGAGTCGTGTAGGAAACGATCGGTTCGAGTCGCCGCACAGAACGCAGAGTTTAGGCTGAAAATATCAAATATAAAAGGTTTCTCTCAGCCACTCGCCCTCCACATCACATCCATCCAGGCCGAGTGTCCGACTGCCAGCGTGTCACTCGGCTCATCAGTCACTCAGCCCGAGGCCCACAGAGCAAACCGTCTAATCGCTCAGCCCTCCCAGCTGCCAGCTGTATCAGCCGCTCGCCAAGCCAGCTAATTAGCAAGTATACCCAACAACCTGACTCGCCGCCCGTCCTCCAGCCGGCCTGCAGGCGGCGAGCTAATCAGCTGCCGCAGCCAACCAGTTAATGTGAGCCGGCGTCGTCCCTGTCGATGAGAGAGCCCCGGCTCCCCCCGAGGCCTGAATTATGGGCTGTTGGAGGTTAACAAGAAACAAGTGGGCAAACATCCCCTCCTCTCCACTCCCCTCCTCCTCCTCACTTCATTACCTGCCCAGCCGTCCTCACTCTGTCTCCCCTCCAGTCTCTAATTTAACGGTGAGCCCCGCTCTTCCTCTCTGCGCCCAAGAGTCTCCTCCTCCTCCTCCTCACTCTGATAAAACATGGCCCATGGCTTCTTTGCGTCCTACAGGTGGAATAAATCGACTCGGCCACCGCCCTGCGCTCCGTCCCTCTGCGCCGCTCTCGAAGCGATGCCTCGAACTGCTTCATCATCCTGTCTGCTGATGGAGAACCAACAAAAGCACCCTGAGAGCTCGTGTAACGCTGCGCTGAAACGCCAACCTGTGGATGTGAGGTCACAGGTTCGATTGGTCACAGGTTTGGTCTCTTTGAATATGTTGGAGTTTCACATGGAAAGATTATGTTGTCTTTTTGTGTATTTATAGTTTGAAACGGTTCTTTAAAGTCTGGATTTGAGCTTGTGCTGCAGGAATCTCTTTGCTTTGTTAATCAGGAGTTCACAGCGTGGATGTGAAGCGCCTCACCTGTCTGATTATCTGCAGGTGTAAAAATAGAACGGGAAGGACGACAGCGTGATGATCGATGGAGGGAGTCTAAGACAGCGAGAAATGAAAAGAAAGTTTAGTGATTGCCAGGCCTGATGAGCTCTCATCAATCTTATGCACACACACACTCTTGCCGTGGCTCCTTACCTGCCTGATGAGAGCGAGTAATGAAGGATGCACCCTCAGATAAAGATGGGTGACAGTGAGCTCACACACAGATATGAGCATTCATCACTTTGTGGGGACCAGAAGTACTGTCTCATCCTGGGCAGTAAAATAACACCTGCGTCCCCCTGCTATGCACAAGGTGACCTCTGGTTGGTACCTTGACCTTTCGGCCATAACGCTCAGCTTTATAAGGCAGGATGCTGTCGTGTTGTGGGGGGGGGGGGCTGTTTCTGTTTCATCTCCAAACACAGGCACTGTCACTGTTTGACCTCTTTAAAACATTATTTTATCACTACACCATTATATGACTTCATAATAACTGTTAATGAACTGCTCCAGATTCCCATGTTACCAATGCTGACATCAGTCTTAGTGCAGCTGTTTGGGGAGTCTGCTTCCCTTCATTGGCTTCCTGTTTAATCCAGGATTCAAAATCCTGCTCCTCACATACAAGGTCTTAAATAATCAGGCCCCATCTTCTCTTAATGACCTTGTAGTACCATATCACCCTATTAGAGCACTTCGCTCTCGCTCTGCAGGCCTACTTGTTGTTCCTAGAGTATTTAAAAGTAGAATGGGAGGCAGAGCCTTCAGTTTTCAGGCCCCTCTTCTGTGGAACCAGCTTCCAGTTTGGATTCAGGAGACAGACACTATCTCTACTTTAAGATTAGGCTTCAAACTTTCCTTTTTGCTAAAGCATATAGTTAGGGCTGGACCAGGTGACCCTGAATCCTCCCTTAGTTATGCTGCAATAGGCTGCCGGGGATTCCCATGATGCACTGGGTGTTTCTTCTTTACTCACCCCCGCCCCTCCCTGAGCCTGGTTCTGCAGGTTTCTTCCTGTTAAAAGGGAGTTTTTCCTTCCCACTGTCGCCAAAGTGTGGAAATATGAGATGGGTCTGGATCTGATGTAAAATATGTGAGTTCTTCTTGTTTACATCATGAGACATCAGCTGTTCCACACAGATTCAGGTTTTTATAATCAGGCATCCTGCGCTCGTCCTGAACTCTTACATTTAGCGATCCCTGAGCTGCTACTCATAGGTCTCCCACAAACATGTAACGTGTAATTTTGTTAGTAGATTATTAGACATACATAAACACACACATGCTCTTACTGTGCCTCACACACACACACACACACACACACACACACACACACACACACACACAGTCCGTCTCCTCCTGTGCCGGCCCATTAACGCCCATTCCCAGAGTGACGACGCAGGATGCGAGGCTATCCATTTTGCTCTCGCGGTGTTGGTGGAAGTTAATGATGAGGCGCTGGCACGGTGCGAGCCATCGTTGTGCTGGGGCTCAGATGAAGGATGGAGGGATTGAGGAGGAGGGAAAAGAAGATAAAAATGCATCGCGGTGAGTTCCTCAGCAGATTAGGACCCTGCCTGGCGCACGTCGCTCCTCGCATGCAGGTCCAGGAACTTTCTGGACCATTAGCAAACAGAGCGATGTGCCGACTCCTGAAGCGTTTGGCAGCACGTGTTTGCAGCTGAAGCCAAAGCTGCCTGTGTTTGTGTAATCCACAGAGGTCTGGTCACTGTGAGGGTGGCGACCTTCGACTGTGGGCACATGCAGGTGGAAAAACGGGACGCTTCCTTTGCTTTCACCTGTGAAAAATGATAGATCACCTCGTGCAGCGACTCTATATAAAATGAACTGCTTCACAATTGGTTTGCAAATTGATTGGTCACATTATTTATATGACAAGCCAATTTAATTTCATCTATTTGGTTTCTGGACTGTTGTTCAGGCAGAATGTGTAAATTTGCACCTCCAGGCTCTGGGAAACACAACATGTGCTTTTTAATCATTTCTGAAACACGTTTATCCTTTTTCAGTGAAGATAACAGCTGATCATAATCTGAGTCAACTTCTCTCTAAATGCAGTAATTCAGAGAAATGTGGAGTCTCTCCTCGTCAGTCTGAGGACATACACTAGCCTGGATAATGAAAGGCAAATCCTAAAGGGAAACACTTTTTTGTGTGAAACGGGATCTTTAATATTCAAAGATTTTATTGCCTTCTAGCCCCTGATGGATGCTGATCTGGTCTTTTCACCCAACTTTATCTGTCCGCTCTGTCTCAGGAGGGTCTCCTGTCCAAAGACTTCAGGAACTCTGATTGGGGAACTTTCTAACTGATGTGGTGTGTTTGCACTGAGCTGCACGGAAAGTAGGTAAGAAAGAAAAAGTACAATAGCATTTACAGTTAAGCAAACTATGCAGTGAGGCAGGTGGAGAGGCAATCAGTGCATGACGTTTGGTTTTACGTTGGTGTTGAAGATCTTGATCCAGTGAGGTCTGCCTCATCCCCGCAGCTTTGGCATCAACTGGAACAGCAGCGATGAGCCAGACCTCACTGAGTCGTTCGCTGAATGATGACAAAAACTTGCAGGAATAACTCGGAGCAGAAGCACGAAGATTGAAGAAAACGTTTGAAGCCTGTAGATGTTAAAAAATGTGAAAAGAAAAGGGGAGCTAACAAAATGGGTGTGAGGAGGAGCCTCTGAACATCCATCATCCATTCATTTTCTTCAGGTTATCCAGTTCAGGGTTGCTGTAGATCCCAGCTGCCATACGCTGAGAGACAGGTCTCACTGACACACAGGCAGTCTGTCGCAGGGCTAACACAAAGACACAGACAGCCAACAATCACATCCTCAAACATCAGGACAGGGAGTTTGCTGGCTGGAAGCTGAGCCTTTGGTCAAATAAGGCCGTGAGTTAACAGAGAGATTATTAGACTGAAGGCCTTCCTTTGTGATAACACCTTAATGATATCTGAACGTGCCCCCAGGTGGGATTTGTTTGCTGAAGAATCCTCTGGTGAAACATTGTTACTGAAATCATGAAGCTGTGCATTTTCCCTCTCGGTTACTTTGCAGAGACTTAAAGGTACAGAGGAGATGGAGACATCTGACCAATCAATGAGGAGCAGCGTGAAGATTACGCAGACATGCTAAATCAATTTCAGTCACGTTAACACAGCACAGCTGGAGGTTATACACAAGGATGCATCCCAACCTCAGGCTTCATTTCAACCCCACTTTCACCCAGGTGTCTTTAATTTAGGACAGAAATGTCACACCAAGTCACTGTCGTTGGTCTTTATCCACACGTGTCCTATTTATTCTCTGAAACAAGAAAAATGTTGGTGCTGAAGATGGACCCATTCTTACTCTATTCTTACTCTCCAGACAACCTCTCTTTGGGTTTATCCTGAGACAGCTTCAGGCCAGATGACATATAAAGTCTGTCCAGCATTGTCCTCCTCATCTCTAAGGCGGAGCCCGGACACCATAGAGAAGCTGGTCTGAGCCACAGCTTTGCTCTTTCAGGTACTCCTCAGACATCATGGCCTCAAGGTGACGGCAGTTCATGAGTAATGAAAAGTGTTTCCTCTGCATGATTGTAGATGCAAAGAGGTGACTGCTGCTGTGATTTGGTGCTTTATAAATATAACTCCATTGAGTTGAATGGAAACACCATTTGTAAACACAAGCACAGACTGCATGTTTGACTCATGAGCTTATTGTTGTTTACTTTGAATATCATAAATGGCCACAGTCGGTGGTGTTTTTGCACCTTTTTGGGGAAAAACTGCTCAACAGTTTTTGTTTGTTTCATTTTTATTCATATTTTTAATAAAATCTAAAATAACTGTAACACTCTAACTTAAAGACAGCAGCTGTAAACAGCTCCGGGCCAGGCTACACTGTGTTACTTGAGTCTGAGAAGAGCTTCGACTCCCGTCTCCATGTTTGTTGTATATTTAAGGCTGTCAATGATCTGACTGTTGAATTGACTGATGATATTAATCCCACCAAAGGCTGGAGGCAGACGGCACAGCACAGGCTTTCTTTTACATTAACTTCAGTCATTAGTGAATCCCGCTCCTCCAGCTTTTCCTCTCGGCTGCGACAGCAATTAGGATGTGCCAGACTAATCAGCAAGGCATTTCAACGCTGCTGCTCAAATACTGTTTGGCAGAAATACATAAACGTTCATATACAGCACCAGTTAGTTCAAAGAGTAACGCAGCCACCCACCTCTAACTGGTTCTGCTAAATAACCACATGGTTGGAGCAAAGGGCAACTACACGTGAGCCTGAAAATAAAGATGGCTGCTGTTACCAGAGCTGCAGATGTTAGCGACACACTGCTAGCTAAAACATATCTTTACTTTGGCCATGTGGCCATTCATGCTACTCCAATATATGATATATGAATCATTACTTCACGAAAGGCTGCTTTAATACTGATTTTAAAGATGGTTTATTTGACATGCTGCTTCTGCTAATGTGCTAATGTCGCTACCACGGTGTCGGCTATGACGGAAACGTGTACTGAAGGTGCAGCTGTTGCAGATGCTGATTTATCTTAACTCTCTGGTGATGAACAATGTGACGGGCTGCCTCATATGACAGAGAAGGATTTCTTCGAGTCTCTTGTGCTGTTTTTGCTGTGAGGTGACCACGACGATCACACCAACTCGCCTTTACATTGAGCTCAGTTTGGACTCCTTTCCTAATTTTATCCTCCAAAGTTAGTCTTCTTTATTTCTTTGATTCTACTGTTTAAATGAGTAGAAGCATCCATGCAGGAACCTTTTTAGTCGCATTTACTCCACCCAGCCTGCACTTCAGAGCTTCTGCTGGACACGCCTGCTGCGCTGGGTGGAAAGAATGCAGAAGGCATAAAAGCAGGAAATAAAGTTGGAAGAAAAAGGAAGTGCTTCCACTTTAATTATCTCTTTAACATGTTCCACATCCCTCTGGGCTTTCTTTCACCTCCGCGCGGCTCTTTGTTAACATACAGCAGCCGGCCGCTTACTTTAATCAGCAGCGGTATAATCAACGTCTCTACAGAGCAAACAAAGCTAATCCGTTGTTTATCCTCTACTAGGAAATGATGTTTATTAATGGGAAAGTAATTCTGGCCTCTGCGGCCGCTCCTCTCCTTCCCTCTGTTCATATCTCATTACTCGACTTCATCAAACAGAGCAGCGGATGATGAACGAGCCCCACACGATGCAAACACCAGACAGCAGTTTAGCTCCGGTCCAATTATGAGTTCAGGACTGTTGGTGAAGTGTCAGAGATGATGGTGCTGTCTTACCTACAGCTGCGCTGGCTGGGAGCAGTCATCGTTTCTTGGACTGTTTGTTAAATGACCTTTTCTGTTCCGGCTCGTAAAACTCTGGATTTATGTGTTTGTTTGCTTCGGAACGAGCATCCTCGGGGAGGAAGGCTTGTTCTGTGATGAGCATTCATTAGATCTTAAATCTTATAAAAGATTTTACTGCTTTGTTTTTTTCCTATTTGATGGTCCTTCAAACTGCCTGCAGGGGGCAGAGGTTTGAGATCTGGTGCTGAACATTAAAGCTTGTCTTGTTTGTTTGGATGGTGTCACGCTGGTGTTTAAGCCTCGCCGCCTGAAGAGCGAACGATAAAACCTCTGTATTTGTGGCTGCATGACCAAACATATCCAACGGTTTGATGGATCTGCACTGTTGCACATCAAAGCACCAAGAACTGGAATCAAACTGATTGCCAAAGATCCTGTCCTCGAGGTATTACTATGCACATTTATCCAAACTAAAAGGATGACTTCATTTATCAATCAGTCCAATATGCAAAAAACTGATTAAATAGTACGTGCAACGTGACGTGTTTCTCGTATGTCATGTCCTGGATGTGGCTCTTACTCCCATCCCAGCATGCTTTGGGATGCTAAAAAGCAAAATCAAATCAATGACAGAATTCTGATCAGCTAAGACGATGGTTGGCCCCACCCATGCGCCCAAAGAGCCAATCAAACGGCTGAACCGAGAGACACAAGCCAATCAAGTTATTCATCTAGGATGAGGCGATGTCTGGTTATCTTATTAACCCTTTAAAGCCGGTCAGAGTGGGCACGCTCCGTTTTGCGTAACTATTTTTAAATCCCGGTAGCTCTGCAACCACGTAAGCTAGCGCAATAATTTTTTTTGCATATGAAACCGGAGGAGTTGTATTTACATCTTATGCCATCAGCTTGTCCTCGGTCACGGTTTCCTTCCACATATAGCTTTGCAAAAACTGCATAAAAAGCAGCAACAAAAACATAATATTCCAGAAACACACTTTGCCGATCCGATCAGCTGTTCGTAACACTTCCTACGTCCATCAGCGTGAACTATCGCATATCCGCCATGACCTGTCCGAAACCGGAAGTGACGTCATTTTGCGGAAATATAGTTTTTTACCATCAGGGCCTCATGAGCCTATACTGGTGTTTTTAAAAGTTATCTTTGACTTTATGACTTTGTGTCGTTTCTGGGATGCTGAGGACTCATATTGCACTGCTGGAAATAGTTTATTTTGATGCATATGCTGCTTTTTTGCAAATTTGCACTATAATATTTATTTTCATTTTTCCTGCAGTATATAAAAATTGGTGTATTTCAAAAATAAAACTATGAAGACGCTTAAAATAAATTTCCTGTGGTGGGAAACTATTTTGTGCAACTTTTTTGTATTTACAGTTTTGAGGGATAAGCCTCTTAAATTTCTCTAATTAGAAATATATGTTAAAAAAACAAAAACAATTTTCAATTATTTTGTAGTTTATTGCTCTTTTTTGCAATTTATGTAATTACTATGCACTTAATGCAGACATATTATTAAAATTTAGGCTATAATGGTTGTATTGATGTATAGCAACTTGAAATGCTCCCAAAAACGGCTCCACAGCATGTAAACATATAATATAAGCTCTGGCGGACTTGGTTCTATGGTCGGTCTTAAAGGGTTAGATATGTAGGTAAGTTAAGTTATTAAGCCTCTGGTCCAGGTGGAAGGAGCATCACTGTGAGACGGAGCTGTAGGTGGAGCTGCTGAGGTACTTTGTGCATCCACAGCTCAGAAAAAAGCAACGCTGTGCTTTAGTGACGCAGTGACCCAGTCTGTCAAACTGGCCTTCACACCAAATCGGCAGGCACTGTGTCCATCTTTGATATACAGTCTGTCACAGTACCAGGCGTGTGATTGGATATGAATAGACGCCTCAGGTGTTTCCTTTCATAAATCTGAGCTGAGCTTTTAGTTTCTATGTTTCTGTGTGAAGTACAGGGCGGGTGACTGAAAGTTTCTCGATGCTAAAGAAACCGATTTTGTGGCTGAGCCAACGCTGCGACCTCACCACGCCGCGTCACTCCCGCCGCAGCAGAGCGCCCCTCTGAGCTGCCCAGTATCTCTGAGACGCCACCGGCAGCAGCTGCTTTTTTCAGCTGCATTTCCAGTTTTTCCAGAGGCCAAATTGTTTTTAAATGCACTGTCTCTTCCTCTTATTGCTTTTTTAATGCCCTGTTTGTGAGCGTGTATTCTATTTGTTGTTGTGCCCTGCTGAATCCCATTACTCCTGCTACTGCAACAGCCTAATTTCCCTACGGGGATCGCTCAGGTTCCATCTCATCCGAACAGTGAAAGAAAGAGCGCAGGTGATCAAGATGCCCGTCCACGATACAGTAATCGTGTAAACCAGCAGATTTGTGATTGGAGCCATGTTAACTCTTTAAACCTCTGCTGTCTGCTCATCTTTGTCTGTCTTTATTAGCAGGTTTCCACCTCTGTCCTGCAGGCAGGCGATTGCAGTTTTCAGGTTAATCTGCACATTTCACTTTGGCAAAATCAAACCAGTACAGGGACATACGCTTAATGTGAGAGACCCAGTTCCACCAATAATACTCCACCACAAGATGGTGATGTTTGAAGGGCTGGAACCTGTGTTGAAACCAGTTGGTGGGGAAAAAAGTATAAGATGAGTATTTTTGTTATTTAAAGGTGAATCAGGCAGAGCTCCTTCGATGAAGTCCCAGAAAATATGAAACTAGAACGAGCAGCAAACAGAGTCGGCTCGTTTTTAGTGGAAAATGCCTCGATCGAGTGCTGAGGGTTGAAACGACCTTTTCGTGTCTGAATCAGAACATGCTCGTTTGGAGAGATCCAAACTTCCCAGAATCGTAAAGTCAAAGCGACCTGTGTGGTTACAGAAGCCATCATCGTGGTTGGACATCATCCCGAGATGATGCTGCTGTGTTCACGCCGCCTCTTTATGTGAGGAAAACAGTGGGAAGCAATTACACAGAGTAAACCGGAGTGGCCGTGTAATTATTACACCACATCCCCGGACACGAGACGGAGCAGCCGTCCAGGTCTGAACCAGATGAAGTGGGAGATTCAAGAAGCTGAGCTGAATTTTAATCATGTCATTTCCCACGATATTAAGGGCCTGAACACATCGGCGTCAGCGACAGCTCCCAGTGATTAAATATTATCAAAGATAGTGTTTCCCATCTCTGGACCTCACGACCTCCGACCCCTCTCGGCTGTCGGTCCGGCTGTCTAATTAGAGGCTGATTAATGGCGAGCTGATGTTTCCACTGATACAGCTCCCAGAGGATGGACCCGGTTCATGCAAAAGTATTTTAAATTGTGGAGACTGAACATGAGAGGAACACTACATTAGAATATGTGTGATAGCTGACAGAGTGAAGACATGCTGGCTGCTCTGCAGAGCCTGAGTGGCTGCTGATTCAAAGAAAAGGAGCGTTCGGCTCAGTGGATGTAACTACATTTGTTTTTCCAGCGTAAGAAATGAACACCAGATAAACCGCTTTAACACGACGTCCATGAACAGCACACTGAATATCTCATTTCAGTGACAGCTGCTCACTTTGCTCAGTATCCAACTGCTCCTGTTAAATGTTTCTTTAAAAGGAGCTGAACAGGTAAAACTGTTTATGCAGTTTTACCTGTTCAGCTGATACATGGCCCACATTAGCGTCACTTCACTGACACCCTGTTAAATTAGACTTAAAGAGCTCACAGTATAACCTCATCTCATTAGTGCTGCTGGCTGTCAGACTGTGGGCTTACGTGTGGCTCCTGCAGTTTGAAAACGATCCTGAGAATTCTGTTTTCATTTGATTTCTTTCCTGTTTCTCGTTGTTTGAGAACCAACAGTCCTCAGACTGACCCAGACATCCACAGACTACAAAATCAAACCCAGAAGCTTCCACGTGTTGACTGATCATGCTAGCTTCATACAAAGTGTTTAATGGCACGCGCCGAGCCAGCGGAGTCGTTTTTGCAGTTTTTGTGACTTAAATGTGGTGATGTTGGTTAGAAGAATAAAAACTCCCACTCCTCCCTCCAAAACGCACCTCATCCCACTCTGAATTCCCGCTGATGCCACGGAGAGTCCCCTGAGTTTCCTCGTCAGAGCTTTCCAGCATCCGCTCAGCGTTTGGCGGAGCGAGCGGCTCTCCTGCATGACAAATGGGCTCCATCAGCTCGTCGGTGCAGGAGGGGAAACCCCCCGCAGGCTGCCCTAATGCCCAGTCAGCACTCCTCACCATGATGAATTCCACTTCCTGGATAGAGGAAGGAGCTCCAGTCCCAGTCCCCCCCCCCCCCCCCCCCCCCCCCCACACACACACACACACAGAGGTCTTCATATCGTTAGCGTCATAGCATAAGTGCCTAAGTCATTGACTTAGGCACTTATGCTATGACGCTAACGATATGTAAGTTGGAGGAACCAGTTAATTTGGAGATGCTGTGATGAAAGCGATGTTAGCGTGAAGTCTGATCTCTCGTCCGGAGTTGTACGATTTATTTTACTCTGATAGAAGAAAAGTTGTTCAGTTCGAGGTTTGAATGAAGTTCAGCAGGTCGTGTGAAACATCTTCCCGGTTAAAGGCTGACATCATTCTGTGCAGCAGGTCGCGTTTGCAGCAGACAGGAAGTGCACCATCAGTTTGACATCAAACTGTTGCAGAGAAGATGAGCGCACCTCCACCCGACATGTTTGTCCAGTGTTGTGAGTTTCAGTTTTTCTTTGTCTTTCTGATATACGGAGGCTTAGAAATCAAACACCACAGAGAAGCTGTCTGCAGGAGCGTTCGTCTGTGTTTCAGGAACCATCATCAGCACCAGCAGCTGTTTAAACCTCACAGCTACGTATCAGCATCTGTAATCAATGATCAGGATCCCGGCGACGCTCGTGTCCCAGAGCGTGAGGACAATCAATGCAATCAATGAATTCTGTCTGCTTGGCCTGCAGGACAGTCAGTAAATCTCCTCTCTGCTCATCTCACAGAGTAGAAATCAGCATTGATTTAATAGGTCAAACACTTCAGTACTGCCTCGATGATCTAAGTCCATAATACCACACACCAGCACCTGAACCACTGACACAGGCAGCATGGATCCATGACTTTATGCTGTTTGCACCAAATCAAATGTGCGACTCTCCACCGTTTAGTCTTAGGACTGAAGAAGCTTCTCGAATGAAGCTTAAAGACGTCCTGTCGCTTTCTTTCCGAGCTCCTTAGACCCCAGTGTCTGAACGTTGCAGCAGAACTTGAGAAACATGGGACCAGGAAACATTTTTGCATCTTCTGTTGTCCAGTGTTGTGAACCTGTGTGAACTGCAGCATCAGGTTCCTGTTCTCAGCTGACAGGAGTGGCCCCCAGCGTGGTCTCTGCTGCTGTAGACCAGCTGCTGCATAAACCCGACAGATGGCCGTGCGGGAAAATCCCAGCAGATCAACAGTTTCAGAAACACTCCCGTTTCTCACTTCTGTCACCTTCTTCTTTCTGATGCTCAGTTTGAAGACCCTGCAGCATCCTGTTGACTGAGCTTTGCTCTGTTCTGGTAAGAAGGTGTAATTATTCCTGGTGTTCACATGTTTCCAGGGTTTGTATGAAATCAGACTGACTGAGTGAGTTTGGAGTATTTGTTGGCCAAACATTTGCTAAAGTTACACTGATGAAGTCAGCGTCTGACCAGGATGAATCCTTCGTACTCACTGATGGATTAACCAGAGTCAGTCTGTCCTTTGGAGCGTTTTCCATTAAGATCAATTCTGCTGTGTTGATGCAGTGAGCTGTGAAAGTCATCTTAAACTGAGGCTGCTTAGTTTCTCAAAATCAATGTAGAGTCAAAGGTTTGTTGACGACGTGAGTGCTACAGCCCAGCGTGGCGCCGAGGTCCTTAAATATTTTGAAAAGCTTTTTAAAAGCCATGAAAGTATTTTGATTTCAGCTCCAGGAGTCCTGCGTTAGAAGCTGTCACAAAGGTCAAAAATGTTTCAAGTCTTCTCACGTGTCACCTCCTAATCACAAACTCTGAGTCCTGATAGAAAGTCAAGTGAGGTTGACGGGACTTTTCTTCTCCTCGCAGCTCCTGGAGGCATCGCTGCCACGCAGCTTCTGTCATGAAGGCAGCTTCCATCCACATGCTTGCAGCTCGGGCATCTTTTCTTTAACTGCCAAGGTTAGTAACCACCAGCAATGTCAGAGCTCAGCTGCAGATATGGATTATTCATGGTGTCGATTTTAAACAGGACTTAAAAACCCTGCTTATCGACGGAGCGTGTGCTTTCTACCCTGAACCTTGTGTGCTGCATGTTTTTATGGTGCAGTGAGTTCTGCACAATCTGACTCTCTAAACATAATCAGAAGAGAAACGGAGGAAAAATCAGTAGCAGTGCCTGGGGAGGTTTTGAAGAAAATCAAATCTAAGTGCAGACTCCCCCAGAACCCACAGTTGATTCTTATTCAGCACTTTCACTGATTTTATTTTTCTGTTTGAGAAAAATGTAGATCTTCTGGATGTAGATCCAAAAGTTTCATGGCAGGCGTCCACAGTGGAGCTGAGCCGCTCATTGGCTCTGACGGTCACTGAATTCACTGTTAACCAAATAGCATCGCTGCTCCTGCGAGACCCCTCGGACGTCTCTGCAGAAACACACATTTCTTTGTGTTTTTCACTGAATCTTTTCCGTGATGCAAACTCGACTCCTTTCACATGAATCTGGTCGACTTGTCAAGTTATTAACCATCATGTACCTGCTAAACATCTGTGATGGCAGGTTGAGTTTAGTCTTCCACAGCATGTCTTTATCCTGTCTTCCTTCTCTCACCCCAACCAATCACAGCAGATGGCCCCGCCCCTCCCTGAGCCTGGTTCTGCTGGAGGTTTCTTCCTGTTAAAAGGGAGGGTTTTTTTCTCTGTATGTATTGTTGTAGGGTCTACTGACTGTTGTTGTGATTTGGTGCTGTGTAAATAAAGTTGAATTGAATAGCACGGGCGCCTGGTGATGGTGTGGGCTGAACACTGACTAAAAGCTGTTGGTCCTCACAAACATTCAGGGACAGCTCATGATGGTTTTCTCGTCACATGCTCATTTTCAGTGGCTCTGTGAACAATCACAGGTTTAACCTTCTATAAATGTGTCCGTCCGTACATCCATCCATCCTCTTCCACCATCAGGGTCGCGGGGGCTGGGGCCTATCCCAGCTGCCATAGCTGTGCTCCACACAGAAAGATGGTGATGGATTAGAACCCAGGACCCTCACCAGGTCACGGTGCTCATCTGCTGCCCTCGACTTACCTGATTCCTGGCAGTTTGTGGGAGTTTTCAGGCTTTGAATGGGTGCACAGTATTCCCATGAGCAGAGCCTGGTCTCCTTATCTGAAGACCATGCTATAAAATAAATGTTTTTAACTTTCATGCTGCTGGACTCTGAGGTCTGTCAGACTTCACGCAGCGAACGTCACATGACCGTCACGTGACTGCGTTTGTCCGACGAAAGCTTTTCATTCATTTTTCATACTTTTTTGTTCCACGTGTGTTCGAGGGCTTCGCTCGGCTCTTGCTGCGATTACGCGGCGCTCTGCAGAAGAGCTCCGGTGAAATGTCTGAACACAGTCATGAGCTCTGTCACCAACATGACCCGCGTGCTGCTCTGTGCCTCCCCCAAACTGAAATATTGACGACGCGCACACAGGGAACATTATTCTGCACTTTAAGGAAAGCAGTCGAAGCCTCAGCGAGGGGAAACGGCCCGAGGTCCCGCCCATGAAAAATGGATGCACATTAGCTAATGTGGCTAATATGAATTTAAACATGGCCGGTAGCTGTACAGCCCCCCCACCCCCCACCCAGGAGGTTTATAGGAACTGTTAATTGGCAACAAAGGTAAAAGAGCTGCTTCTTGCATAATTGCATACCGGCTGTGTTGTTTTAAATCTCCTCAGGCTCTCATTTGTGGGTCAGTTTTTCCAGGACTTCCCTCTCTGTCACAAAGGTGGAGAAGTTGTTTTTTAGTCAATACCTCGACGGCCAGCAGGATTCCTGCCTCCAGGCTTTGATTAAGGGACAATACAAATTTTAGCTTGTGTTTTGAACGCGGTCCTCCATCCTGTCTGTGAAGTGACTGCGATGTGAATGTGATGTTGGAGGAGGTGAAGTGATTAATATTTATTCCCCCCAGGCTCCAGATTAAATTGGAATTGGAGATATCTCATTTTTAATTTTTCAGTGGCGGTTCACAGCGAGGTGAGTTTGTTTTACAGCCGCTCTTCTTTGTCTCTGGAGCAGGTCAGGTGTGGAAGGATTTATCGAGCTTGCTTGAGGCGCGGTGAGGTCACGCTGCTGAAATCCAGCAGAAGAATAATTCACATCCTTTGCTTAAGTAACAAAAAGAGAAAGATGGGACGAGTTCCTCACTCGCATGAAAGAAACAAACTGAGAGGAAGAGTTCAACAATCCTCAAAGTTGAAGGGGTGAAGACATTTCATCATCATCTTCTTCTTTTAGGGGTCTCCACAGAGGATTATCTGCCTCCACCTCCTCCCAGCATCCTCCTCTGTCACACCCACCCTCTGCATGTCCTCCTTCACGGCGTCCTCTGACGACTTCCTCTTTTCATCCTGCCTGGCCAGACCGTTCTCACTCCCGAGGCGTAACATCCTGACGATTCCTCACGTTCCTGAGGAACGCGAAAGCCGACCTTCGGCGTTCTTAAGGTACACGCCGGGTTACGGGTGAAATACAGTAGAATTACGGCCCCGCGGTGAAAGACGTTCCGATCTCGTCATTTAGGAACATGTTGGGTGCCCGGGAATGTCGCCTGTGACGCCTCGGGAGTGAGAGCGTGTTGGCCTGGCAGCTCCATCATCTCTGTCCCGTTCATATCTGCAAACATTTCCAGCTCGGCCTCTTCTCGTCAGAGCTACTAGTTTCTAACCGTTCCAGGTCTCAGTTGGTGCTCTCCTTCTGTCACAAACCACCCGACACCACCCGTCCTGTGCATTCTTTAAACTCATCCACCTTCACTACCTCTGCTCCTTGCAGTGATGCCTTCCTCCCTCTCATTCACACACTTGGATTCTGTTTTGCTTCCGCTGACTATCACCCCTCTTCTCTCCAGAACACACCTCCACCTCTCCTCCACCCGCTCCCTGCTCTCACTACAGATCAGTCCATCTGCAAACATCATAGTCCACAGAGACTCCTGCCACACTCTCTGTCCTCTGACCTTCTCTAAACATCTCCATCAACACTCTCAAAGCAAACATCACACCTGCAGTGCCTCTTTATCATCCAAACATCCTGGATTTTCTAACTGCTCGAGTAAGAGAAGCAGGAAAACTGCACAAATTACAACCTGAGCGAATGTTTCTGTCGTACCAAGAAGGGAACATGGAGAGAGCAGCCATCCGCTGACTCCAGCGTGCCGTCTTTGATCCAGATCCTCACCAGCATTAACGAATCCTCTCTCTTTCTGACGTCTCGGCTCCCCACAGCATTAAACTCATGAACATGCCAGTCAGTCCATTTGATATGTGTGAAACCAGACGATGGATCTTCCAATACCTAAAACTTGTTGGTGCCGCAGCCGTTCCCCTCACCGTGCTGTTTGTGAGGATGTCCATCACTCTAACATAACATCACATCCCCATTCTTCAGACAGCTTCAAACTATGGTCAGCAAGCGTCAGCAAAGTGATGTTCAGGAATAATCCCACTGTGAATGAGCCGCTGTGTCCTGAAGACGTGAATGAACACAGACATGATGAGAAACTGCTGCTGTGCATAAGAAAGGCAGACACGACATGATTCTGATTGGACAGTGACAGTCCGACCCTGACACTGCGGCTCATCCTCACTGTTTCACGCACAGTGATCTTTACGGAGTAGAATAGAATAGAGTTTATTAACCCCTCAAATTATGACTCCAGCAGCACAACACCAGTGCAGCTTAAATACAAATAATGGAAGAAAAAAACACTAAGCAGGTACAAATAATTAAAAATAGAAAATAAAGAATAAAATATCAGCAGCAGTAGAATTAAAGGAAGTGCAGTGTATACAGTTACAGCTGTTAGACAACTGTCAGAACTGAAGAAGCATCTCGGTTGAAACGTCCTCAAGAAACTTAAAGTCCAGTCGCTTTTCTTTCCAAGGTCCTTAGTGCAGAATGAGGTGTTGATGTCTTTTGGAGAGAGTCCTCTGTCCAAGGAGGAGGGGAAAACCCAAACCTGGCAACGCCGGCAAAGTCCCTCCTCAGCAGCAAACATCGTGTTGAAGCCAACGTCTGGCTTATTTATTCCTAAACTGCACCAAGCTCAGGAGAACGTGCACGAGCAACTGAACAGTGAGTCCCAGTTTCTTGTGTCTCTGAGTCCTCGAACAAAGAGACGGGACTCTAACCTCTCCCTGATATGTCTGCAGTCCACAGTCATGCTTTGTTTTGTCTGAGTAATTGTTCCAAGCTGAAAACATTCACTTTAGAAAGCTATAAAACCATAAAGAGACAGATGGGAATGAGATTCTAATGCATTACATGTGTTCATTAAGTGTAATAAACATTGAACCGTCCATAATGTGTAAAATGATTCCAGTTATGCTTAAATATACAGTATGTTGTCGGTTTCTGCCTGCAGGATCTCAGGTTGTGTTTGCTGTCTCCTCACCGAGCAGCAGCTGTTTTCCTGCCCTTGTTGGTTTTGTATACGAAAAGAGTACAAAAAAAGTTTGTAAGCGTCAAAACATTTCACACTCGCGGGACATTTATGTGAGCGGCTGCTCGGCCGTCCACCAGGCGCTCCAGAAGTATTTGATGGCATTTGTCCTGAAGACTGTGAGAGCTGCAGAGGCCGTTAAGCCTTCCCACTGTGGACAGCGCTGTCAGAAAAATAAGACGGAGGCGGAGAAACAGCCAGCGATGCTTTTGTTTCCAGCAAAACAGCAGAAAGACGACAGAAAACAAATGCCGTGGAGGAAGAGCAAAGATCGCGTTGGATCTGTGTAACTGTGCCTGTCGACAAGCATGTAAGAGGGAAGCGGCACAAAACATCCACAGTGTGCAGATTCAGTGAGAGTGGGACTCTCTGCAGACACAAAGAAAACAGCTGTTTTTAAGGATAAAGTTCAGTTTAATCTGAAGGTTTTATCATCAGAGCGGGGATCACATCAGAGACCGATCCCTGTTTAAACTGGTCTCTGCGGTCCTCCTGACAAATTCTCATCTTTGTTTATTGAGTAGTATTTATTTCATACAGCACTCAGATTTATTTTGAAAGAAGCATCGAGCCTTGGGCCTTCCTTTCCTGTCCCCCCCCCCCCCCCCGGGTAAATCTGTCCAGGTGGAGGCTGTGGTGTTCCTCGATGACTGCACCTGTTCAGGTGCTCCCTGTTCTGCTCTGGAGGAAGTTTAGCCTGAGCTGGTTGGTGTGCTCCTGATTACGTCTCTGCTATTTATCTGTCAAAAATAACAAAAAAGATATTTGCAAGAATCTGAATAACGGTCTTAAGAAAGCGTGCATGCTTCATCATTGTGACACGTTCATTTAACTGAGCTCAAATTGGACTGTTTACTGAGAGTTTTCTTACTTTTTGAATAACACCACTGATTTTCCCTCCTAATCAGTTAATTAAGGCAGATTGGCTGCTCTGGGTTTAAAAAAACATGCTAGGTTAATGCTGCCTCTCTCAGCCCAGTGCAGTCTTTTAAACGAGATTCTTAATCTCAGTGTTTTCACTTCCTGCTTAAATAAAGTTAAAACAACAACAACAAAATGTAATTACCAGAAATCTCTGCTTTTATTTTGTGAACTTTTACAGTGCAGCCTTCCAGCTTTAGTCCAACAAGTTTAAATAAAAGTATAAAAGTATTAACACAACTAAAGAAGCTTTACTGTTGTGGACACAAAATGTGGACAGACACATGTCCCATCATCTGTCTGACATGGTGGACGCAGTGTTATGGTGTGGGCATGTATGGCTGCTATACTTGCCCATGTATCTTTCCTCTCATCACATCTCCTCTGATCTCCTTTATGTCCTTTATGTCCAGGTTCATCCATAAAAAATTTCCAGAAACGCTGTCTGACCTGAGGACACCCGGCGGGAGGAGCCGTCCCGTCTTTCTGCACTAATTCATTGGATTTAAAATCAGGAATCTGAGCAGGTTGAAGTGGAGGCAGCGGTATGGTATCTGCCATACATGCCCAGTAAGTTCTCAGTGATGATTATTGATGATGTGACTGCTGATACACGCATCAGGACAAACTGTGTTCAGAACTGCAGTCTGCTCACATTCAGACCAGTACTGCAAAACTGCTCAGAGCCAGAGAAATGGGATATTCTTCAATGTTTTTGTACACATGGCATTTAATTATTAGTTATTATTAGTTGTTATTAATCTCTGGCTCTTCCACAGCGTGTCTTTGTCCTCTCTTCCTCACCTCCAACAGTCGTTTCTTCCTGTTAAAAGGGAGTTTTTCCTTCCCACTGTCACCAAAGTGCTGCTCATAGGGGGTCATATGTATTATTGTGCTTTTCCTTGTATTATTTTGGGGTTTTAACTTATAATAAAAACACATTGACTGTTGTTGTGATTTGGGGCTATATAAATCAAATTGAATTGAATTCAGTGGTCAGTCACCTGATCTCGACCCAGCGAAGCAGATTTTCAGTTATTGAAGATGAAACGTAAACAGAGAGAGACCCACAACAAGCAGCTGAAGGTGTCTACACACCCAGCAGTGCATCTCAGAAGAAACACCTCATTTGGTGATGTCCACGGTGTGACAACCCACTCCACCCACACTGGAGCCCATTGCTGTGGTAGTTCTTTCTGCAGACGTTGGGAATGGACACATTTCCAGTCAGCAACACTGGGAACGCCTGAGCCCAGCGTGCTGCTGCTCTGCAAAAGCTATTAGAGTAGCTGCTGTGTGAGACACACCTTCAGTTTGGTTTCTTGCACTAAACAACACAACATGCACCATTTCTTCACTCATGCACTCACACCACTGATCATACTGCCTGCACACAGCGTGCTCACTTTACGTTCTTTCTTTAATTTAAGACAGACAGCGCTGAGCAGCCGGTCCTGTGACAGTGGGTCCAAGCCTTGAGCTGTCAAAGCATTTTCATCCAAGCAGTTTAATATTTATAATCATGTTTGTCTGATTATGTTTAGGTGTCTGAAAATCAGGCTCTTCTAAAAATGGCTTTAAATCCTCAACAGTTGCTGAAGTCAGCACTTCACTGACATCCTGATAGTTTGATTTAAAATCCGCTGTGGTGGTGTGACAGACGCAGAGCTACAAAAATCATCATGTCCAAATGCTTTTAGGTTTTTTCCTACTTTTCATTTGTATTTTCATTTTCAAATCCACGTTGAGAGATTGTGTCATTAAAACTGTGCGAGTCCTGGTTCGTCATTAAGAATGAAAACCTGTTGGTTTGTTCACCGGGCCTGACCAGCTAAAAATATCAGGCCGCTGTCCCCGACTGTCGAGGGAGGCGGTTGATAATTTAAGCGGTGGTGAGCTGAACGTTCGGGCTGTAAAGTGCTTCTATACTGTAGAAAGGAAATTCATATTTTATTTGTAGACGAGGCTCCGGCGAGCTGCGGCTCGCCGTTATTTTTATCCCTGATTAATGAAGTGATCTGTGAAAATTAGCAGTGAAGTTTTCCATGCTCGCATCTTCAAGTGTCCTCACATCGTTACAGCTTTGTCTCAGACACACCTGTGCAGTGAACAGGCCTCACGTGTGTCGGCGGCGCGAGTTTAAAAAATGAGTCTGAGAAGCGAAGACGTCTGGAGGAGTTTGGGACGCTGAGGCGTTTGTGCGGATGTTGATATTTCACCTCCAGACTGAAGCCCGAGAGACTCAAACATGAAAGTTTAATGTTTTCCGTCTGAGCGTGTTGTCCGAGCTTCCTCTCCCTGTAGGTTATTGATCACCGTTTCCTTGTTTGTTGCTCGCCCTTCTCTGCTCTCCTGCGACAGCCCGAGTGTTGGAACAAGACCTTTCATCACACACGAGCACAGACGGGCCAACGCCCTGCATCCTAATCTGGAGATCAGAGGAAAGCGTTGCCCGCTGGGGGGTCGCCTTTATGTCCAGGTTCATCCGTAAAAAGTCTCCGGTGAGATCGGAAATGCTGTCTGATCTGAGGAAACCCGGAGGGAGGAGTTGTCCTGTCTTTGTCTTTCTTCTGATTCATTGGACTTAAAATCAGGAATTTGAGCAGGTCGAAGTACGCCTCAGCGTTAGTGTGCATCACACCGTAACCGTGGGATACATCACGTTTATGATGTCACATCCCTTTAGTTCAAAAGCAACTTTTTAGGGATCATTTCAGCTGCTACAGCTGCAGACGACACACCTCTCCATCATTCAGTATGAAGTGAATCCCAATAATCTAATCAAGAGGAAATGAGGGCACAGGTAAGCTGCTCAGTTACAGCAATGTGCAAAAGTCTTGGATCACCAAACAAGAAACCAATGCAGTCATTTATTGCAATATGTGAAACATAGATACAAATACATGATATAAGGCACAAAGGTCCAATTCTACCACGCAGCATGAGCTCACTGATGCAGCGTTCCTTAATTTCTTCAGGAATACGTCTCCAGACTTCTTTGAGTGCTGGCTCAAGACACGCTGCTGTAAATTATTCAGTGTTGGCCTAACCTTTGCAGTATTTCCAATCTGTGCAAAACATTGACGGGACAATTGACCCAACTGGACTCGGTCTTTGAGGCGCTAATATTGAGTTGTGGATTGAGTTTGTGTTTGTAGCAGATTGCTTTGGGTCAGGTTTAAGTTGTCCAAGCTGAGCTGAAGTGACATGAATATAATACGATCAGGATCAATAACAAAGACTTCAGCTTTGTTCGAGTTCGGTTTAGGAAACTAGACGTCATGCAGGAATGTGGGGAATCGAGATTTGTCTGTGGAAGGTGTGGGTGTGATTAACTAAACCCTGGCAAGTTTGTTAAATTGTACAATCATAAATGTATAGCAGCAGTTAACTGTTGTGTTACGCAGCCATGTGTTGTGTTACGCAGCCATGTGTCAACACAAAGGTTCCTGCACTTCGATCCATGGATTTGGATTTAGCATCCAGCATCAGTTTTCTACCAACTCCTCAAATGTCTCTGCAATAACCAACCCTGAAACTGGCAATAAGGAATGAATTCATCAGTAATTAATTGTGTGGCGATGATTCATGCCAGCCATCTTCCCAGCATGGATGTTCACGTTGTAAAGTGCGTGTGCTAATGTGTGACCTAATGACAAACTCGACTGGAGCCAAAGTGTTTAACTGTTGCCATAAATCTGTTCATTGCCCTCCTCGGCTTTCACCCACCTCTCACAGTTTCCAGCAGATTAGCGATAAAGACGCTGCTGGCAGAGGGGCACTCGTGGGTACACAGAAACCTCCCTCAGCATCACAGCACCACTTCATTAAGAAAATGCCATTAAGTTCACGAGGTGGCGGAGAGCATCGGGCGTGACAGAGGCACTCCTAAACTTGAAGGAACCATCGAGGGGTCCTAATATTTATGGTTTTCTCCAACAGCGTCTGACTTGTGAGACCTGTGTGTCAGCAGGTTTTCATTTCAGCCACATCGCTGCTGCTGGAAAATGGAGAAATCAATAGAAACGCAGAAAGTCTCGAGTCCACAGCTGACAGGAAATACATAAAGCCTGCAGTGACTGTGGAGGACTCTTTTCATCATTTTAGAGTAAAGATGTGATTGCATGCATCAGTGGCGTGCACACAAATATGATTGGTCTCACAGTTCAGGCTGGATCAGGTGACCCTGAACATCCCTGAGCTATGCTGCTGTGCGCTGGAGGATTTCCCATGATGCACTGAGCACCGCTCACCGTGTTTCTACAGCACTGCTGCCTTTGTCTTCTGTAGCCTGTGTTTTTGGTGTTTTGTGACTCTCGGGTTCTTTTTGAGTTATTTTGTGTCTCTTTGTGTTGTTTTTGCCTCTTCAGGCTTGTTTTGTCTCCTTGCGTCTGTTTATGGAGCTTTATGGCAGTTTTTCAAAGTAATCTTTTAAATCTTGTGGTCATTTGATGCTTCTAGCCAACTAGTCTTCCAGTCGGTCAACACCCTCCATCTTTGGGCGACCACTTTCGAATGCAGGTTGATTGCACGGTTTGCCTGATGGGAGGCAACCAGTCTCCAAACAGGTGCTGTCTCGACTGCAATCAGACGGGCAAAAAACCATTAATGGGCCAGTTCTTATTTGTTTTTCTGCTCTCCCTGAGCACTCAAGGTGCTTCATACAACTTGCCTCATTCACCCATTCATACAAACACATGCTTTTTATCTTATGCCTAACAAGTGTGCTCACCTGTTCACCTGTTATCACAGTTAATCAGCTATTGTCTCCAACAGGCTGCATGTAATTGCTGTTGTATAGGGCTGCCACGATTAGTCGACTATCAAAATCGTCGACGACTAATTTAATAGTCGACGCGTAATTAGAAGCTCTGTAAGATCCCAAAAGACGCAGGAATAAGTAGCAGGATTTGAGAGTGTAATAACGGACTGAAACAGAAGATGGCAGCACTGCATGTACAAGTAAAACCCCGAAGAAGAAGAAGCTGTGTCCCAGAATTCATAGCGCAGCCCAGCTCAGTTTCCAACAATGGCGGCAGCTAGTTAGTTTTAATATTACTCTTATTATTATGTAGCTGTGTAAACTTCAAATATCTGCTCAGTTTATCAACACACCGCATATTTTCTTTTTTTTCTTTTTTTTTTTTTTTTTGTTTGCCTGTCCCATTTGGTTCTTTAGCCATCAGAATTGTTGTCTGAAGACCAACAAGGATACCCAATGGATTTACTTTGCCAAATGGATCATCGTGGCATTGCCGTATTGGTCCATTTGGTCGATCTTTGTTTTTATTATTTATTATATTTTATTTTCAGATGTTACAGACGGGACAGACATGAGTGAGAGATAGGAAAGGGAGAAAGAAAGAGGAAGGAAAGGAAAAACAGAAGGGGAGAGGGACAGTGAGAAAGGGGGGGAGAAAAAAATAAAAATCTCCTGGATCACCTGTTGAGAGAAGAATAAAAAACAAGCAAAAAAAGACAAAAACAAAACAAAACAAAGCAACATACTAAACACAACACCATCGCATTAATCTAGCTAAGTGTAAACAGCAGTAAATACTAAATATTCAATGTTGTTGTGCAGCACGCAGGACAGATGTGCTTCAAAGTAGCAGCCAAGAAAGGTGTAATTTGGGTCTACGAGCAGTGAACACCTGTGTGCATACCTGTGTGGATTAGCGCGCTTGTATTCCAAAGGTTTCTCCATGTAACGATCTGCTAGGGAGTGTGGGGGGGCCACAGCCCCGTCCTCCAGGGTGTGAACACACCGCATATTTTCAAAAGCGCTCCGACGTTTTCGGAGACGTCTGTTACCCACTAGCTCGATAGCTAGCCGGGGGCAAGGTCACTAGCGCCGTGAGAACACCGGACTCCCGGCAGATCGTTTTCAAACCCACCGCCGTCTTTCACTACTCAGGTTAAATATATATGAGTCACTTAGATAACTTACAAATGTTATTGTTTGGCTTTTTTCAGTATTTTATTTGTTCCTGAGTAAATCGGTTTGGCTGAGATCAAAGTTATAGTTTTTACACAGCTGAATAAACGTCAAGCAGACAGCTGATTAAACAAATGTGAGATGGTCGAGAATATACTCCAGTGTCCTGTTATATTTTAGATAGCAAGGAGGGTAGCAACTCCACCGAAACAATCTGCAAATTTCATTAAAATTTCATAAACTATCATCTTGTCTTTATTTTTAATTAGCACATACCTGAAACACTTCAGCTATAGTTATATAAGAGCAGATGCTGCTGGAGCAATAAGCTGTACGTTTTACGTCCAATGGATGATGATCTGATTAGTCGACTAATCGCAAAAATAATTGTTTGTGGCAGCCCTGAAGCACCAGAGCCACTTTGAGAACGCTAACTGAAGGCGAGCGGTGGCCCAGTCTCTATTTTTAACGTAACGGTGGCGATGATGTTACTCATGCTGTGGTCTCCCACCACTGTGAGGTTACTGCAGTCAGTCTGGGATCACTTTTTAAGGTGGACTTCTCTTGTCTCTATCTTGAGGTTGTTGATTTTGGTACTTTGGTCATTTTACATCATTTTTGATGGTCGTCTCTTTACAGTCATGTGTTTTGATATTCTAATTATATTTGACCACAGTCTCAGGTCCGTTTGTGCTGGGATTGTTACTAAAAAAGTAATATATTACACTTGCATTACTTTTCTTAAAAGTAATAGGGGATGTTACTGCCTGAAAACATTACATTACTTTGCATTAATCTGTAACATGACATGTTACCAGTTAGTACAATATAATCCTGAAGCTACAGTCCCACACACCAGCACAGATTCTTATCCTAACGATGTGATCATCTTTTAGTGTGAAGCATGAACGCTGCCATCGCTGCTTTTGTGACCTTGTTAGCATTGTGTTAGCTCGCTGTCTGTGCTGATGCTTGTAAAGAGCAGCAGTTGTGTTAGCAGTTGTGCTGCAGCTGTTTGTGCTGGATGCAGTTTGCTCTGTGCTGTGCGGTGCATGAAGGGAAATCAGCTGAGTGCAGCTTTCTGTCCATTTGACATGGAAACCTTCTGTAGCAGAAGTGAGGACGTCATTTTGACAGCGATGTGAATTTGGTCCGGTGACTCGTTACATGACTGCATTACTGAAAAATGTAATGTGATTACAGTAGCGTGATCGGGGGAAAGGATGAGCTCTGATAGCGCGTCCTTAATGAAGCCAAACATTTTGTGAGGCGTGTTTGCTTTGGGCCTGCTGCTAACCCGCTCTGATTGGTTTGCTGATTTGTGGGAGCAGCTGCCGTTGTGCGTGGATACCTGCACATACTTGAGACCGTAGCTCTGATTTATGGCAGCTCCTCCACCGCGGTCCTTCCTCTCCAGCGTCCCGTGGTGTTTATTGGCTTCCGTGGATCTTAGAGGAGTCCCGCTGATCGACCCCGACGCTGCAGAGTTTGGATTCAAAGAGGGTGTGAACTAATTAACGAGAGCGAATGGGAGTTTAATCAGCGTCAGAGCGGCGGGGAGGTCACGAGAAGTCTGGATAGCAGGAAGGGGAAAAGGGCGCCGCCCGTGCTGTGTTTAATTTGGAGGTGATTGTGCGGGTAATGGTGCGGGCAAATGTGCAGGGAGATTCTCCTCCCGGGCGTTTTGACACTGAGAGGCTTCCCCGCTGAGATTCGGCGTCTCTGAGCACACGGCGACACGAGTGGCCTAATGATCATTCATTGCAGTTTGTATCAGAGTCGACCAAACAACATCTGTGCCTGCGAGCTCGTTTGGAGCTCGTCGTGATGGATGTGTGTTAGACGCCATCTTCACCGCTGGTGTGACATTTCGAGCCTCCTCATCAGTGGAAGGAGAACGAAGGAGCGACGTGATGCTGAGCATCGTGTCCTGATGATCGTTTGTGTCTGATTTTGTTTCGTTTTGTCGTCTTACACCAGGTTTTTGTGATTTTGTGCTTTTTTTATGTCTCCTTGATCACTGTTTGTTCTCGGAGGTTGTTTTTATTCACCGTGTCCTTCCTCATTTAATATCTCTTTGTGATTATTTTCCATCTCCCAAAGATCACTTTGTGGGTTGTTGTGGTACTTTTTGCATAGTTAATGTTGAGCTCTGTGTCTTTATGGATGTTTTTGGACATTTGAAACGATTCTGTGATAATTTTGTGCTTCTTTAATATGTTTTCTTATTTTCATTTGTGGTGTTTTCATGGTGATTTTGATGATTTCACATCTCTGGATCATCATTCTGAGTATTATTACATAAATAGAGGGTTGTGTGGCGCTTTAATACTTCGTCGTCCTTTGCACATTTGGAGTTATCTTGTGATCCTTTAGTGTGTTTAATTTTATATTTGTGGTGCTTTTGTCTGTTTTGTGCTTGCTTTGGGTCATTTTGTTGTTCTTCAAGGTTGTCTTTTCTGTCCTGCTTTGCTTATGATTATTTCTCTGCTCATTCGTGTCTTCGTGGACTTCGCTGAGGGCCTCTGTGGCAGAGGGCATGGACGGTTGAGTCCACATGTCCTTGGGCAAAAGACTGAACCAAAAACTGCCACTAATTTATCCATCTGTGTGTTTGTGTGTGACAGATAAAGTGCTGTGCGGCTGTGTATGTGGACGGCTGAATGTGGCCATTGAGAGGACTTGAAAAGGCGTTCATGAATGTCCTCCGTTTACCACTCGGCTCTTCAGCAGCTCGTTCACATTTCCAGAGATGTAGAAATTATCCACACAAAGAGAAAGAGCGAGAGAGACGTCTTCTCCCAAAACTGCATCGGAGCGCGACGGGTGGAGACGGATCTCTGCCTTTAGGCCTCTGCTGTGAATGATAATTAATGGAGCTGCGTTCCAGTGCTGCAGCACTGCATGCTGGGTAGGCGGCGAGGCTCCCCATTCATCACTGCTGACATCGGCATTTATCTGGTTAGCACCATTGGAGGCTCAGAGCGGTGAGTCGCTGCTGACGAGGTCGAGGAGACGGGAGCGTGAGGGAAATGACGAAGGGTCGACGGGCAATAAATGCAGCTGTGATGGTAAAATAATAGATTGTTTGTAGTCGGCAGTGTACCAGGATTTCAAAAACAAACCACAACATGGCTCAGCTGAATAAAACACTTCAGAATCTGAGCTCCTGATTGGCTTAAATGAGTCAACAACTGATCACAGATTCAGGTTAGTCCATTTTGCCAACTCAAAAGGGTACTCAGTAGTATATGTGGGGCCCACGTGCTTGTATCCATGCCTGGAGATCTCATTAGGGGCACGCTCCTAATGAGACGACCGATGGCGTCCTGCAGGATCTCCTTCCAGATCTGCACCAGGCCGTCGCTGAGCTCCTGGACAGTCTAAGAGCCAACCGGGTGGCGTCGGATGGACTGAAACAAAATGTTTCAGAGGTCAGGCGAGTGTGGGGGCCGGTCACTGTTATCAAATCCTTCATCCTCCGGGAACCTGCATACCTTTGCCTCAGGGCCTGGAAATAGGTCCAAGGATTTCAACCCAACACCTAATGGCAGTCAGGTGCTGTCGGCTCTGTGCCTCGCCATCACTGACCCAACGCCAAACCAATCAGGCTGAACAGCGCAGCAGCCGTGGACCTGCTAACTTTGGTATTCTATGGCGAATGCCAGTCAGGCTCCACGGTCCCGGGCAGTGAGCATAGATGACATCGGGCCCTCAGGCCTCCCTCACTAAGTCTGTTTCTTTGTTTAGTCCAGTGGTTCCCAAACTTTTTTTGCTGGGCCCCCCTTTGTTTTACAAGAAAAATGTTGCTCCCCCCCCACGCGCGCACGCACACATCCTCCAACCGCACACGCCCCTATTTTTGCTCCATTGCGGTTTATTTCACACCTCAAACATTTAGTAGTCTTTGGATATTTTGGGTAATTATGATGCACATACTTTAATGTTGACTGTACAGAAGCAGGGAGGCAGATTTTCTTTAAGTGGCGTTGTCGTTAGAGACAACTCAGAAGAAAAAAGTAGCAAAGAGGAGCAGGCGATTGGTGTTTAGCTCATATTTCAGGAGTTCATGAGGCACAAAATAGCGCTTCACGCTTTGTTCTGAGGGCGTCGAAGGTTTATTTTGATCGCAGCGGTCGATTCAGGAGTGGAGGCACGAGGAGAGGTCACAGAGAGATGCGAACAGCTGGGAGAGGTCACAGCAGGTCGTTTCAGGAGAAAGGAAAGATTACAGAGGTGAACGGGAGACACGGGAGGTTCAGCTCCTCTTTTCCTCTCTGCAGCAGCTCTGCTTGTTTTCACCTCTTGGGGCAAACACAGCTGAAAGGTGAGCAGGTTCAACAAAGAGCTCCATGCTCTAAAAGTTTTTCAGCAGAGAAACTTTCAAAGTTTAAAATATTTGAGTATATTATGTGGATGTTACACTTGTTATGGACATGAACTGTGGACAACGTCCATCCATCAGAGTAAAAAGCATTCATACAGGGTCAAAGTTATACATACTGCAGATGTAATATTCTCTGACTGACCCTCAGCAACGCGGACTTTAATCAGACGCCTTCTGTCATCGCTGGATCTTTGAACCTTCTTCTATCCAGAATTTATTAGATGGTCATCTTCTTTGCAGAGGCCTGACTTTTAAGGATTTTTCTCTGTCTGCGTGGTCGGCTACAAACCTTAGTCGAGTTTCATGGTGTTGATTCATCAGGTCTGCACGTAGTTCCTTGGACTTTAGGAACAACAAGCAGCACAAGCTGCCAGCTGTGTTCAGCCTTTACCACAGGAGTACGCTCGGCTTTGGCATTGACAAGCTAACCCTGGGTCATCTCGTGGTGTCGGCTGAGATAGAGGACCTTTAAAAACTTCTTAGTCCAGCAGAAGTCATATCTGTTTGACTTCCATGGAGAAAATAAAACTCCTGTGTTTTTCCTTTAAAACGTTGCGCCCCCGTGACTCCTCAGCCTGCCACAAAGGAAAAGGACACCAGGTGACAGCACCCACTTTAGCCTGTGGCGAGGAGTTCTTGTCGGGCCACTTGGAGGAGAAAGGAGGCGGCGGTGAAGGGGCAGAAAGTGGAACAGAAAGAAGATGGAAGATGGGAACAGGATGAACTCTAATTAGCTTGCAGCATGGAGGTCAGAGTAGAGGGGTGACTGTGAGGGAGCAGGGGTGAGGATGGGGGAGGAGGTGCCACTATCCCGTTAGCCTGCAGCAAGAAGGTGAAAGTCAGTGCTCGGTAGGAAGGAGGTTGTGCTTCTCTGATTGTCACACAAGCTGCAGTGTTTCTCTGCTTTTTCATCCTGGCTTAACTGCACCCTGTTGGTTTGAGACTCTAAGACTTTGATGACGGCGTGTTACCAAGTGTTTGAAGGGTTATAGAGGGCTGTGACGTCCACTGTTTGGCTCATGTCTGGTTCTCCAGGTCCTGAATTGGCTTCTAAACCCGTCTCTGACTTTTGGAGCTTTTCTTAAGTTTAAATAATCTTCTACACGATCCCTGCTGCACACACATAGCATAGCATTTCCTCCTCAGTTTTGGTGATCTGACTGTGCAGGTTGGTTCTTAACCATTCAGGAGCCAGAGTGAAAATCGCATGTCAAAGACTCTCAAACCCAGGAAAGTTGTGTTTTGTTGGTGGTGTGTTTGTCGATGCCTGATCTGGAGCCTGTTCCGTAGTTTCCCCACTAACAAAGAGCTGAGGCCTGAAAGCTAGCAGAGTTAATGGGCCAGTATCACCAAGAGCTATCAATTTGGCAACCTCTTTAAGTCTGATGCCATTAGCCTGCTGATAGAGCAGCCACACCAGGTGTAAGAATGAAGTTTAACATCCAGGCATCAACAGAACTGAAAAGTTTAACAGGGTTTGAAGTTAACTGTTAGCTCGCTAGTTTCCACTTAAACATGATGTAGCATGTTGTGACTGAGAGATTCCTGAAACAATTCAAGCGTACAGCTCTGCTATCACTTCCAACATAAATGAAGACAGAAACTAAACAGCAGTGACGTTTGTAGGGTTACTGAAGTTGGGCTAGCTGGTTTATAATGATGTGCTCCGTGATCGCTAGCGAACCAGCTACGTTAGCATAACATTAGCACAGTGACGCTGGAGGATGAACGCTAACTTTTTCCACTCGATAAAAGTTAACGTGAGGGTTCCTGATGGTTAGAGACAAATGCAATCGCATAGCAGGATGCTGTAAACGGACCAGACTTCAGCCAGGAGAACAACTGAGATAATCCATCCACAATACGAGGTTAGTCATTCATATACTGCTGCTGGGCTGCAGTTACATCGTAAGGGTTTAAACACTGAGCTTTAAAATGAACAGTGGTAACAAAAACAGGTCGACAGGGATCACGGACTGTTTTTAGGGGCTCGTTCAGATTAAATAGAATAAGAAACATTAAAACATGTTAAAAACACAACAGCAAACAGTCGTTTGGACCCGGATGCAGGGTTCATAGGTCATCACTTAAATGGTAAATGGCCTGTATTTTTATATAGCGCTTTACTAGTCCCTAAGGACCCCAAAGCGCTTTACATATCCAGTCATCCACCCATTCACGCACACATTCACACACTGGTGATGGCAGCTACATTGTAGCCACAGCCACCCTGGGGCGCACTGACAGAGGCGAGGCTGCCGGACACTGGCGCCACCGGGCCCTCTGACCACCACCAGTAGGCAACGGGTGAAGTGTCTTGCCCAAGGACACAACAACTGAGACTGTCCAAGCCGGGGCTCGAACCGGCAACCTTCCGATTACAAGGCGAACTCCCAACTCTTGAGCCACGATCGCCCTTAAAGACCGGGTTGGCCCTCAGATTCTTCCCACCATGATTCTGTTCGGACTCCTGCGTTAACCCTGCATGAGGATTGGGTGGTGAACGTGCTGAAACACAAACTGGCTCTGCAGCAGTTCGGGCACAGCTGTGGGTCGAGTTTAGACCTCGTGTTTGCAAATAAATCCTGGAGTGAATACAGCAACGCCACAAACTCGTGCATTTACAGTAAAGCTGTGTCTCTGAATTAGTTGTACTAATAAACACCAGGATTAAAGGTCTTTTAAAGAAGGATGATTCAGTTTGAAAAATATTAATTTGTACAAATATGTCACAAAATTTACACCAAAGGGAAACATCACCCACAGACACATGTTAGGTTTATATTGTGTTCCCATGAGGCATTATGCACCTCATGGGGCATTTTGAGAGCAAAGAGGAAATGGTGAAATGTCCCAACATCTAAATAGTGGCAGTAAAAACAGTGAAGGTAGCAGGAGTGTGCAGGAGGAGAGAAAAAGTGAAACGATGAGAGACAAATGGAGCAGGACGAGGAGGTGACAGTATTAGGTTAGCCTGCTGAGGTGGGATGAGGAGTGACAGGGAATTGAGGTAAACAGGGGCAACAGAGAGGCAGCAGAAAGCAGGAGGTACATGGAGGAGCTGTCAGGGTGGAGATGACTCACTGCAAGAAGGTCATCGCTCTCAGACGAGCGAGAGGAGGAAGAGGATGATGGATGGAGCTGGACGAGGCGCGACGAGCAGGAGAGAGGAGGAGGAGGCAACGCTGTCGGGTCGATGTGCTGCTCAAAGTAAAAAGAGGAAAAGGAAGTGAGATTTTGAGGGAGGGGAGAAGTTATCAGGTTGGCTGTGAGGTGAGCCGATGTGACAGAAAGAGGAGGAGAAGCGGCGTCAGGAGGAAAATGGAAGACGCGACACTGAAAGCTGGCAGATGAAGCTGCGGTGAAAACACCGTCCAGGATATCAAAGTGAAGCCTCTGACTGCTGCCTGGGTTTGTCCTGCAACTGAAAGGAAAACATTTGCTGTTCGAAGCTTCTTTATCAGTCGTATCTGATCAGAAACTCTGAAAGGAAACTGAAGAAGTCCTTATTATTTCTTTGAGTCTCTTCGCAGGTTACATGGAAACATAAATAGAATAAAATCTCAAATAACTAAATCAAAGCACCAAACAAGGAAAAAACAGGCATCAGGTTACATGTTGGTGTGGCTCAGATGGTTTTATTGATCCCTGGATTTCAGATGACTGTGGCCTCTGGTTGGAGTCGCTACAGTTGTCCTGATTCAACACATATTTAAAGCTACAACATTTGGTTGTGGAAAAGTGGCCCAATAATTGATCTCTGGAGGGAGCTGACGGGAGACCAGCACATCAAACCTGTGAGCAACACAACATTTGTACAGGTGCAGGATGCGTAACACTGGCTCCTGACATCATTACTGTGTGTAAATGAGAGGAAACCACAGAAAGCACGACGTGTCTGCTCTCATTTGCTCTGTCTGTCTCTTTCAAACGCTTCCATACTCGAAGTCAATCCAGTAAATCACATCAAAGAGGAGAAAATGTGCCCTCTGAGAATGTGAGATGCTTTCACTCAGGTAACTTTATATATCCTCCTCTGGTTTGCTTCCTCCTCTCCTCACTCATCCAGCTGCTGCTCTCATCCAGTTGCCCCCGAGCAGCAGATTAATCAGATAGAACCTCTTCCTCTCGTCCTCCTCTGATATACAGATCACCTCCTGAGGAGTCTGACTAAACGGTTCCTGTCTCCTCAGTTTGGATCATGTCTCCTCGTCCTTTCTGGGCGTTCAGGTTGAACGTGCTTTGCTTCAGGTGCAGATCCAGAACGAGCAGCACGCTGGCGAGTCTTAAGGCTTTAGACATAAACAGAAATTACATGGCACACATTCCCAACGCTGAATCATTTCTTTCAGCCGGTCGGCCTCTCTGACATGTCTGTCTGAGCTGCTGAGGTTTTTATGCTCAAAGCAGAAATGCAAACCCAAATCTGTGAGTCAGCAACATGACCCATGAGTGCAACTCCATCAGATATATATGCAAACATATTCATGTAATTATAGTTTCTTAGACGGCTGCATTCTGGTTCGTGTGCATTTCCAGGTGCACGCTGTGTTCTCTCGAATGGGTGGGGATTAAGAAAAGTGGCGAGCACACCACGTCCACAGTCCTGCCGGCACTTTAAACAGCTCTGCTAGTTCCAGTGAGCATATCAGGCTTCAGCCCTGCAGTGTGCGACTGTAATCTTAACACAGTCCGCACAGCCCAGCCTGGAAACCACATGTAGTCACAGGAGTCCATTATCCACCTGTAAGCTTCCCCAATAAGTCACCTTTAAAAACTGCTGACAGGTGACGTTTCAAACGCTCATCGGTGAGTGGGACGTGTTAGTGTGTGTGTGTGTGTTATTACAGCTGTTATGATGGAAGCAGGAAAGATGGATGCATTAAATCTAATAGCAACTCTACAGAGGGCAGATTAGCATTAGCACTGGACCATGGAGCAGTGAACGCAGGTGGCGTGTTACAGCGCGCTCTCGTTACACCACACGGACGACAGAGACCGTTTACCCTGAAGTGGTGGCGGCACGATGCCCACGTTCTGCTGGGTTTCTGCAGATCTTACTGTGTCGTGCACTCCTGACCTCAGCAGTTTTGCAGACGGTGCACGCTTTTGTTAAACTGGTCAAACAGACGCCGATGAAACCCTCTTATGAAAATGCAACACTGAGAGAAACAGTTGACCGCCCTGGAAGAAGATCTCATCAGGTTAGCGCCGTTAAAGGATGCAGAACATCCTTCATAAAGTCCTGACAGGAGGAAGAGGAGGAGCTCTCTAATGGGTCCAGTGAAGGTAATGGCATCATTGGTAATGGATGGAGAAAATACTGGAGATGGAAGAAGAAGAAACTGTAAGGACTGGGATGTTATTATTAAGAGAAAAGAGGTGAAACATGAAGCAGCAGCACTCCCTCCTCATGCTGCGTCCCTGTGGGCGGCCTCCTGACGTGGACCCAGTCAGCTGGGGGAAAACACGCTGATTAATTCAAAGGATCTCTTGTAAGTCGGTCGACCCCGGGTCGCCGCCAAAAAGCCCCGTCTCTGCGTGCTGCCCTGCAGGATACGCCAAGCTCGTTAATTAAACGACCACTTTAATTAAGAGGTCGGCGCTAATCTGGCCTTGTTTTGGTAAAACGTTGTGAAAGGACGGGGATTTCTGTAATGTGCACGCTTGATGGGAAAATACGAAAAAGCTGATTTGCAGGTTTTTCAATTATGAGGAAAAGTCACGAAAGCTCGGTTTGTGTAAAAACAGAAGCATTGATGTCACAAAATATCTGATTTCAGTTGATAAAATTAATCTTGACTTTGATTTTTATTCACCTTAAATTAACCAAGAATGGAACATCATGACGAAGAGACTCTTAATCTCAGTCTTTAGTTTTCTTCCCTCCTGTCGCCGCACTCTGAGCCTCCTCCACCTCCATGTCCTGTGCTATCCGTCCACCTGCGCGCACACGCACACACACACACACACACACACACACACACACACACACACACACACACACACACACACACTCTCTCTCTCTTTTTCACTCTCGTCCCTGTAAATGTGTGTCGAGCCACATTCCTGCACCCTCTCCTCAGGCCGTCTCCTCCCTCTCACGTCCCCGGGCCTCATTCTTCTCCTCCAGGTAAATATTGATCCACTAAATTACTTCTCAAGGTCGTCAGTGGCTCAGTGGTGAGTGGCACAGCGTCACGATAAGCCCGCGGCTGTCGGCTGGCGTCGCAGGCTGACGGCTCCCGGGGTGAATGCCAAAGTCTTCGCCGTCGATACAAATGTCAAGTGTCAAAAGGAAAGGGTAGCGCCACAGGTGGTGGGAGGGCATCTATCGAGGGGCAGATCCTGGGTCTGTACTTAAGTCTGGCGTGACTCGCGTGTTGTCTCACACCAGGAAAATGTCTCCGGCCCGCACACGTCTATTAAACGAGCTCCGAGGCGTCGCTCGTGTTTTCATCGACATTTTATAGAGCTGTTAAACACGGCCACAAACACCCAGGTGTCCCGCTGGATTTCACTGCGCTTTATTGTTCGGTATCTACCTCAGGCACCCATTAAAAATACAACAGAGGACACGCAGGGCATAAATACATAAGCACATAAAATATATAGCAATGAGGATGATCTGGAGGTGGGAATATTTGTGTTTTAGTGTCTAAACAAAGGCCTGGAACTTGCTGATTATTTTAATTCTGACTGATTGCACATTATCTCCTTGATTAATTGTTGGGTCATCAAAAACCATCAAGCGGCTTGATGTTAAAGCCTCTCGTGCAAAATCAGAACCATAATTAGGATAAATACGAAGTGAAAGGGAGGGATTGAAGCCAGGGCAGATTTAGAATCGCTCGCATCTGTGCAAGCAAAACAAGCTCCAGTGAAATGATGGTATCTTCTGTTCACTCCCATGTTGGAGCTCAAGGACCCAATCAGAAGTGTGGTCACTTTGAAAGTCTGTGTCTGGAGTGTAGATGCCACAAAAATAGATATAACTGGCTCTGAAGAAGCGCTTTAAACTGCATTCTTTTCAGTGGCCAGCAGGGGGCAACAACTCGTGATGGATGAGTGTGGGACTTTTATTATTCTTTTGCTAACTGATAAAAGAACTCGTATTTACCGTGTATGTAAACTGTAATTTGTTATACTTAGTTTTTTGCTGCATTAAATTATAAACACGACACTTTAAATAAAATTCAGCGTGGATTTAGACGAGACGTTAACTGATACAGAACCAGTCCCAGGATCAGAGTCACGTCTTGAACTAGTTCTGCAACTGATTTACTTTACTGCCTCTGAACTTGAGCTGATGATTGGAATCGCCCCCAAAATGTATTTTAATCTTCAGTTTATGTCAACATGATTCACTTCTTGTGTCTGTTTTAGTTTGCAGACAACCTGGAAATGTGCAAACGAAGAACTTCCCAGATCAGGTACGGCTCTCTGACCTGCACACACTGCTGTTACGTACGCTTCAACATTATAAGTCAGCCAGCTTCACTTGGTTTTGATCAGACTTTTCTGTGGACAGGTGGACCTCGTCCCTTTAGGCAGACATGGTTGAGATCTGCTGACATTTAAGCAGCTCTGAATGTCCCGTGTTTGTTGGTTTGTTGCCGTGTAGATTTATTGAGAATGGTCGGAAAAGAGAAAATATCCAGCGGGGAGAAAATGCCTTGTCGGTGATGCCAAAGGTCAGAGGAGAATAGCCAGACTGCCAACAGTAACTTCTTACAAACGAGGGATGCATGAGGTTTTGAACAGAAGGGCTCCAGCAGCTGAAGACTGCACCGGGCGCCTCTCCTGTCAGCTAAGAGCTAAAATTCACACAGGCTCACTGAAACTGAACAACAGGATGGAAACATGATTTCTGCTGTGACGTTCAGACAGTAGAGTCAACACGTGGTGCTCAGTCCCTGCTTGCATGTATTGTTCAGACTGCTGATGGTGGCGCTGTCTTCACCACAACAGACCATTCAGTCTGGCGGTGTCCTCTCTCCTGAGCGGAGCACGTTGTTTCCTATTGTATGCACAAAGTCTGTGTGTGTGATACTGAGCTGCATGTTTCCTGTGTACAGGCTCTTTGGATACTTTGTGTTTGCAGTTATTTCTCAGCGTTGTGTTGGCAGCAGAATGTGTGTGTCATTCATTCCACGTTGGTCTTGTTCACACAGTGCAAAAGTAAAGGAATTGCACAGACCCACACAGACACACACACATACGGGCGAGAGGCTAATTATACGGTTCATCATGCTCAGTCTCGCTGCTCCCTCCTCTCCTTTAAGCCCGGCCATTATCCTCCTTGATATATCACCTTTTCACTTGCAAATGACTGACACCATTGAATCCGGGCACTCACACTCTGCAAGTGGCACTTTCTCCTCCAAGAATAGAGACCATAATAAGTCTCAGTGTGGTCAAGGACAATAGACGGCTTTTTATCTCCATAATGACCATCACTGCTGCAGAGGGCCAATTTCTGTGAACTTTTAACATGACTGTGTGGCTGCACTGCCAAGTCTGAGAGAAGTTACAGCTTTTATGGTGGAATTACACGATTTATGGTTTATACTACAGAAGACAGCAGGACGGCTGGGAACTGAGTAGTTTTCTGTAAATGTGCCAACACGTCTGTTCTCGTGTGTACATGTAACCAGGTTATTTTCCAAAGTTTGAGATTTCTGATCATTTGGCAGTCATTGAACGCACCACAGTGCGGCTAGTCCAGCTCCAGGATTTCCGTGGATCTGAGGAGGCACGTGCTGTTCTCGTGCCCTCTGCGAGCTGGAAACTTGGATACATTTAACACGAGTCGCTGTCGATAAGTTTACGAAACATTTGCAGTTGAAGCTGATGTTTAATGTGTTGTTAGAGAGAGAGGTCATGTAGCACTACGAATGATCTCCTGGTGAGTTGGCTCGCAGCACATGTTCATATTGAATGTTCTGCGTCTTGTTACGCTGCAGCGAGGTGTCAGCTCAGCTGCTGCGATGGTGTTTGTTACAAAAAGAAGCTAAATGTTATATAATGTGTGAATGAGGTTATTAGGCTGGACAGCTGATTGTTAGCAAGCTAGCGGCTAAGCAAGCTAGCGGCTAAGCAAGCTAGCGGCTAAGCAAGCTAGCGGCTAAGCAAGCTAGCGGCTAAGCAAGCTAGCGGCTACGTCCTAATGTGGCGGCTGATGCAAGGTCAGTACTGATGTGTTGATGTCTAAGAGATTTTGTTTAACAGTATTTATGTTTATCTGTTTATGTTTTTATGATGGTAAAACTGTTAGTGTGATACTGGGAGTCATGAATATGCAGAGGTGGAAAGAGTACTAAAATATTTTACTCAAGTAAAAGTACTATTACTTTGTTGAAATTTTACTCAAGTACAAGTAAAATTACCTGTCTAAAAAATTACTCAAGTAAAAGTAAAAAGTAGCTCATTTAAAATGTACTCAGAGTAAAAGTTACATAGTTACTTTTTTGTCAGCAGGAGGACAGCCTCTTCTGAGTAGTGCAAAAAAGACGATGGGATAAATCTCAAAGTAGTTGTTTTTTAATTAAAAGAAAAACTTTACAAAGTAAAGTGCAGTGGCAGTTAAACTGCAAGTCTATACATCAGAATTTATAATGGTCACCAAACCAACCAAACTGTCAAAACCATATAATTCTTTTACATGAGAATGTGTTCTAAACTGTCAAATAAGAGAACAAGTACTGAATTGAGCTGTACGGTAGCTGCTATAATAATGTGTTTTAATTTTTTAAACTTGGCCCTGCTCTGTTAATTTTGAGGAGCAATTCAATTCAATAAAACTATTGATCCTGAAGGTTGAGGTTAAGGCTGCTGACCTTTGCCAGCGCCGACTTACCCTTCTGACCATACATACATTACACAAACATCACATGGGGAAGACAGGTCAGAGAGGTATAACAATGGAAAATGCACAACACGAGGAAAGATAAGGAGAAAAAAAACAACTCCCCCCAGACTGAGCTCCAACAGGGAGATCAGTTTGAGAACAGAAAAAAACACCTCTGCACAAAGCACATGTGTGAACATATGTGGGTTAAGTAAGAAAGTAGCCGCTTCTGTCTTCTGTCTAATTTAACAATTTTTTTAATAAATTATTATTATTAACAAACAGGAAAAATGTAAGTAAACACATTTTCTTTTGGCAATTTACCGATCCAGTAAAAAAAATGTAAATTGCGTGGACAACAACGTGCCCAATAACAGCTTATGTCTTAACTTAATGTGATTAACTTGAGCACAGCCTTTTTGCTAAAATAAATGTACAGGTTTCATTTAACTTACCTCTACATGCTTGCGCAGGTTTGATGTGGAATTTTTAAAAGCTGCTAACTCGGTCTCTCTGGGCAAACACAGCTTACACTGCATAATAAAGCTGTTGCCTTTCTTGCACTTGAAGCTGAAATGGTCCCTTAAATACGGCCAGGGGTTCACATCGGTTTCTTCGAGTTCAGGGTCAGCAGAATTCGACAGGGTTTCTTTTTTCGCTGGATCCGTACCACCGATGTCAGACTACATCTTTATCGTGACCCAACGCCAATTTGTTCTACTACGGGGCGATCGTGGCTCAAGAGTTGGGAGTTCGCCTTGTAATCGGAAGGTTGCCGGTTCGAGCCCTGGCTTGGGCAGTCTCGGTCGTTGTGTCCTTGGGCAAGACACTTCACCCGTTGCCTACTGGTGGTGGTCAGAGGGCCCGGTGGCGCCAGTGTCCGGCAGCCTCGCCTCTGTCAGTGCGCCCCAGGGTGGCTGTGGCTACAATGTAGCTGCCATCACCAGTGTGTGAATGTGTGTGTGAATGGGTGGATGACTGGATATGTAAAGCGCTTTGGGGTCCTTAGGGACTAGTAAAGCGCTATATAAATACAGGCCTTTTACCATTTACTACCCATCATTCCCTGCAGTATTTCCAAAGCGCAATGTTGGGTTTTTTTTTGTTTGTTCTTTTAATTTACTCAGTAACAGGTGTGATTGAAAATGTAGCGAAGTGCAATACTTTTTAAAAAATATACTTAAGTAAAAGTAAAATTACCGACTTGAAAAACACAAAACTACTCAATTACAGTAACGCAAGTAAATGTAATTCGTTACTTTCCACCTTTGTGAATATGTTTTGGTTAATTCCTCTGCACACTCATGTGTGGGCTGGTTTTTCCTTTAGTATCCTGTTCCTGCTGGATGAACCATCCTCATCCGATGACTCCGCTGAACCATCCTGAGATGGTTGTTGCTGCAGGTGTAGATGCTGTTACTGGATACTACACAGTTCCAAGGAACAAATTGAAGGCCCCAACAACAAATTGAAGGCCCCAACAAAGTACTGAGCTCACGTGTTCGTTTGGCCAAAGGACGTCAAAAAGTTTTGGGGGCTGGGACACTAAAAGAAAAGGTTTATTGTCATATAATTGTGTTTTAATAAATGTTTGTGTAATGTTAAGTAGGGCTGCCACGATTAGTCGACTAGTCACGATTACGTCGACTATCAAAATCGTCGACGACTGATTTAATAGTCGACGCGTCGTTTGAAGCTTTGTAAGATCACAAAAGACGCAGGAATAAGTAGCAGGAATTAAGAGTGTAATAACGGACTGAAACAGAAGATGGCAGCACTGCATGTACAAGGATGCCAGCTGCCGTTAAACCCCGAAGAAGAAGAAGAAGCTGTGTCCCAGAATTCATAGCGCAGCCCAGCTCAGTTTCCAACAATGGCGGCAGCTAGTTAGTTTTAATATTACTCTTATTATTCTTTCTGGGTCACAAAATAAACGTTTAACATATTTTCAGGCGAGAATGTAGCTGTGTAAACCTCAAATATCTGCTCAGTTTATCAAGACACCACATACTTTCAAAAGCGCTCCGACGTTTTCGGAGATGTCTGTTACCCACTAGCTCGATAGCTAGCCGGGGGCTAGGCTTACTAGAGCCGTGAGAACACCGGACTCCCGACAAATCGTTTTCAAACCCACCGCCGTCTTTCGCTCCTCAGGTTAAACGTGATATATAAGTCACTTAGATAACTTAAAAATGTTGTTGTTTGGCTTTTTTCAGTATTTTAGTTGTTCCTGAGTAAATCGGTTTGGCTGAGATTAAAGTTATAGTTTTTACACAGCTGATTATCAGAAGTGTGAGATGCTCGAGAATATACTCCGGTGTCCTGTTATATTTTAGATAGCAAGGAGTTTATTAAACTTCACCGAAACAATCTGCAAATTTCATTAAAATTTAACAAACTATCATCTTGTCTTTATTTTTAGTTAGCACAGACCTTAAACACTTAAAGCTTTAAGCTAATGATAGTTATATAAGAGCAGATGCTGCTGGTGCAATATGCTGTACGTTTTACGTCCAATGGATGATCTGATTAGTCGACTAATCACAAAAATAATCGGTGACTAGTCGACTATCAAAATAATAGTTTGTGGCAGCCCTAATGTTAAGTCAGTGTGGTGTCATTGTGTGCTGGCAGATCTTCCTGTTACCTATAGGTGGAGCTAGGTGCTACCAATCTTGTTTGAAGACACCAGCCTGCTGACAGGATTAGTTGTAACCACTTTCTAGAGAAGCTCTGATAATTTTTTTTTAATTATTATTACTTTTCGTTGTTGTTCTTTTGGGCCTAAAACATGGTGGTATAATTTATCATACAGATTTATCATACAGATCTAGATTTTGTGTCGTATAGTGTGTAGTGTATGTTTACTTCAAGGACGCAAAGCGACAAAACAAAGCAGTAGTGATGGGCAGATGAAGCCCCATGAAGCACTGAAGCTTTTCATCCAATTGGTTCACCCCAACGCGAAGCTTCATGAAGCTTCATTTGCTCTAGCAGGACACCTACTGGACGTAAAAATAATAGCTGGCATGAATTTGAAGAGTGTGGCCTTTTGCACACAGCCTGTAAATGTCAACAACAAAAGGAGTGTGTAAAACATGTATATTGTAGTGATGGCAGTATACTGTGTATATTTATAGTGGCAGTATGGGAAATGATTATTTGGAAATGCTTGAAATGGAAATGATCATTTACTGTGAGGTGAGGTGTGGTTGGGGTGTGGACAGTAGTTGTGCTTTTGTGACGTTGAGGTATGGACAGCTACACACTGAGCCTCAGTCCTGCCTGTTCACATTTTATTCTGTAAAAACTAAATTTTCACTGCTTTTACGTCCTTTTTAGTGGGGAGAACATAGCTGGGATTTAATGATTTAACAAATCTTTTGAATCCTTTGTCCTCCACAATGCTAAATGGCTGTGAGTCCTCAATCACCATGCTAACCAGGTCTTCATCTATTTGAGATTGTTCTCCTGAGGAAAGACAATAAAGACAAAGCACAAATATAAATATCACACACGTAACTTATAACAGTTGTATAATATTGTTATATCATTTAGTAACATTACTGCATCCTATATTATCATTGCATTTGATGGCTCACCTGGTCTTGCTCCACAATCGGTGTCCCCCTTATTCTCATGCAAAGCTCTGTAGTGCCTAAGCATGGATGAGGTGTTGTTGTTATATCCCAGCTCCCTGGCACATAGCAAACACTTCACCTTGTACAAAAGTCAAGACAGCTCAACATAAATTGTATTGCAGCATCAGTATTATGGAAATACATCTTCTGTAGAAATTTACATACCTTGTTGGGAGGAATAAAATCAAAATGTTCCCACACAGGGGAGGACATCCTCCTCTTCTTAGCTGGCTCCATTCTCTCCTGACTTTCTCTCCTCACTCTCATAAACCTCCAAACGGTCTCCAAACTCTCACTAACTGCAACTCTCCATCAAACACCCACATTTTGAATGAAGTCTGAGGGGTTTATATCGCTGTCATAGCTCGCGGCAAAGTTCGAACCACTTCATGAACCAGTCACGTGGTACAGCCGGGCAGCGAGGCTTCGGACGTCATCATTTTCAGCTCCTCCCATAAATGAAGCAAGCCTCGATACGCGCTTCGCGGAAACGCCCCCTCCATTACTCGACACACGCTCCGAAGCCTCGATACAGAACGTCCCATCACTACAAAGCAGCACTTGACGAACAACAACTTGGTGGGAAACAGAAACTGCCTTTTTCCCACTATATTTAGTATCATATATATAGTATTAAGGTCGATTGATGTAGAGCAGCTGGATAGCGTAGTGGTAACACTACATGTCTTTGCAGCGGGAGTCGCAGGTTTGATTCCCGGCTGGGCCGTCTGTATCCAGTAAGGGAAGCTGCTCTCAAGAATGGGTGGAAAAACACAATGGTGGGAAACTGGCTTTTTTCCACTATATTTAGTATCATATATATAGTATTAAGGTCGATTGATGTAGAGCAGCTGGATAGCGTAGTGGTAACACTACATGTCTTTGGAGCGGGAGTTGCAGGTTTGATTCCCCGCTGGGGCGTCTGTATCCAGTAAGGGAAGCTGCTATATGTTGAGGTACAACACACATGCTACAGCAAGGGGGAGCCAGGACGCCAGGTCAGGGGGGAGGCATCATCACCCCTCCCCCCTCTAAGATAGATGTATGTAGTTGTTTAGGAGACAGTTAATCACTCAGCATAATTATGATGACAGGGTTACACTGTGGTTCAGTGTGTTGGTACTTCACACATAGACAGCATGATCATCAAAGATGAGACTAGGGCCTTGTGTACTGTGAATGAAAGTAGTTTGACGTCAAAGTAGTTGACTTGACGAACAAGTTGTTCGTCAAGTCAACTTGTTGACGCAAAGCAGTATAATCATGATGACAGGGTTTGACTGTGGCTCAGTGTGTTGGTACTGTTGGACACACACATTTCAAAGATGAGATGTGTGTACTCTTTTATTAGTGTATGACAACATTATTAGTGTATCACTTTAACAACAACTTGTTGGGGTTAAACAACTTTGCTGATGAAGAACAAGTTGTTGTTCAACCCCAACAAGTCGCTGTCAAAGTGATACACTAATACCAGAGTACACAACTAGTCTCTTTGAAATCATGCTGTCCATGTGTGAAGTACAGTGTAACCCTGTCATCATGATTATGCTGATTGATTAACATTAGCATGACATTACCACGATTAACTGTCTCCTAAACAACTACATACATCTATCTTAGAGGGGGGAGGGGTGATGATGCCTCCCCCCTGACCTGGCGTCCTGGCTCCCCCTTGCCGTAGCATGTGTGTTGTACCTCAACATATAGCAGCTTCCCTTACTGGATACAGACGGCCCAGCGGGGAATCAAACCTGCGACTCCCGCTCGACAGCTGTGTAGTCTTACCACTACGCTATCCAGCTGCTCTACATCAATCGACCTTAATACTATATATATGATACTAAATATAGTGGAAAAAAAGCCAGTTTCCCACCATTGTGTTTTTCCACCCATTCTTGAGAGCAGCTTCCCTTACTGGATACAGACGGCCCAGCCGGGAATCAAACCTGCGACTCCCGCTGCAAAGACATGTAGTGTTACCACTACGCTATCCAGCTGCTCTACATCAATCGACCTTAATACTATATATATGATACTAAATATAGTGGGGAAAAAGCCAGTTTCCCTGTTTCCCACCATTGTGTTTTTAATTTAAATAAAATATTTCTTTATTTTCCTGAACAGAAGCTGCTGCCTTTCTTTCTGTTATGAGTTTGAGTAAACGAATCTCTGCTTTTGCTCACAGCTGGAACATCCTGCCATTAAAACAGTGCTGTTATTTTTCACGTCGACTCCTTTCTTAGCTTCAACCAACATTATTAGCTAACTTACTCATGGACAAATCAATAAATAAATAATCACTCTTGTAAAAGCGAAAGGCTCAGCCTATAGCAGATCATCGATATATTCATCCAATCACCCGACCTTAACGTGTATGTGTTTGTGGTTATACGGCAAATAACTGTAATAAATCCGTGAAAAACAGAGATCTGTTTTCCATCTATGCACACAGAAATCCGAAATTCATATTAATCACTTACATTCAGAGTCGTGAAACAGATACAAATAGTGACGTGTAACTGCTAAACTACACATACCTGTGTTTTATACAGAATGTAACCAGCAGGCAGCCAGTTTAGTCGAGTCTCTTACTTCAGAGTCGTACAGTTTGTCGTCATTATTTCCCCGACAGGCTCGTTCTTTCATCAAACAATAGTAAAATGTGTTTTAGCAATTTGTGCTACATGTGGCTAATTTTACCAACTGCTTTGACCACAGCTGAGAGCCCTGTGGAAACTGTTTTCAACTGTGACACGTGCACAGCTGTCTGAGTGGAGTCTGACTTTACATATGGAGCCAGAAATGAGAAGAACAGGTGTGCTGTGAGCTGTCGGCCACACCTTGGTGCTGCTCCGACCGTCACAGGCTGATAAACTGCTGAAGGCAGTCGGAAACCCAAAGTTCCCTGAACGCTGAATCAGTCTGATTACTAGAAACCGACGCACAAAAGGTTTCCCTGTGGTCTTAAAGTGAAACAGGTGATGGTTGCGGACAGGTGAGGAGATCCACGTCGTGTCTCAGTAGACCTGTGGGGGTGGGACATACTGCACAGCAGGTGAGCAGTCTGTTCCTCAAAGCCTGTAAAGAAAACAAACTCATGAGCTGACCCACAAAGCAGACCCCACGAGTCACTCCCATATCACACCAACCTTTGTGGCACACAGTTCTCATCGTAAGCTGGATCTACTGACATCAGCAGCCGTGGGAGGAGCTAAAGATTGGCAGATGCTTTCGGGTTCCCAGTGCGGTTTTCCAATATGTAAATTACTCCAACCTCTGCCAGCTTTACTGTGGTACAGCTCAAAGGACCCACAGCTTTTATTTCATAGCAGATATCAGAATCAGAATCCTTTATTAATCCCGAAGGAAATCAGGGTTACAGCAGGCAGCATGCTAATGGCGCATGCGCACTTACAAAGGAACCTTCTGACCAACTTCACACAAACATCACATTGGGGAGACACGTCAGAGAGGTAGGCTGATAGGACAAAAACAACGAAAATACATAACATGAGGTAAGAGGAGGAGAAAAAAACTCCACTCAGACTGAGCTCCTAGTGGGAGAACAGTTTGATAACAGAAAAAACACCTCAGCACAAAAAGCACATGACTATCAATACACCATAGAAACACGAGACAAGCAACAGGGGCGGGTAAAGGGTGAGAGAGAGCCGGTGTAGACAGCGCATCCGGTCCTGCAGCATGTCTGCGCTGGTCCAGTCGACTGCCATCTTCCCTGGGAGGGCACAAGCATCGAAGGCGTATGGAAAGGGAGGGGGGATGAGTGTGTGCATATCAGTGTATATGTGTGTGTGTGTGTGTCCAGAGTTCAGCTGAGACAGTGTCCTTCGCCCTGCCAGGCTAAGTAAACAGTCTTCCAGCCAACCCAGGTGGCCTTGCATGGAATGGGGGGAACAGACTCAACACAGTCGTTATCAGGGTGTTGTTTTTCGGCTCCAGCCTCGAGACCGCCGCTGGCGCCAAAGGGGGTCTCCGCATGAAGTGATGGTGCTTTTTACTTTAGTGCGAACAGCTCATATGAATTTCAAAGCAGTTCTACAGTCCAACACTGGTCTCTCAATCTCCCGTTGGAGAGCCGCGAGCTTCGCCATACTTGCGTTCTGTGATGTTGTCATTTCTTGTGCTCAAGGAGCTGATTTCTGAGAACTCACGACAGTGTGCCTCCCCGAGATGTCATCCAATTTGCGCCCAGAGATGTTATTCCGAGCTAGCCCTTCCGAGATGTATCCAGTCTGCAGTCAGAGATCTTATTCTGAGTATTCACAGCAGCCGTAGCCTCTCCAAGATCTTATCCGTGCTGACTCAATGAGCCCATTTTGAGAAACTCACGCCTCTCCCATCGTTCCAATCCCAGCGGGCAGCCTTGAGGGGGTTTGAACAGCCGGTTCCGCTTCCTTAATTCTCCGATAAGCCAGAACCCTGTTACCATGGTTCCGAATAGGTAGATATCTTCAGCACTCAGGCTCACCCGAGCCCAGACTTCTCGTTGAGAAAGGACCGTCAATTGCATTCAAGGACCAGTGTATCAAATCCATAATTCCTCTTTTAGGTTTTAGGGAACAGACTGAGTATTCCAGGGAAAAGTAATACAAAACACAAGACAAGACAAGGACATGAGGAGCTAAGCAGGGAAGATAAGGGAGAGGAGAGGAGAAAAAGTGCGACTGCCTTCGCAATTTTTATATATACAAGCTTATTTCAGATATACGAGCTTATTTCAGCTGTGCAGCTGAGCATAGGAGTCTGTGGGAGTGGAGCCTCTAGTGGCCATTAAAGGAACTGCAGTTCATTAACAACTTTCCTTGGGTGGTGTTTGTTCTTTGCTTATATGTGAACAGCTGATGCACACCTGCCAGGATGCTAACACGTAGCTGAAGCATCTGCTCCTGTCAGTCCGTGTGTTTTTTAAATGATGACAGCACTGATGGAGGCTTTCATGGGTAACTACACCCAAATCAGTCCGCACACACAGAAGCCATGAATCGGTGTTCCTTTGACACAAATCTTTATATTTGTGGTTAATTGTGTCCATTTGATGATCACGCACGTCTGTTCTGTCTGTTTTTAGCTGAATCTCATCGACCGCCGTAGAGGAGGCTGCACGTGCTGTCGCCGAGCTCTGCTCTCCTCTAAGAGGCAGAGATGAGGCCGTGAGCCGCTCAGCCCACTCGCTCAGACTAACCACGGTGCTTCGCCCTGTTACTACGCAACTACCTGCTGGAGTCTTTATATGAGAGCTCGGTCAGCAGGAGCGGTGGGAGGGGGCGTGCTGATGCATGTACAGTATGTATATCTGCAGAAGGAGCGTCAGTAATAAATAGATATAGAGATTAATGAAGGGAGGCACTGCACAGAGGCACAGGTCGAGTCTGTCGATGTGTTTTCAGGAGTAAGACGAGGATGGATGCAGCTGCAGCCTCTCGTTTAAGAGAGGACAAGCTGCATTCATGCTCGCGATAGGCAGACGGGAATAAAACAAAGGCAGAGTAAAGAGCAGGATGACTCCCACAGTTTGGGGCTCTTCACGTGGAACAGACGATGCTGAAAGAAGCGAGACAAAGCTGCAGAATGAGACGGAGACGACTCCCTCGCCGTCTTTGCGTGTGGTCAAAAGCTACGTGGTGATCACGAGTGAATACTCTGAAAATTGCAAAGGCGGTCGAGAAGAGAAGAAAAACAGACGTGTGTCTGTTATTGTGGCCGCTGCATGATAGGAACATGAGCAGAAACACACAGACTGAGCTCTCTGAAATGTGTGTGAGTGTTAGAAGCAACAGCCTCTTTTTCTCTAATGTAGATCCTGCTCGAGCTTTTACATCTGCAGACTTGTGAGGCTCAGAGTGACGGATGTGACGGCTGCGGCCGTTTTTCTCCCACAGTGGCTTCTCTGAAAATCTTTTTCATCATATACAAGATCTTAATGAGCTCTCAGACTGATGGTTTACTTCTGCTTCCTGGTTATTTACAAGTAAGACTTTTACAGATTAGGCTTAAAACTTTGTTATGAAACATACAGTCAGGTGACCCTGAATCCTCCCTTAGTTATGCAGCAATAGGTGTAGGCTGCTGGGCGATTCCCATGATGCACCGGGTGTTTCTTCTTCACTCACTTCCTCCCCTAACCCCAACCGGTCGCAGCAGATGGCCCCGCCCCTCCCTGAGCCTGGTCCTGCAGGAGGTTGCTTCCTGCTAAAAGGGAGTTTTTCCTTCCCACTGTCACCAAGTGCTTGCCTGTAGGGGGTTGTCTAATTTGGGGTTTCTCTGCATTATTGTAGGGCCTCTACCTTACAATATAAAGCACCTGGAGGTGACTGCTGTTGTGATTTTGTGCTATATGAATGAAACTGAATTTGGCCAACAGGTGGACGGCTGCAGCGTCTAGCCTCAGCCGACTGGAGTCCCTGAACTGGACCTGTGGACCACGTTTGTGCTGGTGTGACCAATAATATGGCTCCTATGAGGTTATTATAAAGCTCTTCTCTAAATATGGTCACGTCTTCTGTCTTCTTTGCCAGGGCTAATGGTGTGCTGCTTCGGTGTTGTAGAAAGGATTGTTCTGATAGTGATGTGCTTGTGCAGCTGATGATGTGTTTTCACCATTATTATGGCTTCAAAAAGACATAAGACAAGAATAACATAATACCGGTAATCCCTCTGCAACCATACAGTCAATACTCTGTAATTACCCATCAGCCTGAAACATTAAGTGCCACGGTGCAGCTACAAGCCCTGTCATCTAAACGAGCAGCTAAACTTGTCCAAAACAAAACCATTTAACTCAAACTCACAGCTACAGATTGTTTCATGGAGCGCTAATGAGAGCAGGGAGACATGTTAAGAGCTGAAACACATTAGAGGCAGATTTGTTTCAGTTCTCCAGCCTACGGTGGAAGATGAGGGCTGACGGAGGATTATGAGTCACGCTTGTGCATGGGGGTGAGAGGTGAGGATGATGATGCTGACGATGAGGCGTGGAGGGCGTGATTTAAGCAGACGGCTGTGATGGAAGCTGCCTGATCACCTCAAGGAGACGCCCACTCCTCTACGGACACACAGAATGCACTCGGTGTTTCTCCTTCACTCGCTTCCTCCCCTAACCCCAACCGGTCTCAGCAGATGGCCCCGCCCCTCCCTGAGCCTGGTCTGTTTGAAATGTCGGAGCCATGAAAACCAGGAACCGCAGCCGTTTAGTGAACCGCACTAATCTTAAATCCACGTGGAGCATTGAAAATATTAGCCCCACTGTCATTTATTCAGTGATTCGTTGTCATTTAACAGGATCCACGATGTGAGAACGTCAGATTGGCGACCTGTGAATGCTTTTTATTGTTTCCCACCATCAGACCAAAGCTCACAGGTCGACGACTCATAAACACATTCATGCCTTAGCTTGGCACAGCTGTATATAGATATAAACAAGCCCAAATTAATGTCTGCTATCTTCAGAATAACAAAGGATCGCACTTTGTTTCCTGGGTGGAAAGCATCCTTCTTCATAAAGCAGTTGTGTGCAAATTAAATTGGCCGTCAGCTATAATCTCTTATTCTTCTCTACATAACAAAACTGCAGCTCATCTTTGAGGCCTTTTATCAGAGCTTAGAGACAAATACTGCAGACGCAGCCGCAGGCGTCTCGGTTTGTCAGAATCACAGTATTCAGCAAAATCTGGCTGCTTTTTGTTCCCCTGGCGGTGTTGTGCAGCTCCAGCAGGGGTGTAGCAGTATGAGGCGCCGTTACATGGGCGTTCAGTGAACGTCTCCTTTGAGGATTTGTTGGGCTGGAGGAGGTTTGCTCGGATTGGAAGCTGTAATCCGTCTGAAGAATGGGATTTAGGAGACCATCCAGGTGCTACGAGGCTTAGACCGAGCCGCAGCGATGCAGATCAGGGTTCTGGCATCGACACCGGCCGAGTGTCGGTTTGTCTGTGTGATGGTGTGAGGGCGGAGAGGCCGTGATGCTGAAACGAGGCAGAATCACCAAAGAACCGGGTGTTTCGAAGGTCAAGTGACTCTTAAGATACAAAAGGACAAATCCTCCAACGAGAGTGACCAGCTTCCCTGTTGCCTCTGATTCAGTGACTGAGCGTGCACCAACCCCGAGGCGGTCTCCACTGCAGCTGATCACGAGCGAACGAGCAGCAGCCTCCGGGGCTGGAAAATGAAAGCGAACACCACAGCTCCTCTAATGCCCGGTCGAGCCTCCTAACTGCAGCTCTGCTTTTTGTTACGCACTCATTTGCAGTTTTAAAGTTTGGATTATTAGGGGCGTGGCTTCTTTGACTGACAGGTGGATGGGAACACGGGCAGTTGTAGCTGCAAGCTGTCTGACAGGCTTCACCTCAGCTAAATGGAGTCCCTGAGAAAGACCGTGTTTTACGTTTCTGATAAATAATATGGCATCCTGTGTGAATAACTACACCAACAGTCCATCACCCGTGAGCCATACACACCTATGTGGATGAAGCTTGCTAGCAGAGCTCGCTGGTTAGCACCACCCTGTCCAATCACGGTGGCTCCTGCAGCCACAATGCCAACACTGATGCACGGAGTTCAGAAACCATCTGTGTTTGTGTCTGTGGGAGAGTCAAAGACAAACGTTCACCATCACACACAAACGCACTAACATCGTGATGTCGTGAAGTTTCCACAGCTTTGTGATTTTTAACTTAAAATGTGAAACAAGTTAAGAAGAGCTTCAATGAACGATCAGATCCTTTGAGATGAAAATATTTGAGTTCTTTTTGATTGATGTTTTTATTTATCCAAGAATATGTTGCACTACAGAAGCTGCTTCTCACTGAGCCTTTAAAACTGACTGCAGACATAAATACCATCTGCTGGGACGTGAAGGAGATGAACCGACTTCCTGTTACAGGCAAAAGACAGATATGTAATATAATTTATGGTTATTTTAAGGCATTTCATCAAAAAATGACCAGCAGAGTTACTTTTATTGTCCTTATATGATCGTAACATTAACACGATACACTCATACATACACTCAGAGGACTCCAGTGAAATACAATAGTGCTCAACATATGACGGTGTCATGAGAGCGCGTGATCATGTGATGTGACAGTGATCTTACTGAGAACAAAGTGTCGTTGAAGAAAAACCGTAACTAACTGCCTGCAGCCAAACCATCTCCACTGCAGGGGCGTCAAATACCGCCATCGTGTCCGTTGTTGCGTCTCGGAGATAAGGTGGTGTTTGGCGTGCAGCAGCAGCAAAGACTGTACACGGAGGATGGAGATCGAGGGTGGATTCTGCTTGTTCTTTGTTTCAATTTGTTTTCATCCACTCTTCGAAACGATCACGAATTGTTGTTAAATTACTCGATTCACTGCTGTGAACCTGCACGTTAACACGATCGAAGGCGTTCACGTCTATCATTCAGTCGACATTCGGCCCCTCCCCCACAGCCGTGAGCTCTGGGCAGTGACCACAAGTATGAGTTTGCTGACAAACTGCTGAACTGGTCTGTGGTTGAAGAGCAGATCTACTGGTCCTCTGAGGTGAACAGAGGAAGCTGAGGTAGTTTGGGCATTTGACTAGGATGCTTTCTACGCCCAACTCAGAGGAAACCCTGGTTAGACCAACAACTACCTCTAAAAGCATTTTCCTCAACGGGCCTGGAGCGCCTGGAGATGTCCCAGGAAAAACTGGCCGATGTTACCGGGGAAAGTCATGGATCAGTAGAAGAAAAAGGATGGATAGTGGAAAAATGAAGCTTACGTGACACTGAGCTGAATTTTAAAGAACACCTCACTAGAAGATGATCCGTCGTGACTTTAAAGAACTTTTAACCAAACAAACAGCTTTTCTCCATCAATGCAAACAATTCCAGTCTGGAGTTGTGTTTGAGCCTAGGACAGGGAAGAACAGGACAGAGTCGGTCATTCCCACCCACGGCCGAATAAGAATCACCAGACGATGCAAACTCCACACAGATTCAAAGCTTGTTGCTGTGAGGTTGTGATTCGAACCATCACATTGAGCTGCCGCTCTGCTGCACATACAGCAGCAGAGAAGGGGGGAGGTGGAGACTGACGGCTGAAGAAAAAGATGTTCAACACAGACCGAAAACCACGCTCTGCTTTTAAACTCATTTAAAAATCTGATTGTTCCTCACTGAGGAGCTGCTGCAAGTTTCAAATAAAACCTTTTGCAGCCTGCTTTCATTCTGTGGGGTGTCACCAGCTGGCACAGCGGCTAAACCCCTCAAAGAACCAGTATGGATTCTTTGAGGGGAAGCTATCTTTAGAACATTTTCACCACTTCACCTGCACTCAGGCAGTGCTGAGAACGAAGTGAAGCCATTAACCAGACTTCACTGACAAAAACAGTCATGAGTCCGGGAGGTGTTTGTTTCCTGCTGCCACAGTTCCTGTTTTAATTTGCAGGTTTGGATCCAGTGGGGCCACTTAGCAGCAACAAATTGATGAGAACAGGGATTTATGCCATTTCCATAACCAGTAATAAAATGTAAAGCACAAAGGTATAAACTGTCTCATTTATTTTTGTCGCGGTCAGGTGCATTCATAACGAGCAGGTATCCACGATGCAGTAAAAGTAAAAGCAAAATAATAATAAAAAGCTCAAATGTTTCCTCTTCTGCAGGGAAAAACCTTATTTCTACCTTTTACAAAAAGGGAAAACAAAATATTTGTTTAGCTAGCTACACTTTCCAGTTTGCAATTTAAATGTCACACATGACTGAAGCAGATGAGCCATAAAAAACTGTCCTCAGACTAAAAACTATCCTGATATATATGCAGACCTGCAGTGGTACTATTATGGAACCCAGGGGGACTCCTGCTAGCTAAAAGCTTATTGGTTCAAACCAGTGCTCCTCCCTTGTGTCAAATACTGTCCGTCTATCCAACCATGGATTATCTGCTGTTTATCTGGGTCTGCGTCACGGGGGCGGCAGTCTGAGCAGAAGTGAACAACTATGGCTTCAGGATTACCTGTGGGGGCACCGATAATCTCTCCAGCATCCCCTGGGTCTCCCCAGGGACTCCTTCTGGTATGACATGCCCAAAACAACTCATGTATGAGCCGTTCAGGAGGCAACATGTTCAGATGAACCACCTCAAGGGGTTCCTTTGAGTGTGAAGGAGTGTTGATGTCCCCTGATTTCCCTGGAAATGACAGAAGTCTTCAACCTTTCCCTGAGGCTGAGGCTGGTCCCAGGGGTCCTCTGGAGGAAGCTCATCTGCTCTGCTTATAAACAGTCTGATTCTGTTGGTCACTACACACAGCTTATGGCCACAGAACAGCTTTACTAGAACTCCTTCTATTGGGGCAACAACATAGAGTTGTTGCCCCAATAGATGGACCCATGCCAACACTTTGTTCTTCAAGAGGGGAAATAGAAGACTTGCACTTTGCACACTCTGATTAACCTTATATGTTTTAAAGTATTAGAACCCCGAAAAGTTGATTCTGTTCATCTGGACGTTTTCAGTGGGAGAAACGTTTCGTCATTCATCCAGGTGACTCCTTCAGTCTCAGCTGACTGCAGGTTAAACAGCCTCCTTGACTCAAACCAGCGTTCTAATAAAGTGTTAGAAGATCAATCATTCACACAAGTAAGCATATAAAAACATATAAAGTTCGATTTAAGCTTTGATTTGACTCAGCCACGCATTCTTCTCATGCACAGAGTATGTTATCTTGGTGACCTGCTAAATAAGTCTCAGCGACACCTCTCACTGCTGAATAGTGAATGCTGAAAGACGAGTGACTTTGCATACCGATGGCCTCCTTTAGTTGATGATGAAAATGCAGCACAGACAGGAAGTGTCCACGCTGCTCTCCTGGTCGTGGGTGTGGGAATGTCTTTTCCTTGCAGGCAGAGCCCAGCTGCACAGAAGAATCATGGAGGATTGTGGAAATACCTCCAAACTTTGCTAACTGCTGTTAAACCGCCTCGTGGGCTTTTCAGAGATTCTCTGGGATTTCTTTTTCGTTTTAGAAAAACAGATATCGAGAATACAGAGCAGAAATTCCAGCTGGTTTATTTCCCCTCCCGAGCTACTCGTCTTCAGTAAGTGCGCTGTGGCCGAGCGATGGCAGGAGTTTGCAGCACTTTCAGTGAATCTGCATATTTATGACAGTGAAGCAGCCTCCATTTCATGCCCGTGTGGCTTCAGAGTCCCTCCCCTGTATTTCATGTGCACAGCTCAGCCATGATAACATAACCTCACGGCTTCACGCCATCCCTCGCTTGATTTACACACACGGACCCATCTCCCTGTGTGACAGCGGCTCAGCCTGTAACCATATAATGGCCCATAACTGCCCGGCACAACTGGACTCTCACAATCATATTGGCTTTTATTTCTTCCAGCTGCTGGAGGTAAAGTGAGTAATGAGCTGTTTTATCCAGAAGGCACAACTCAGCAGCAGGGGAGGAGGAGGAGGAGGGATGTGCCATACAAACGCACTAAGTGCTCTGAAACTTAAGTAGTACAAGGAAAGCAGATTATCCTGTATTTTTAAGCAGAGTTATGCCACAGGGTAGCAAAAGGTTTGAGTGTAACCGACACTGAAAAAGTGAAAAGATCCTTTCGGTGAGGAGGAGAGAAGAAATCAAGCCAAGAATTTATATATGATTGTACAAACCTGCAAACAGAAAGGCCCCAGCCGGCCAGCGGAGTCAGACCTGGAGCTTCTTGGTGTGTGGGCGGGGTTTGTGTTGTCTGGTGATTCGAAATTGGCTGTAGGTGAATGTGGGTAAGAAAGGTTGTTGGTCCTGTGAGAGACTGTACCACGTCTCTCACTCTAGGACAGCCGGGACAAACTTCATCCCCGAACCGGATAACGAGGATGGACGGGTGGACAGGCGAACCTCTGTCTCAAAAAGTATCGAATGTGTCAATAAAAATAGTTAGAACTATGTGTTAGATCAAAATTAGTACAAAGGCAACATATGAAAGGACAAAATTGTGAAACCAAACAACAGCAGGAGATTGAGCGGCTGTAACCACAGGGTTTTGGTCTGTACCGTCAACTGGATGGAGCATGTCTGCAGAGAATGCCACTCAAGAATGCAGGTATGTGTGTTTTAATGACACGATTCAGGTGATACTTAGATACACAGTTGCTGTTAGCTGTTTACTGTTAGCTGTTAGCAGTTTGCTGTTAGCAGTTTGCTGTTAGCAGTTTACTATTAGCTGTTAGCAGTTTGCTGTTGGCTGTTTACTGTTAGCAGTTTGCTGTTAGCTGTTTACTGTTAGCTGTTAGCAGTTTGCTGTTTACTGTTAGCTGTTAGCAGTTAGCTGTTTACTATTAGCTGTTAGCAGTTTGCTGTTAGCTGTTTACTGTTAGCTGTTAGCATGTCACTTCTGTGACTTTTCTGTTTCCCAAAAATACTTTTGCTGTCATCTGAGATGTTTTCTTTTCTTTTTGTGAGCTTTTACTGTATTTTTTTCTATTTCTGTTGTGTTTTGTGTGCTTTCGCTGTATTTTTCTATTTACTGGTGTTTTCTTAAGTCGCAGTGTGTTTGACCTTTCAGGGCCACCGTACCTGCATATCTATTCCAATGTCATGCTTGCCTGTAGTCGTGACTGTATGGGAAAATGTATCTTTAAGAAACACAGCAGCTTGTCTGCTCAGGTTTCAAACAGTTGCAGAGCTTTGGTAAATGAAGGAGCGATGTAGCAAAGTGTTTCTCAGTTCCTCCACCTGCTCTTTGGAAAGTTGTGTCAGTATTTGGGGGAAACAAATCCATGTTAATATCACGTTTGCTGCTCAGCCTTATTGTGCATTTGCTCTGCCAGGAAAGCTAAATTTTCCTTGTTGAATTCTTATAGGCTTAAAATTTGATTTGCAGAATTTGACAGATACGCTGCATCTATCCATCCACCTATCATTCAGTTAGCAAAAAAGCTAACAGCCAGCTAAGCCATCTTTCACCTCTGGCGTCACTTCGTGTACCCGTCACTTTGTCACATGTCCGACTGCTCAGCGAAACACGACGCCAGCGAGGCACCTCACCCGTGAAAAATCAGATATTCCATCTGCCGGCTCGTCAGAGCAGGTGGCACATGTAACCATTTAGTCAAGTCGACTGTCTACCCCGACAGTCGCCGTGGTGACAGCTAAACGTGCTGCAGAGCCAACATTAAAAGCCAGGGGACAGCTGACATCCCGCACATCCTGGTGTGTCGGTTTAAATATTCCTCGCGGTGCATCCGACTAAATCTTCCCCCTAATTGACAGAGCAGAGGATGTTTTCTGCCAGGCGCACTGACGGCTGGATGCAGCAGAGAGAGGGAGGGGGAGGCTCGAGGATCCACAGAAATGTCTCCTCTGCTCACTGGCTCACTGTTACTTATGAACCAGTGATGTTATTTTACCTTACAGAATATGCCAGGGCTGTAAAACACGAGCAACGTCACCTTACATTCATTCAGACGCAGCGGCAATGTGTGCTGCCGAAGAACAGTACTGTTCCCTGCTGCAGTTTCTCTCACAGCAACTAGTTTTAACTTTCTAGTTTTACAGTTTAACATGGAAGTGAGAAAACACAGGGCAGCTTTCTGAGAATAACTTGGATGGACTTTGAATAAGGAATATGGATCATGGAGTAAATAAACCACTGTGGGCAGATCTGAAACAGACCCAGACTGGATCTGAACTGGATCCAGGCTTGATCACGTCTGAGCGTCATTCAGCAGCACACACTGCTGGGAGGAGTCTGAGAGAAACATGGTTTGTTACCACGGTAACTAACTCAGAGTTGTAGCTACACTGGCATTGTTTACTTTTTACTTAGTATTTTACTCCTCGTTGTTTTCTCAGGTTTAAGTCACAAAACTGGTTGTTTTGGTTTAAAGACACACTTTGCTTTAAGTACACAATGCCTGAAACAAGCTGCTTAAGCTCCTCCCACTTTAAGGTAATTTTCTTCTGATTGGGTGCCCCTCACAAACAGTTTGAACAGCAGTGTGTGTTTCTGAAATGCAGCCAGCTTAGATGAAAGTATCTGAGAATAAACATGATCTCAAAACCCTGAAGGATGATTCCTGAAGATATCCGATCAAACCGGTAAGAAAAGACTTCTAATGTGGCGAGAGAGGAGGTTGGAACAACCACAGTTTAAAGGATCTCAAATCCCTCTGCATGTATTTATGGGAGGGAGGGGGGGGCTCAGAGAAAATTAAAACAACAGAAAAAGTAAAGTTGTTTCAAAGCTGTGAGCAGTGTGGATGAGGCTGATCTCCAGGTTGTTGAAAACAGACTCAGAGCAAGTGCTACATTTTCAGGTTGCTTGGAGTGAAAAGCATTAAATGGCTCCAGGGACCGACTAACACTGAAAATGGTGTTGATTGGAAGGATTAGCCTTAGACGAAATAATCTCCCCTTAAAAACAGCTTACAGGTACACACAGTGTGAGACAAATTAAAGTCCGCCCATCTGCTTTCTCTTGGTGAACAACTTGTCCAGCTTCACGTCCCTCCTGGCGTCGTTCCCTTTGCCCAAATAAAATGTCCTGTCTGTTTAACTCCAAATTTAAACCCCCAAAGATTTCAGACTTCCTGGTGACATTTTTCCTTTTGTCTGGCAGTGGAGCGTGACGTCTCTGATCAGACGCAGGTGAGTTTTTTAAATTAGTGTTTCGGAGATCATATCTTTGGATATGACACCAAAATGTTCAGTTCGGTGTGATATTTAAAGAGAAAAGCTGAAAAATCTGGCAACAGATCACACATGAAATGATGTGTTTGGCGTCATAAGCAGAGTCATTGATCACATTTGAACTGGAGATGAGGAGAACGTGTGCGGACCAATATCTCATTAAACGCTGGCAGATCCAGAGACCTTGTAGCTTCGACTGCAGTCATTTTAGCTTTTAAACACCAAAACATTTCTATTATGAGTTTGTAAATGTTTGACGTGCACGGAGACTTTAAGGGGAATTTTTAACGTGTTAGTGGCGTTTACCTCTCAGAGAAGATGGTTGGTTCCCTGTATCGGAGAGACGTCCTGCTGTTATCAAAGCACGGACTCTGGAGAGGATTCTCACGCTGCAGCTGGGCAGCCGTTACCTGAAACCAGGAGAAAGTGTTTCTGAAGAAACATTAAAAAATAATCTTTAATGTTTTTCTCCTCGGGCAACAAGGCACAAAATCGCAAATGATGTGTACACTTCTAATACTCACAAATACCCCCACGTCATGACTGGTTTTTAACCGATACCACCTGTTGGCCTCTTCTACCTCCCAGTCAGTGCTGCACAAAGCTTTAAAACCCAAACCTGCGAGGTCAGAATGTATCAGTTACTTTATGAACAATTTGGTTCATTTTCAATTCATTTTCATTTTTAGCACCAAATCATAAAAACAGTCTTTACATTGTGAGGTACAGACCCTAAAATATAACAGAGAAAACCCCCAAAATCTTATGACCCCCTATGAGCAAGCACTTTGGTGACAGTAGGAAGGAAAAACTCCCTTTTACCAGGAAGAAACCTCCGGCAGAACCAGGCTCAGGGAGGGGCGGGGCCATCTGCTGTGATTGGTTGGGGTGAGAGAAGGAAGACAGGATAAAGACATGCTGTGGAAGAGAGACAGAGGTTAATAACAGATATGATTCAATGCAGAGAGGTCTGTTAACACATAGTGAGTGAAGAAGAAACACCCAGTGCATCATGGGAATCCCCCATTAGCAAAAAGGAAAGTTTGATCTTGTAGCTGTATTTTAGTCCAATTTTATTCGATGAGTAATTGTCTGGGTATCAGGTAATATTGGACACAAGGTGCCTTTGACAGCAGCACGAATCCCAGCATGTTATAGCAGCAGTGACAGGACAAAAACCTGTAATCTCTGTGGCCTCTAATATACTAATGTCAAAATGCATGCAGCATGTGACACCAACATGTGACAACAATGTAGATTTTCTGGCATCAGGACCCGAGGAAAGTGGTTGTTTGTTAAATCTGTGTGCGCCTGGTGTTTTCAGCCTCTTGATTTGCCTCAAACGTAAAAAGCTAGTTTCGAACAAACCTGCTGATTTTGTTGGAAGTCTTTGTTGATGGCTTTATTGAAAGTTGTCTCCCGGTGCTCTTCGACCTCCTCCACCACAGCCACAGGCACAGGACAGATTTGTTTCCAGCACCAATCACCAAACTCAATTTCATGAAAATCAGTGGAGAACTGAGAAAAAGCTCCAACCTTGAGCCGAGTGTACACACAGACTACTGAGAGGCCTGGTTTATTTTACTTTCCTTCTGTTTCTTTAGACATTATACAAAATATAATCTCAGAATTTGTCACAGCTAAACATGATGCATTTATTTTGATTCAATTAACAGTTACAAACCCAATCATTTTCAGTTCAGTCTGCAGTCGAGGACAAAGAGACGCATTCAGAGCTGATGTTGGAAATGCTGGTGTTCAGTTTTACTTCATCTTAGCAGCTGGGACACACCGAGGCACTCACAGAACACAAAATGCATGGCTGACATTGAATTATGACATAAACATGTCAGACCTTTTGGTTCCACTTGTCAAACATGATGATTTGCTACATGACGGGAAACAGCTGATTTAGACTTTAGGGTCCTGGTTGCACATTTGAAGATGTCACCTTGGATACTGACGGCCACTTTTATGCAATTTGGGGGGAATTTAAATTAACAAGGAAAAGTGTTACCTGCTGATTGCTTTGAAAGAAAATGAGATGGTTCAGAGTTTAAGTTTGCTGGTGTAAGTGTCAGAGTAAAGTATATAAAAGATACCATTAGTTTCAGGACTGTTTTGGCTGCTTACACACATTACACATAACACTTTCTTAAAAGTAATGCAGTTCAGTACTTAATTACTCCAAGGAGAATGTATTTGCATTTCTCTGTAAAATGACCTGAAACAGTCTCATCGTTACCAGTTAACAGTATAAACCTACAGGCTACATCACACACACAACACAAACCTCTATCATAATGAGGACACACACAAAGATGAAAACACAGCATAAAGACACTCTGAAGCCATTGCCATGGTGATTCTGCTTTAGAAACATGAACAGGTAGAAACGGCGGCTCCAGCCTGACTGCTCATCGGTTTGTTACCTGTTGAAGTTCAGGGTCTGGCTTCTGGCGTCGGCACTCGCTCAGCTTCCACTCTGGGTTTGTGGCTAGCTTAGCGTTAGCATGCTGTCTGTGCAGATGCTTGCGCACAGCTGAAGTTGTGTTAGCAGCATAATGCAGCTGTTTCTGTCCATCGTGCTCTCGACCTTTTCATGTGACAGATATAACGGTAACGTCCATATCCACTGTAGACCGCGCCGCTTTTTCCTCCTCCAGCACACAAACTCAAATCACACGATTGTGGTGCAAGTGGAACCGATAAGTGGGATAGATACACAAGCAGATACCAACCGGTCTGCTAACACTCTCCAACCACCAAGCAGCAGTGAAAAAGTCAAAGCACACCAGAAACTGAGACCATTTGTCTTCAAAGTAAAAGTCATGCCTTACTGCTTTTACTTTGAAGGCAAACAGTCTCTGCTTCCAGTCGCACTCTTCACATTTTCACAGTTGGTTGGTAAGTAGTTGTCACATGTTTGCAGACCATTTGCAGACTACTGAGGACAGCAGCAATCTGTGAGCAACCAAAGCAGTGCAGCACATTTAACAACAGCAAACAACCTCCTGAAAACACTCGCCAAATAGTCACACATTTTTAACCAGCAACTGCTGGTTACCATGGAGTCCCTGACCGATCTATAGGCCTGTGTGACTGCGGCCTAACACTAACAAGGTATGGGTACAACGAGCAGACACAGATACCTGTTAATCAGTGGCAGTGATCAGGGCCATGCCAATAAATCACTGGAACTGCACTCGGCAAACAGACATTATAATATACGAGTCTACGAGGACTGATTCTTTTGGATATTAGAGGAAGTGCTGCTTTTGGCACAGTTTACCCTCGGAGGTTGCTGCTTCTTGACAATATCACGGTAACAGTTTGCATTAAGTAGAAGAGACGTGTTGTCAGTGACACATATCAGAAACAGATTTGTAAACCATATTTCTTTATTAAAGTTTAAGAAACTCCAAGCAGCATATTCATAAATAAAATAAGGGTCTCCCTTAGATGTACTGTGACAGTCTGTATGCTCTGACAGTTCATGTTTTCATCCTCTGTCGGGGTGTTGGAGTTCGAACATAAACAGGACACACGTAGGCCCTTATCGCCCCGCCCTCCCGGTCACTTCCTCATTGCTGACCAATCGTAACCTCGCTCTGTCCGTCCGTCACGTGGTGGAGCACAGTGCAAAAAGCAAGTTGGTTCACGACAGAGAAGCAACTACTGACACAGTAAGAAAACATCCATATAGAGTGTGTTCAGATGGGAGCTGCGTCAGAGTCGAGGACCGTCACGTTTCTGCGTGTCCGTTTACGCACAGGATGAAACACATGGCAGGTTTTACTTGGTGTCACCGGAGAATTGGTTTTCACACAGACACAGAACATTAGCGTTTCAGCAGAGCTCTAACAGAATCATGGTGAAACTGAATAATGAACATTTCTGCTTGGCAACAACGTAAATCTTCACAGTCACACGTTAAACTTTTTCTTCCCAGTTCAATGACTCAGATTTAATACAGCTATGAAAAACAAACCTTGGTCCTATGATCTGAGTGATTCGGCACAGTGCTTTTACAGTTACATTTCTCAAGTGATCAAGAATTAGGAGCATGAATGAACAGCAACAGAACCAAGTATTTTATCCACACTCTAAGGTGTTACGTGAGAGCGGTACTGCGTGTATGCGTAGTCGGGGACAAACTGTAAATGTTACCTTTAACCTGTCATTGATAAGAGCCATAACATGCTTTTGCATGGTGCGAAACAAAGAAGTACATCGGCTTGTCATTGGTGCTGGAAGAATTTATTCCTAAATCTCTGTGTTTTGTGGTTGAGTCTTTAACAGACCACTGGATTCAATCAGCCACAACATTAAAGCCACCTGTTCAACAGCTTTGGCTTTTGGGCAGTGGACCCATACTGGGGTTTCCGGTGGTATCGAGGACGTAGATCAGATTTGTTCTGGACCGTTTTTCTAAATTTTGATCTGGGTCAACACCTCGGTGTGAACACTGAAAAATACTGGACAAATAGGCTTTGTTGGGGATGTTTCCAAGAGTTTACGAGGTCACATTTTTTCCTCGGGTTGTAATTGTTGGATGTGTTGTGGTTTAGTAGCAAACCTATCTGAATTAATAAAGAATGTTTTTATTATTCTGGTGTCAAATTGTTTGCTTGAAAAGCAAAAAGCTCTGAAGGATTTTTTTCATTTGCAGAAACTTCAGAGTTGAGCTTAATATGATGGAGACTGCTGCCGTTGGGGGGCACCCTTAAGGAGACATTAGGGAGTGTGCTTGCTCTGCACACAGTGATAAAAGCATCATCTACTTCACTCCAGGCTTCGAGGGCCGGTGTCCTGCAGGGTTTAGATGTGTCCTTGATCCAACACAGATGATTTAAATGGCTAAATGACCTCCTCAACATGTCTTGAAGTTCTCCAGAGGCCTGATAATGAACTAATCATCTGAGTCAGGTGTGTTGACCCAGGATGAAATCTAAAACCTGCAGGACACCGGCCCTCGAGGCCTGGAGTTCCCCACCCCTGGTCATCTTTTCTAAGGGACTGCCCAAAAACAACTCGCTGTTAGAAGGCTTCAGCTCCAGTATTTCTGCTGTCTGACTGTCTGTCTGTAAGAATAGAGTGGACATACATGATATGGACACTTAAAAATCTTTCAGTCTGGGTTTCCCCAGTGTGGAAGAAGTGCTGTGCGACAGAACCGGACAGTAAAACCTCCACAGAACGCTCGTGTCTGTAGTTTAAGGAACGAGTTAATCTGCCGCCTGTCCAACAACCACAAACCTACCAACAACACAAGATTCGATGTCCGATCTACAGTTTTGGAACTAAAGCTCTTCATTCTGACAAGTTAAGGTTCCTCAGTTTCCTCTGCCCACGTACACGTTCTATAAATGGAGAGATGAGCGGGTCTGCGTTTTGCTGCTAATGTCCTGAAAACTGTGTGTGATCAACATAGATCCGAACAGCCAGCGTCAGGCTAATGTAAATGAAGTCGACAGTCATTAGGCCCATAGATGCACGTTAACCGTGCTTGTAAAAGCAAAAAGGTGGGGGTGATATGGTCGTTTTATATATTTCTGTTGTTAAATACTTTTACCATAAATGTTCCTCTCACAGTATCCTATAGAGAAAATACTATCCAGTGTTTAGCAAATATATTTAACTTCCCTCTGTTTTACAAGCAGTTGAGGTATGGCACCTGCAGAACGGCCATCATCATGAGCCTCTGTCTGCACTTTGGGTAATGACGCCCTCTGTCATCCCTGCAGGTGATAATGGATCTCATTAGGAATGACTTGTGGGGCAGGGATAGCTCAGTAGGTAAAGTGGTCGCCCCATGATCGGAAGGTCGGCGGTTTGAATCCACTTAACGGCTACCCTGAGGTACCCCTGAGCAAGGTACCGTCCCTACACACTGCTCCCCGGGCGCCTGCTTAGTGGGCTGCCCACTGCTTCACTGAGTGAATGGGTCAAATGCAGAGAAAAACAAGTAATTTCCCCATGGGGATCAATAAAGTATCCATTATTATTATTATTATTAAATACGATGCCTCTCTGAGTCACTCTCTCACTCCTCGTTAGAATAACTGCACTGCTTTGCAAGACGAAACTTGCGTACGAGAGTGTGACGTAAAATTCTCGAGTATAAAAATTAAAGACATATATATTTAGTACCTTTATATTTTTTCTTAAGGTTAAGGCTGCGTTCACACCGACCGCTGTTGGAACTCGGCCGAGCTTCGATATTTGGCCACAAACGAAGCATTACGACTGCCTGAAAACAAAAGTGTCGGCCCTCCTTTAGGAACTCTGTGGGAGCGGTTAGTAAGAGTAAGGATGGAAAGGCGAATACGTTTGATCTGTCACAACTTTTCTTGTGTTTCAGGTCTGTAATTTCAGACTTTCAGACTTCGACTGTTGTCGAAGTTTGTTTGAATAAATTAATAACCATCAATCGTTCTGGCACCAATTTGAATCTGACACTTCCTTCAAATACAAACAGAAGCTCAAAAATATCAAATAAAATGAATACCAGGCTGGCTGATACTCTGGACCGTTTCTGGTTTTTTGTATATATTTGGCTAACAAGAGGGTCTGTCTCAGAGTTGGGAAGCATGCCAGTACTTGTTTTAAATTGGTGCCAACTTTTCATTAGTCTAAAAGCATCTGGACAGAGTTTCATAGAAAAAGACTGTAACTGATTTTCACTGGTTTGCTGGTGGTGCGATGAAGAAGACGAACTCTAAAACTATTCATCATTTAGAAGGTGCAAGCATCTCTCTGAAACCCAGAACAAATGTTTTTGTGTTCCTGATTTCCTCATCTCGAAGTCGGGTTGGTTTCTGTTTGATGTCTAAAGGTCTGTGGTTCATCCAACCCTAAACATGTTCATTTCTTTCCACAGCTTAAAATACAGAAGCAATTCTCGTAATTTTGAAGCTTTAACGTGACCCAGAAAAGGTTTTTGTAGTAAGTGGTTAAACGGGACTACAGAAACTGTTGGGAGATTTCATCACGTCGAACGCGCGACTGCATTTACAGTTCAAAAATATGATATTTGACTTTAAGACTAAGACCTGTACCGCGTGGGTAGGGAGCCACGGTTCTACACCCTGTCGTGTTCCACAAAGAGGCCAGGCTTGCATGATTGCATCATCGTTTGACCTAAAGACAGCGGTCGGTGCGCTCGCAGCCGTACGTACTCTTCTTCGCTCATTTGCTCGTCACAAACAGACTCTCACCTGGACAGTACTGACGCCAAATAAAAACTCGCTATAAAAACAAACCATTGAGCTGTGTGTAAAATATGAACCCAATAAAAACCCGCTTGTTCCCCCTCAGTGTTTGAATGAACATCATTTACAGTCAACGTAAGAAAAGAATGTAGACTTTTGCTTGGAAAAAACTATGTATATTATATATTTAATACAAATGGGGAAAAAACAAAGAGTGATTTTTTTTTGTCCAATGCTGAAGATATATATAGGGTTGGTACAGAGGTGCATAACAGTAGGTGTCCACCACTAAAAATGTCCCTACAGCGGTGCATCATGGGTAGTCGTTTACATCAATGAGTTGTGGAAAGACATCGTTTAATTTCGGCACTTAGAAAACAATCACAATGAATTTCGCGTCATTGTTTAATTGAACAAAATTTACAAAGCCATTCAAACAGTCATAACTTTTTCATCAATGTTTATATTTTTTTTTATCTCATTTTGTTTGTTTTTATAACTCAACTTCAAAAATTGAGAATATTCAAAATACACTTTAACCTCACTTCGTTCTCTTGGTATTTACAGATATGTACACGAGAAAAATTACACCCTCCAGCCCGCCGCCCGCTTTTTGTTGTTTTTTGTTAGATTTTTCGTGTGTGTGTTTCTGAACAGATAGTGAGATACAAAATCTTTTTACTTTGTACATATATGTTTTTTTCCTCTATAATAATTTTCCTCTAGGGTTCCCCAACCCGCCTCGCATCCGAACCTGGACCCAGGTCCAGAGAGCAGCCTCCCTCCCACCCACCGCCCCCCTTTTACCCCTCCGATCTTATATCGATGTACTGTGGGTGGCCTCAATGGCTTCGGGTATGGGTCCTGCGGAGACTGCCTGGTAGGACATTGGCATGGGTGTCTTGCCAGGGCTCTGCCGGAAGAGCCCCCCGTTGGGTGCCCTGTGTTTGCACTGCATGGTGCCGCTGAGGTTGGTGCTGCTGAGCGGGTGGTGCGGGGGCAACGTGCTGCTGCCAGGGCCCTGGGATGGGGGTAGCGTCCTGCCTAGGGTCCCCCCATGGTGAGGATGGGGAAGAGGAGGAGGTGGTCCCCCCTCCCCGGGGAGGAAGGTGGTCACAGCGAGGCCCGAGGGCGGGTAGTCCCGCCTGGACTCCGGGCCCGGGACCAGAGAGGCCTGGCTGGGCTGCATGCTGCCGATGTCCAGCGCAGAGATCTCGATAGAGGGGCCGGGGATCTGCTTGTGGGCCAAGTCCTCGTCCAAAAGACTGTTCATACGACGATGCACCTGTTCCAGATTCACCTCCTTGTCCTATAAGTTGAGGAGTGGGGCGGTGGGGTGGGGATGGAGGAGGACAGTGGAGAGACAGGGGGAGGGAGAGAGGGAGGGAGGGACACAGAGGCTGAGATTGGCGATGGGCCGATTTCTCAGACTGATTCAGGTCAGCGTGTGCTCCATGCATTCTCAATCTGATATGGGTTTTTTTTTAACTGACGAGCTTCTATCAGCGATCCAGCTGATAGACCGGCCCGGTTTCATTTTGTAGTCTGGTTTGAAGAGCCCAGTGGAAACTGAGGCCACAGAAACCAATCTGAATGTGCAACTTGAAATCAAACTTGGCCAGTGAGCAGTAAAGGCTTGATGTATGGAGGAAACCGACCCTGGAGCCAAGCTGACTGTCGTGTGCTGCAGAGCTGTTGGAGGCTTGACTATGTCGAGATTGTCATGAATCTCATCTGAGATCAATTTTAGATTCATAAACTGAAGCTATGTTTGTGCTTTCTCTGCCCTCGCCGCCCTCGGAGCTGCTACGCTCGTCACAGGAGGATCAGAGAATTGGTTTCCTAGCACACACTGGCTGACGATGCATCTCCTGCTGACTGCAGACATGCATACTTGTTAGGTATTAATAGACACCCGAGTGTTTCCCTGTTGAACCGCAGGTCTGCTTTAGTACACTGGTCAGGGGAAGGTAAAGGACGAGGGGCGTGTGGGAGGAAGGAGGCGTGATTCGCATAGTGAAAGCGAGGCTTTGAATCTGAGGCCAGATTCTCGACACATCCGCGTGCGACTGCTGCAGCCCGGCCGGATGATGTTTTAGGAGAGGGTCTTAAAGCGGCCAATCGCTTTACAGCAAAGCAGCTAACATTCCTGAACGCAGCCTGGCTCCAGCATCGGGCTCGCTTCAGTCCAGAAACACAGTGAGATTAGTCCCAGGAACTCACAGTGACACCGGCGACACTCAACACAATGCACACGACACATTACAGATTAATACCACATACATATTCAGTCATGGTGCAGTGTTAGCAGCACATAATACAGAAGGCATGCAACTACCCCACCCCCGCAGGTTTGATCATTTCGAGTCTGTTTTACTGTCACACTGTTGGGATTACTACTGGCATGGACTGAAAATCGCTGTTCATGATTTTATTCCACTGATAAACAGATCATGTGACTGTTCAAAACGTTCTGGGCAGCTTTGTTAAATTATGAGAGATTTTATGAGCTCAGACAAAAGACATTTGAGAAGCTTTACAGCTACGACACGTTCGGAGCACAATCAGACCGTATTCTGGATCCAGGGACTGGATGCATGACACAAAGTGAATTTTCAGTCAGGTGAAAGGATGCAGTCTCAGACTGCTAATGTTAAAAATGTTAAACTAGCAATCCAGCAGCTGGCTTTAACTGCAAACAGTGAGTGCTGTGTGAGGGCCGGTTCTCTGCAGAGCACTCGAGTTCACGCGGTGTTTGGTGGTGGTGTCGATCTGACTGAGAAGCTGAAGGACGCCGCCTGCTCGTACGTTGGTGACCTGCCGATTACACGCACTCCTAATCACACCCTGCTTAGTCTTTTCTTCTTGCTCGTAGATTAAATGAACCAAAGCTTCATTTTCTCAGATGCTCCTGTTGGCCAATCGACACTCTGTGTCACCAAATCTACCCAGGACCTGACCTCAGTGCTCTTTTAGTTAGCAGGATGAAGACTTAAAATGAAAAAAACAAGGGAGAAGTTTGTCTCGGAGTCATTTAAAGTAAAGTGTGAGCCGTGCAGATGAACATTTCTTCATGTAGAGTGGTGCAGAGAGCCCTTCTGGTGGAAACACACTAGCGAAGCCTCCGACTCTCAGAGCGTCTCGATGCGCTGCGGTGGAGCAGCGCCGAGGCTAATCGTGTACCTTTGTTCCAACCTTTAAGCAACACACGAACATGCAGCGTGTTTGCTTTGAATGATCCCACTCCAGCCTCTGAGAGCTCCTCTCAAAGCCAATTAAAACATCTCAGCTCAGGTTATTGTTTCAGCCGACCAGCGCCTCATTAAAATATGTTTTCAAACTGGCAGCTAGCCTAAATAAATAAATGCCAGGGATTAAACCTCAGCCGGTCGTTAAAGGCAGGCTGGTGAAGTAAGTGCAGAGGAAGAACAGCCGTCTGAAAGTCTCCATTAATTTGGAAAACAAACAGCTCTTTTAGTGAGTGCTCCCACTGGGGGGCCTTTTAAATCACTCTGCTTCCTGCTACTTTGCAAATACTGTGACTGTCGAGTGGGTTGTGCTCAAGTGCGATAAGAACAGTTACTGATTGTTTCTGGTTCATTTTAGATTCAAGTGGCCCTGCGAAGATGAGCGAAGGCTGTTCTGCACGGCGATCGCCTCTAACACCGACATCTTCCATCTGATAACGTCTTATTAACCAAAGGTCACCATCGACTGTGTCTCTACATCCAACCCAGCTGAGGAGAACTTTGCTAGATGTTGAGATTTGGTGGAAAGATGAAAGGTCAAAGTTGTCTTTTCTGGTTGTATAAGGAAGTCATTTCAACTCAAAATTTAGTTGAACAGTGAAAGCACATCTCTTCCTCCTGAACACCTCTGCACCTCTGACCAGCAGCTTCTTACGAGGATATGTTTTCACTGTCCAGAGGCTTATTATGAATAAGATCAGCAAAGGAGAATCATTTCCATTTAGACGCCGCGTACACTTTTATATAGTAGGTAATACTTGACTGTGTAAGTTGGTCAGAACTGCCAATCAAGCGCAATAAAAAAGATAAAAGACAAGAACGTGTGTTTGCATTTCTGTTTTTAAATTAGCAGCAACGCGTGAAACTGTATCCTAGTGTTTTCATTGTTGCCATCTCAGCGTTCTTCAAGAGCACTCGACTGTCCAGCTGCATGCTCATTGGCCAGTTTTGGGCCTGGTGAGGGTTGTACCCTGGGTAATCTTCTTTCTTAAACGTAGAATGACCAAAATCTACAAAACTTTATTCATCCTTTGTGACTTGAAAGTAGCCACTGAGGTCCAGGCAGAGGGCCGTGATCTTCACTCTGATAGGACCAGATGTCTTCTTGCAGGACTTTGTGCAAGAGTCTTTCTTTTCGTCTTAAGAATCGTTTTTCCAATATCTTTCCAAAATCCTGGAAAAGTGTTGTCACCTTTCAGTTTTCAACCAAATCTCGATAGTATAGTGACGCGTTTTAAAAGCCGCAGCTGACTGACGGATCTGTGCGCTTGCTGGAGCCCAAACAAGCCTTTGGATTTTTGATTATTCGTGAGGGGCTCTTTTTGTGCCATGGTCCTGCTTAGAGGGAACCGCCACACGAGGGCTGAGGGTGACAATCATGTTAATAATGCTGTCACTTCATCTCAGTCCAGCTAAATGTCTGTGGAAGAATTTGGAGTAAACGTTGGACCAGCGTCTCTCGCACCATCAACAAACACTAGATGAGTTCATCTCTCCAGCAGACTTCTAGAAACTTCTAGAAAAGTCAATGAGCACAAAGTAGCCCGACATCTTCCCAACACGTGTTTCCCATCAGTTCTACGACAGTTCTGTGTAGGTGCCAAAAACAGTCCATGTTTCAGCAGGTTTGAGGAATTTTATGTGGCAAAGAGACGAAGACCAAAATAATCCTTCGTGTAGGACTTGAGACCCGGAGGTTTCCTGCCAGCTTTCCAGGTGTGGTTTAAAGGTATCGTTGGTTTGCTCTTTACCACCAACTGCAGTTAGTCCTCCTGCTGACCAGCCAGCATCACCAAGCGCGTTTAAATGGAGGAGAATCCTGTTTTACTGCAATACTGATTTTCAAAAACAGTCAGTTTTTTAATGAAAGAGTTAAATTTGCTCGGTCATCACTTAAATAACAAACACAGAAATGCTGAACAAAAGCCACAGACGTCTGGAAACATGACACACGGCATGCAGTCCTCAGGAAGCAGGTAATAATATTCATCACGCGTGCAATAAAATCCAGAACAACATTTCTGTGTCTTCATTTAATCGTTGAATCCACAACGTGGTCAAAGCCTCCAGATAAGCACACCCGGTAAAGCCGCAGTTAGGCAATCATCTACAGTCTTAATCATCTCGCTGTCTTATTTTAGGCTTAGAAACGAGCAATAACCGATAGGTCAAAACTTTATTACCAGCTACTGACACCATAAGATGAAAGGTCAAGTGAGGCAAATCGTTTCTTTCAATTTAGATTCGGCTTGGCAAAGCAAAACCATATTTTCTGCGTTCGTCATTGTGGTTTTCAGTCGATCGATGGACATCTTAATCAATAAAGTGCTGCTGACCCAGACGCTTAGGTCAGAAGGTCTTGATACAAGTATTTAGATGAGTGCATGACTTTCTTAAGCTGTTATTGACCTTTATTTTCAAAACGTCCGAGAGCTCTCAAAGCATCGATCAGAACCTGTGCAGAGGAAAAACGATCCAGGCGCAGGTGCAACATTTTTTCAAGGAGATCGCCGGGTTCACGGCGAGTGACATCACATGTGAACGCCACACTGTTCAGATTGAACGCTTCAGGCTCCAGCTGCCACTTCAGTTGACTGGATCATTTTTACAATGAAATCTGAAATGGAGTCTGGCTTTGTGAAGCTAATTTGCTGTTAGCTAAGTGGCTCTCCAAAAGTCTTAAAGTCAGACTTTTTCTAATGCAGTCTGGCTCCATCAGGGAAATTTGCCAGCTGCCACTTTCACACAGCAGCTACACAGAGCTGATTCAGACGGAGAAACAGAAGGTACGATCAAAAAGACTTTGCCTGTGAAAAACAAAAAAGATTTTCTTACATGTGGGAGTTTTCGTGTGAGTTTACGTCAAGGATAAAAGCTGGTTCTCCATCTACAACCCAAAGACTCTTCCCCTTAAAACCCAGAGTTTTAAGGGGAAGAGTTCAGTATCCAGGGCTGAAAGTGGCTCAACCAGAAGCATCTTATACTCTCCAGGGTCAGGTGCAAAATTCTGCTATGACTTCCTGAGCTGTTTCCTGAAGCTTCTCAGTCACCTCAACACGATTCACACTCACTGCTTGTCCTGTGAGAGATTTGGCTCCTTGCAATGTTAAAATTAAATTCAAGGCAAAGGTTTGCAAATGCACGTGCAGGCCTTCCACGGAGCTGCTTGCTGGTTGTAGGCACGATCACCAATATTCTTATGGCCACCAACTCAAAACTAGCCTTATCAGGCTTTCTGATATTGAGCTGCTCCATTTCTCGTAGATGTCTTGATGAATTTTTAAAGGTTTATGCAAACACTGCTCAATAAAAGCTGCGTGAAAGGCACTGAGTTTGTCGTGAACCTTGGTGATTCGGTTCTCCCGAAACAGGTCAAACTGAGGTGTGAGGTCAGCCCTTATGAGATGTGTTCAAACAGTTAAAGATGACCAAATGAGAGAAAGCAAGGAGAAACAGAAAAGGCACCGTGAGAACCGGGAAGGTTTCTAATGATGACGGGATGCAGCGTTAGTAGCGAGTTCTCAGAAGGTTACAACTTTATCATCTGCATAGAGCAAAATCCTAATTCTTTATTTTTTTATTATTCTACACTCCTCTAATTAGCAAACGCTGCTTAATAAGCATTATACCAGGGGAAGAATGAGTTCTAACCTTTAAGATGATCACAGACATAATTGAATTTGTGCTGGAAACTGACAAAAATGACTTCCTGTATGCCTGCAGATTTAGTTTCAGAAAATCAGAAAGACTTTAACCCCCGAAAGGAAAGAACAAAAACAAAGAGGAGCTTGGCGACGGCACAGATGTGTTTGATTTCTTTTGTCGTATTTTAGAAGGTTGTATATAGGAGGTCTATTCTGACCTGTATCAATAGCTTCTGCTTCATCCCAGCCTCTCTCTCTGTCTGTCCAAATGTCCCTCCTCCCCTCCGATGAAGCAGTTGTAATGTCATTATATGTCAATGGACCAGAAACCCTTGCCAGCCTGTAATCCTTAGTAACCTGCACGAGATCATAGACAGTCAAGTGTAAATCAAAAAATGAAAAGGATAGATGGAGAGAAGGAGAGGAGATAGATAACAGGGGTGTCCACATTGACATATAATTTGCAATAAGACGTGACACAGTGATAGAACCAGGGGTTATGGACGGGGATGTCGGAGACAGATCTTATTGCTAAAGGGTGACACACCCAGCGTGCACACTGCCTGCTCACACTTTAGTTTATGGATCCACATCGAGGCCTTCCTGCCCGTTTGTCCCCTGTCACATGACTGAAGCCTGTCTGGGGGTGTTCGCACAGTGAGGTGAGGTCGGCCCTGCGTAGTGCTGGGAGGTGTATGTTGTTGATGTCTGGAGGTAGGACATGGAAAGGCAGGTCTGAGGTCAGTTTCGTGTTCGAGCGGTGTCTTTGGTAGCGCCCGTGTCCCCGTTTCAAACAATATACAGACCACACAATAACCACTGTAACACACAGCACACACGTCAGTATCAGTGTAGCCCCAACATCCATTCTCCTCCTGTATTTCTGTCCCACCATCATGTTTAACATTGAATACTTGGTGGTTCTCAACCAATAACAAACGTCATGTATGACTGGAAGGAGGAGTCAAAGGCTGAATGGAGCTAACTCGGGTTTAGCATCGCAGCTTCTGTCATCGTACGTTTTGTGGAGTCAGAAGCGACCACATCGTAGTTATCAGCTGATCATTAATCTCTTTGTCCCGCCTTCCTCCCCTCACTCCTAACCTGTCGCAGCAGATGGCCCCGCCCCTCCCTGAGCCTGGTTCTGCCGGAGGTTTCTTCCTGTTAAAAGGGAGTTTTTCCTTCCCACTGTCACCAAAGTGCTTGCTCATAGGGGGTCATATGATTGTTGGGTTTTTCTCTGTATTATTGGAGGGTCTTTACTTTACAGTTGTCTTGAGGCAACTGTTGTTGTGATTATAAATAAAGATGTGAGTAACTCTGGTCACTCAAAGCTTATTCAAATGATGCATGTGACATAATTTCAGTTTCACAGAGGATTGTGGGTTTTTTTGGTAATTTGAACTCACTGTGGAACTGCCACAAGCTGCAGTTCCTCTCTTGTCCACTTGGGGCTGTCCCCATCAGTGAGTCTTACCGCATAGACTCCAATGTTGACTGGCAGGTGGATGGTGACACAGGCGGCTGCAGCTGCTAGCTGTCTGCTATTCTCCACCTCAGCCAACTGAAGTCCCTGAACTGGACCTGTGGACCATGTTTGTGCTGCTGGAACATTTTTAATGACATTATCTGACCAACTATACGGCTGTTGGGACGTTGTTGTACTAACAGACCTTTCTAGAAGTCTGAGCTCCAGTTTTGGTGCACGGGGAGACTCTAGGATGTTTATTAGCAGATGTCTGGGTGGTTGAGACTTTACAGGGAGCTTTGTGCTGCAGGTCAGTGCTTTCTGATGGGCTGCTTGTTGAGTTGTGATGGGGCGTCCAAATTCATCTGTAGTTGCACGCTGCCCTGTGTTGGTATTGTGTTATATGAGGCCAGCTGATCTCTGTTCAAAGCTTTTATCCTCTCACACTGACACAGAAGCAGACGGCTGCCTCGCTCTGTTCTCTGCAGGCTGATGTCTGAAGCATCACTCTGCACAGAAACCAGCCGACTGAAGGTGTTTCCGGTGTCAAAATGTCCCATTTAAACTCATGTCCATATTTCATGCTGAGTGATGTCACAGCTCTGGTGTGAGGAGATTGGCTGCCACTAACGATTATGCATGAAACCTGATTATTAATGACTTAGTTTGCGATTGGATATTTATTTTAATACTGACGGAAAGTACTGATCTTTGTTACTGAGTTTCCTGCACGCTTGCTTCTGTGGCTGCAGACAGAGTGAAAGGTTACGTTGATGAGCTCCCTGCATAAATCTTTTGTGGCCCTTTCAGGGAAAAAAGCTCTAAAGAGCCACTTTGCACAGCAGACAGTTGGAGCCCAGCGAGGTGAGCAAAGTGGAACATTTAGCAGCTAAAGAGCCGCACGTTCACGACTCCGATGGGACGAAACTCGATGAGCTGATGCTGAATTTGTTTTGGAGTCAGATTTTGTTATTGAAGCTTTATGGCCTGTTGCAGATGTGCAGCAGCAGCAGCCACTGAAACTGTCAGATTCTCATCTGCAGAGCCAAAGTTTCCACATTCACACTTTGAAATGGCAGCAGCGTAAAATTACACGGAGCACTTGTACGTCAGAGCCTATTGTTTGGCACAGGGACAGCGTCACTCTGAGAGGTTAACACAGATTTGTGTTTTTTAATGACGTCGTGTTAAATCGGAACAATACGATCCTGCTGTGACGGCAGAAGTTCCGGATAATTATCCACTAAAGACGTTTCAATTACGGGATGTTTCCAGCTTTCGAGGAGGCGGCCGTTCATTAATATCGATCGGGGGTGCGTTCATCTTTCACGAACCGCAGGTGTAACTATTAGCTCGGCTGTAAGAGCAGCGTGTGTTTCATTCATAAAAGAGCGAGGTGGTCGCTGAGTTCTCAGTGATTCTTATTCGGCAGGCACTTGGTGAGGCTCCAGTTTCCAACAGCAACAGTGCACGGTTGTTGAAACGCAGGTCGAGCTGCGTTTAATGTGACAAACAACTTTTTCTTTCCACGCTAAAAACTCCATAAGTGTCCTTCTCTGCCTCAGCAAGCTCCCACCCTCTCCTGCTAATTATAATCTCTTTTAACAACCCCTGGGTGCAGAAAATTACCAAAGCCTTACCACACAAAATGAGTTTATAGCAATAATTCAATACCGAGCCCTTGAATGCTACAGAGCCGCCGCTGCGGGAATTAATCATTAAAGTCTGCGGGTGCTTCCACGCTGGGATTTGATCCCTGGCTGGCTGAGCTAATTCGGCACCGCTTGCTCGTAAGGCCTCGTCGTTTTATGAGCATATTAGTAAAGGTAATGGTGAGGTGGAGTGTGCCCTGGTAGTTGGGGACAGGGTGGGTGGGGAGCGATGCACGGGTAAAATAAAAACATGAAGGGGGTGTAGTAATAATAAGGAGAAGAGACCAAATTTGATTTCAGTCAGCGGCACAGAGCACATCTACCTACTCTGCCCTGCCTCCCGCCCTCTGTCCCCCAGCTCTCCGACACTAGACTGACTCCTAAACCTCTCTCCTCTACAGCTGGGTGTACTGGAGCTCCACTAAGTCGGGGCTCGCGTCTGCGGCTGGATCCTTAAAGTAGAGTGTGGCAGTGTCTTCCCCCCGCTGGCCCGTCCGCCGGGCCCTGTGCTCGGTCACCTCTTTGGGCTGCTCCTGGCGGCAGTGGTTGCTGTTCCACCAAGCCTCCAGCCCAGCCACCAGGCAGGCCAGCAGCAGGCCCGCGGCCAAGATGCAGAAGATGCCGGCGAAGCTGTGCAGCTTGAGGGAGCGGCCATCGGGGTGGGCGCTGGCGTGGCTGCTGAGGTCGCAGCGGCCGGCGCGGGGCCACCACTTCTGCTTCATGATGTCCAGGTCGCCTTTCTCCTGCAGCTCCAAGATCCTGGAAGAAGAGACGAGAGCAGCAGGTGAGACGCAGAGAACACCAATTAATCCTTCTTACCCGAAGGCAACAAGAACAGTCTGCGACCCTCGGGCGGGACGTCGCGCTCGCTGCTATGTCACACAGTCTTACTGCAGCGTCTCCTCTGCACACGCAGCAGAGTCGCAGTCGCTCTGCAGCGCCTAATAAATCCCAGCCTACCGTGAGAACGCACCTCAACGTCTTACTTTGTCCAGCTCAGATAAATACAAGCGATTCTCCTGATTCTCCAGCTTTTATTTACATGAAGTGTGAGATGTGCCGAAGCACGGCCGACCAAAGGTGTCCGCTTAACACCGATTTCCTGCTTTCCAAAGACAAATACATCCAAACACACGTTTGTGGACGAAAATGTGTTTCTTTTTGTCTTTGCTGGCAAACAAACTACAAAGAAATAAAAGCTGGTGTTGACATTTCCAACCCGTTCTAGCTTCCTTCATGCTGTTAGATCTCCCGCTGCTGATGCACGGCGTCTGAAAACAGAACGACACAGGAGCGAGCGACCCACCGACACGTGTGCACCGATCACGCCTGCTCCTTACAACAAGAACATACAGTCAGGATCCAAAGTTTACGATCACCTGAAAAATGGCAACAATCACATTTTGCATGGTTGGATCTTAACGAGGTTCCAAGTAGAGCTTCAACCTGCGACAAGAAGAAACCGACAATGTTCAAAAAAGGAAACTTTTTTTGCCTTTGCCATCAGAACGTGGTGACGGTGTGACTACCTGACAGAAAATGACAATAAATCCACATTTTTGGCCTTTAAGCACGTTCAGCCTGTTTCAGTTTAAGTGTTGCTCTCAATAAATCGCAGGCTCAAAAAAACCTCCCATTTCTTCTTGTTGCATGTTGAAGCTCGACTCTGAGCTTTGTTAAGATCCAACCATGCAAAATATGAGTTTTGGCCATTTTTCAGGTGGTCTTAAGCTTTTTTTTATCAGGGCTGTATTAGTAACGTTACACTTTGCACTGATAACAAAGAAAGTGTAGAAGGTACAACAGTTCAGACTGAGTCAAAGCAACAAAGAAGAAATAACAGGACAGAGGGAAAGTGCACAGACTGAGCTTTAAGGATGCTGTAAAGGAAGCACAGCCTCTGAAGGGGACGCCCCCCGTCAGCCACTGTCAAACAAAACTAAATATAACAAATGTAATCACATTCATCTCTTTCACTTTGTCAGGTGCGCTTTCATAAGATGTAACTGTCTAAGCATCAGTGTGTGTTTTTAAATCCTCCCCTCTCGTTACGGTCGGAGCCTGTCGATGCTCTCGGCTGTTCTCGGTATCCCATCGTCCTTCATCTCCGTTCGACCTCGCGCCCTCTTTACTCAGGAACACGTCCTGTTTCTGAAGTCATGGGAAAACTGGCCTGCAGGCCTGTGAACTGCTGTACAAGACTCCGCAGGCTCTGAATAGACACATTTTCAGCTGAGAGAAGCATCGATTTTTTTCCCATTAAGATCTGATGAAGTAGATCTGATCTGCAGAGGCAGTTTTTACACTTGGAACAAATTAAAGCTGATGATTCAAAACTAGAAAAAGCATCACAGCGAGCAGCTGCGCGTCCGCGTGGCCCAGTTTACCTCGCGACATCAACCTACGACGTGAAGAAGAACAGACAGTTCGGAGAAGGCCGGGACTTTCTCGCTCTAATTATTTAAATTTGCCAAAAAATCCCACAATAGGCCCGCGATGTATCACGGTACGGAGCGATGTACCACGGTACGGAGCGATGTACCACGGTACGGAGCGATGTACCTCGGCTCATCACGGCTGTAATTTTGTCATTGCCCGGGGGGTCATTATGGGCCATTACACCACGTGTTACACGGTGCTAATCAATGTTATAGACGAGGGGAGGCGTTCCAAGATTCAGACTTTTCCATGAAATGAGATTGTGAACCATCGAATTCAACGCGACGGGGATTTCGCCGTCGTTGAAAAATAATCACGGCGCATCAATCGTAAGCTTCTGCACTGAGCTCCTTTCCCCCGCTGAGGCTGAATGCAGGTGATGATTTGTGGCTTCATCCTTTCAGCACAGCAGCTGGATTTATTTGTTGTTCCGCCCACGATGACTCAACAGTTTGAAACCAACCAAAGAGCAGAGAATAAGGTCTTTGACGTGACCGCCGTCGTAGGGATCATGTGACAGTGGGGAGATAATATTTCATCTCCTGCTGAACGTCCAAAGAGCCTCTAAGTTTAATGGTAGTTTTATTTTAATGGAGAGACAGAATATCAACCAAGAGTCCAGAAAAATGTGTTACGTAAAAGTTATAACCTGATGCGTATGTGACGGAGCGACCCACAGATTAGCCGAGTGCTCACGTGAGTTACAGTCAATCAGTTGGAAACACTCCTGATATTGTCTCGTCGTTTATGAAGCACGACAGAATCGCTTTCTTCCAACGTCCAACGAGCTGTTAAAGGACGTCAGGGAGAAGATGCAGACCTGCACAAGGCTGGAATAAACTACAAGACCATCAGCAGGAAGCCTGGTGAGAAGGTGACAGCTGTTGGGGTCAGACGCTCTGGGTCTGGAGTAGGGCTGCCAGGATTAGTCGACTATCAGAATCGTCGACGGCTGATTTAATAGTCGACGTGTCGTTTGAAGCTTTGTAAGATCCCAAAAGACGCAGGAATAAGTAGCAGGATTTAAGAGTGTAATAACGGACTGAAACAGAAGATGGCAGCACTGCATGTACAAGGATGCCAGCTGCCGTTAAACCCCGAAGAAGAAGAAGCTGTGTCCCAGAATTCATAGCGCAGCCCAGCTTAGTTTCCAACAATGGCGGCAGCTAGTTAGTTTTAATATTACTCTTATTATTCTTTCTGGGTCACAAAATAAACGTTTAACATATTTTCATGGAGAATGTAGCTGTGTAAACCTCAAATATCTGCTCAGTTTATCAGGACACCACATATTTTCAAAAGCGCTCCGACGTTTTCGGAGACGTCTGTTACCCACTAGCTCGTTAGCTAGCCGGGGGCTAGGTCACTAGCGCCGTGAGAACACCGGACTCCCGGCAAATCGTTTTCAAACCCACCGCCATCTTTCGCTACTCAGGTTAAACATGATATATGAGTCACTTAGATAACTTAAAATGTTATTGTTTGGCTTTTTTCAGTATTTTATTTGTTCCTGAGTAAATCGGTTTGGCTGAGATTAAAGTTATAGTTTTTACACAGCTGAATAAACCAAGCAGACAGCTGATTAACAGAAGTGTGAGATGCTCCAGAATTTACTCCGGTGTCCTGTTATATTTTAGATAGCAAGGAGTTTATTAAACTTCACCGAAACAATCTGCAAATTTCACCTTAAACACTTAAAGCTGTAAGCTAATGATATATAAGAGCAGATGCTGCTGGTGCAATAAGCTGTAGTTTTACGTCCAATGGATGATGATCTGATTAGTCGACTAATCGCAAAAATAATCAGTGCGTAGTCAACTATCAAAATAATCATTTGTGGCAGCGCTAGTCTGGAGCTCCGTTCGAGATCTCAGTTCATGGGATCACGAGAGAAGTTTTGGATCAGAATAAATCTACATGGTAGGAGCTTGATTGAACACACTGCACCTTTCTGTTAGGGGTACAGGACACCACATTGAGGGGACGTAGGGTAAAATCTCAGAGAAGAATCTCCTTCTCTCAGCCAGAACACTGAAGTGGCGTGGTGTATGGATCCTCCATCATGACAATGACCCAAACAAAGCACATTAAGATACGGAGTGGTCTCGCCAGTCCCCAGACCTCAGACTGTGCATGGGGCCGAAGCTTCAAGGGTTCAGAGTTTTTCTACAGCAAAATATGTTTTTCCTGAGTCTTTGGTTGAGATCTGCGCTAAAATAAATGTAACTCAGCAGAGACTGTTCATTTCTTTGAGAGAGACGGGATCAAATCAGCATTTATCCAACATAAAGCGCCCCGACTGTCGTTGTGATTCGATGCGGCTGAAAATAAATCATTTATTCTTTAAACTCTGATTTAGCTGAATATCGTTGCCCAGTCAGTGGAGAGGCCGACTTCTGTGACAGGAAGATGTCCAGCCTTCCTCCTCTCACGCCCAACCGGTCGCTGCAGACGGCTTCCCCTTCCCTGAGCCTACTTCCTGTTAAACAGGAGTTTTTCTGTCCCACTGACGCCAAAGCGCTCGCTCACAGGAGGCAGTTTGATTGTTGGGCCGTTGTCTGTATTGTTGTTGGGTCCTTAACCTCACAACATAAAGGGTCTTGAGGTGACTCTTGCTGCATTTTGGCGTTGGATGAATAAATCTGATGAAAAGTTCATATTAATGAGTTTCTCAGCATTTTGTGTGGAAATAAGAGCGCCAGCGTATCCCAGCAACCAGGAGCACGGATCCTCTGGAAACCTGGAACATGTGGCTGGGTACGTGAACGTGTTCACATGGCTACGCGTCCTGTACAAAGACCTGGTGGCAGTTTCAGCCAGCAGGCCTGGTGCTGTTGTTCATTTATGTAGTTAATTAAGCAACTCTGCCATGACCACAGAAGTCCAAACCACTTTCAGCTACAGTACAATCAGAGCCCAATTTGCTATATTTAATCTGCTCAGCTCAGCGTGAACATGCTGAAGGTCAGAGCGCCGGCGTTTCCATCTGTACCCCCCGAAACAGCCCGAGGACAAAATAGTTTCACAGCACAAATGAGCAGCAGAAGCAACAAAGTCTGCAAAGGTTATTAATGGCAGGATTATCACATGAGGTAATACAGCAGTTATGGGACGAGGTATTAAAATGATGGTTGGAAATGTGGAGATAATGGTTTTTGTGCTGAACAATAGCTCTGCTCTCAATTTAACACCCGAGCACATTATTCCTACACGTCCCCGAGCGCCGTGCTGCCGGGGCGCCTCGGGCTGTCGGATGCTTGCTGAGCCGGGCGGGAAGGAGCGTTTTGTCTCCGTTCGGGGCGCAAATTAATCCCTAAATAAACACCTTTAATTAAGGAGGAGGTGCGAGGAACAGAGGGAGGAGGAGTAAAAGGTGACGCCATGATGGAGAAGCTGGAAACACAAGAGGAACAAAAGCAGGACGACAATCATGCAAATCCAGCTCCTTTCACAGACTCGCGCCTCAGATCTCCTGCAGACTGAGGCCAGAGGAGGTGATGAGGCCCAATCAAAACCTACTTTAACTCTTTTTGCTGCTCGTTGAGGATTGAATACGAGCATCGGCATCGCTCTCATATCCCAGAGTAAAATATTAAAACACTGCTAAACCCTGAAGTTTAAGAGTGACGACGCGGGTTTGCTGCAGGTCTGCAGACACACATCAACTGAACTGTCCGAAGCTTCACAGCTGATGGTTGGTGTCAGTGGATACTCCAGGTTGTGGTAGCCTCAGTAAGCTGTACAGTAAGCTGATGCACAGCGAGTCGCCTCGTTGTGGAAGCAGGTCTGAAATAGGATGGACACCGCTCAGGTCAGAAAGGAGAAGCGAGGGTACGCCCTCCAGGAGTCGTCCAAGGGGAAAGAGCTAGCCGAGAGAACTCGGTGGATGGACGCATGAGGATGTGACTGAGAGGATTCATCCTCTGTGAAATCATGAGTGGAACTTGAGCTGCTGGGTACGATCATTTTCCATCCGCAGATTCCTCTCCTGAAACATTTGGACTTCCTAGATTTGCTCTAATCTGGTCATCGTTGTGTTTTATGGTAAAGTCAGAAAAATGTTAACATGAAGTTACTGACTTCTCCCCATCCAACACAGACCTCTGCTGCTGTCAGACTGAGGAGGTGTTGTGTGGTACCTCCATTACTGCGAGAGGCTCTCTGCGTGTAACTGTGGGGGAGACTCACACATGCTGGCTATCACCCCCAAACATCTTGTTAAGCTTTAATACAGGACGGTTATCCGCAGGCAGAGGAGGAAATCCCATCCATGCGCACTTCGATCCGGCTTACTGAGACTCACAGTAAAGCAGCTGCTAGAAAATGTGCGGCGGTCAGAATCACGTGGCTCTTTAAGCATTTCTGCTCAAAGGAAAAACATTAAAAACAAACGTGCACAAACGAGTTTTTCCCTGCTGCTCCTTCACCCATCAAACATTGTTGTAACTGGACATCAGCTTTCTCTTGGAGCAGCTTCCTGCTGAGGGTCACCTCTCAGCCGGTTCTTACAATGACCCGAGGCAGATTAAACTTGGATTCATCTGATTTACTATTGAACTGTGCAGGTGTTCCCTGGATTTCAATGGCTGTGCTGTGTTATCCTGTCCTGTGGTCGCTCTTCGGTGACAAAGCGGACAGTCTCAAAGCTTTAAAGAGAAACGGGATTAGCCCGCTGCGTGAACACGACCTGAGAGGATGAGGAAGCAGAGAGCAAAGGATGAAGAAGACAAGATAGGAGGAGGCATAGTTGACATTTCATGGAGTCGGGCCCCGGGCGGCCCTCCCACGCTGCCTCTAACGCAGCCTGAAGAAGCCATTTCCCCTTTTCTGTGGTGATGAAGCACTCGCAGCACAGCGGTGCTGCTGCTAATGCTTTGTGTTAAAATCTCTATTAACGCTCACAGCGGCTGTTTGTGGCTTCCTGTTTGTCGCAGGATTACACAGAGAGTCACGGCTGCTCCCAAACTTCACGCGGTCGGTTCAGACGCTTTCAGAGCGGCTCCTCGGACTCCAGCTGCTTTCATTCCCCACGCCAAATCACAGAGCGTGCACACCTGGGAGGCAGGTGAGGAGGCCTGCTGCGACACAGACGAGAGGTTTCATTGAAGTCAGCCGGCGGTTGGACCTAACTCAGATTCTTTAATATGAATTAAGTCGTTCCCTGTGACACTCCCGGGTCCGTGACAGTTGGAGGGGAAACGTCTAACGGTTTGAATTCACCACCTGTCCGGCTGGCCTGTCCACTTTCATTTGCCGGTTAAATAAAGTTAAGAAAAGTCTGGAAGAAACCATCGTGAGCTCTGCTGTGCTTTGTGCTGCTACTGATCTCATACTTGACCCACCAGATGTGCTGGTGCTCACAGCACGGATAATGTGGTTCGAGTTAGCAGTGGATGTTAACAAAGAGCCAAAACCAAAGTTAAAGGAATGTGTTTAAATCCGAGTGCAGCATCGAGCCCGTTAAACTCCTGGGATATTGATCCGGTCAGTTAAGGAGCATGAGGTGATACCTGGACCTTCCAGAGTTTCCACAGGTAGTCCAACTCCTCCAGGGTGGCACATCGAGGTTTGCTGTGTCTCCCAGGACCGTCTCCAGAGCCTGGAGGAGACTCCAGGAGACGGCCAGTTACTGTAGGAGAGCTGAACAGGGCCCACCAAGAGGACCGGGATCTGCTCCTCTGTGCCGGAGCAGAGGAGGGATGGGCTCTTCTAATGCGTGCGAGCTGCAAACCTCCAGCAGGCCAGTGCAGAACGCTGAGATGTGGAACGCTGTACACGCTGTGGATAATATTACCATCACTGCAACTCGATGACTGTTTACCTGAATCTGGAGGCAGCCGTCAGACACTGACTCAGGCTAACAGGCTACAAACAGCTGTCAGCTTCCAGGATCCACTGACGTCTGTGCGCATTCAAGGATTTTCACACAGTGTAAAACCACACGTCTCATACAGCAGGGTCAAAGGGCATCTTGTGCATAAGGTTAGACACGAGCACTCTGGAGTGAGGCTCTCGCACAGCGGGGAAAGGGCTTTGACCGCATTCGCACACACTCAGTGCTGCAGGGGAGGCGGAGCTTATTTGTGCTATAAAAACTTCAGATTGTTTCCTGAGTCGCGACCAATCATCCCTCACCGTCGACCTGGTTTTGTCTCAGCCTCTGTTTCACGTTTGGAGACAGCTTCAAGGATAAATCTCGTCGTAGGTTTTATTAAAATTCTGGACCTGCAGACTCAGCGGCAGACGGGTGTTTTCTGTCCACCTGCTCCACTTTTACCTCAGTATTAACGACCTGTTTCCTGGAAGGACGTGTGAAGCTCTCAAACCCCACGAAAACTAGCTTCCTGTGTTTGGCGGCCACTTTGTCGACGTGGGTCGCCTCTTACATCAGCTTCCTTCCTCTTCGTTCTCGGAGCCGATCGATACGAGACGGATGAGAAAGTTTTGAGTTTTCGGGCGCTCTGTGTTAATTTCATGATGTAATAATGTGGAGATTTACTAAATGATCTACGAGGTGTTTAAACTCGCTCTGGGATCAATTTGCGTTTGGGGCTCTCGGCCTCGCTCGTTTCATCTGGAGGGAAGATTGAATTTCCTCAAAATTCGCAGCCCGTGTTGAGACATCTGCCTCGCAAAATCGAGTGAGTAATTAGCACGCGGCCTTCTGTTTACACATAATAATCCCATTTGCTTCACAACGCTGCCCTTAATACGGGCTCGTTTCATGTGAGCTTAATTGACTTTAGCGCCGAGCGCGGTTATTGATTTAATGGCGAGCAAAGTCTGCCTGCAGGAGGTGTTCCTCACCTCGCGCTGCAGCACTTCTCCAACTTTCAAACACCTGCACTCCTCCGTGAAGTTTCAGATTAGTCGGCGTGACACCGATTCATCCTCCAGTCAAAGTGTCGCCTCGTTAGCGTACGTTTAAAAGCAGCCTGCCGTAATTGGCTCAGACGGCGCCGCTGTGAGGACTCTTCACTCACATCGGAGGATTTACAGGAAGATAATGAAGCCTTAATGTCAGCAAAGGGGATCAAACTCCTGACAAAAGCCTCCAGCCTTCATCATTAACTCCTCCTCAGGCTCACATTCGCTGCACAAAACACAAGCTTTTATTCAAAGCGCTGCCGCGCAGTCGCGCCTCCGACTGTCGTTTAAGGCTCAAACTCAGAGCGACGCCATCGCGCCCCGGCGATCGTGTTTACAGCCTCCGTGGAAACAGAAACATCATCGGAAAGCGAGAGAGCCCGTGTTTTCAGCACGTACGCGTTATCTGCTTTATGAACCCATATCTATTTTAAATAAAGCTTCCTACACTGGCGGCGCTGAGCGTGGGCGCCGTGCACCTGGACCGATCAAACGTGGAGAAACTGCAGATGTAACATTTACATCACAGCAGCTCAGATCTGCACTTTTTTATTGAAACAAGCACAGAAAAATGTTTGAGCCTCCCGGGATGAGGTCGGATGGGTCAGACATCGGAGCGGGCGTTCACATTTCCACGTGATGCAGTGTGGACATCTGGACCAACGCCACGTGCTCTGCCCTCACGAACCTGTTTGTGCACCTCTTGATTTCTGTAATCCAACACCAATGGGGTGAGCATAATGTTCCCTAAAGTCAGTACACAAAGAGTGGTGTGTAGTTGCACCAACAAACTGATGCATCCTCATAAACTTATAATTAATGTAATTAAACCTCCAGAGCAGGTTTGTTGTTTGTGGAAGCCGCCATGTTCCCCGCCATATTTGAATGCAGTGACTGGACTCCGCCTTCTGACTGATTGTGTGGCTGGAGACACACATGTGGAAGGAGAAGCTGGAGGCGTATCTAAACTCTGGTATTAAAGATATGAAGGAGACGCCACCGAGCATCCTCTTCCTCCTCATTTACTCCCGATATTGTCACATGTGACGCTCACATGTCACATGTCCGGACAGCTGGCAACAACAACAGCTGGTTATAGGCTAACATCAATCCAGCTGACGTTAGGCTCACGTTATCACAATGTCAGCAGACCCATCAGATCATTCGCTCCCACCTGAACACGGGGAACACATTACTGCAGGAATTAGACCGCTCCACATCACAATGAAACACGTTTCAGTCGCTGTACAGCTGGACTGCACTCTGCACCTCCGACAGTCATTCACTGCGGCTCGGCCTGCTCGGGCAGATATTAGCCTGAACATCTTCTGTGAGCTGTTTTAACCCTTTAAAGCCCACCACAGAACCAAGTCTGCAGAGCTGATCTCTTTTACTTTTACCTGCTGTAGTGCCATCTTTGGGAGCATGTCAAGTTGTTATACGTCAATACAACAGCTATATCCCAAATTTTAATAACATGCATGCATTAAGTCCATAGTAATTACATAAATTGCACAAAAGTGCAATAAACTACAAAATACTTTTAGTTTTTTTACTTGTGAAGTTTCAGATGTTGTCCCTCAAAACTGTAAAGGCAAAAAAGTTGCACAAAATAGTTTGCAAGCACAGGAAATTTACAGGAAAAACAAAATAAATATTATTGTGCACGATTTGCACAAAAAACAGCATCAAAATAAACGATTTCCAGCAGTGCAGTTTGAGTTCTGAGTCTCCCAGAAACTACACAGAAAGGCACCAAGTCAGACACGACTCCAGTAAACAGCAGGAGACCTTTGAAAGGCCCTGTAGGGGAAAAACTACATGGAAAATGACATCACTTCCTGTCTTGGCAGGTAATAGCAGACATGTGATAGCTATGAACAGCTGATCGGATCTGCAACGCGTGTTTCTGGATTTAAATGTTTTTGTTGCTGCAGCGCTTTTTACACCATTAAAGGAACAAGCTGAGTGCACGTTCTGTAAGTCCAACTCCTCTGGTACGCACCTCCACCCTGACTCCTGCCACCTCCACCCTGACTCCACCCTGACTCCTACCACCTCCACCCTGACTCCACCCTGACTCCTGCCACCTCCACCCTGACTCCTGCCACCTCCACTCTGACTCCACGTGACTCCTACCACCTCCACCCTGACTCCTGCCACCTCCACCCTGACTCCACCCTGACTCCTACCACCTCCACCCTGACTCCTGCCACCTCCACTCTGACTCCACGTGACTCCTACCACCTCCAACCTGACTCCACCCTGACTCCTGCCACCTCCACCCTGACTCCACCCTGACCCCACCCTGACTCCACCCTGCCTCCTGCCACCTCCACCCTGCCTCCTGCCACCTCCACCCTGATTCCTGCCACCTCCACCCTGATTCCTACCACCTCCACCCTGACTCCTGCCACCTCCACCCTGACTCCACCCTGACCCCACCCTGCCTCCTGCCACCTCCACCCTGACTCCTGCCACCTCCCCCCTGACTCCACCCTGACTCCTGCCACCTCCACCCTGACTCCACCCTGACCCCACCCTGACTCCTGCCACCTCCACCCTGACTCCTGCCACCTCCACCCTGACTCCACCCTGACTCCTGCCACCTCCCCCCTGACTCCACCCTGACTCCTGCCACCTCCACCCTGACTCCTACCACCTCCACCCTGACTCCTGCACCTCCACCCGGACTCCACCCTGACCCCACCCTGACTCCTGCCACCTCCACCCTGACTCCACCCTGCCTCCTGCCACCTCCACCCTGACTCCTACCACCTCCACCCTGATTCCTGCCACCTCCACCCTGACTCCTGCCACCTCCACCCTGACTCCACCCTGACTCCTACCACCTCCACCCTGACTCCTGCCACCTCCACCCTGACTCCACCCTGACCCCACCCTGACTCCTGCCACCTCCACCCTGACTCCTGCCACCTCCACCCTGACTCCACCCTGACTCCTGCCACCTCCCCCCTGACTCCACCCTGACTCCTGCCACCTCCCCCCTGACTCCACCCTGACTCCTACCACCTCCACCCTGACTCCTGCCACCTCCACCCTGACTCCACCCTGACTCCTGCCACCTCCACCCTGACTCCACCCTGACTCCTGCCGACTCCACCCTGACTCCTGCCACCTCCACCCTGACTCCTGCCAGGTAAAGTTCAGCTTTACAGGTGCAGTTTGGGAATAAGGAGGTTTCCCTCCTCCGCAACACGAGCTCACTTACTTCTGTGAGAAGAGGTCTCTGTAGGGGCTGCCGTGCTGCATGGCGATGCCGTAGCCTTTACTGCTCATGCTGCTTCCCGACACGGTGACGGTGCAGTCGTCATCCGTCAGGGCCACGTACTCCAGCACCGCCATGTCCCAGAGGAAGGCGTAGGGACCCTTCTTTGCCTGCAGACACAGAGGGGGGGGGGACATGGTTATTTGATGGTTTCTTATTCGTCATCATCAGCGACTCTCAAATGCCTCCGCTGTTACTGGATTCAGACTTTTCTCCGGCGGCTTCATCCAGAGCAGAGCTAAACCTGAAGTCTGCAGCTGACCCGACACTGTGCACAAGAACACCGACCGTATTTACCCTCAGATCCTGATTCAGTTCCACAGTGACCGTGTCACGTGTGGAAATGCACGCGGCGCCATGGGTATTTATTAACGTCGCTGTCGGCTGGTGTCACGACTGCACAGTCATAAATATTTGATAGTGCCTCAGATATCCACGCTTACAGACTTTTTCTTGGATATATTCTGTCTTGAATACATTTTTTATGTTTGCATTTGTTTTCTTCACTTTGAAATGTTGACACCGAAACAAATTAGCTTATAAATCCTGCAGTGTGATTTCCTCCCCTGCATGCATACATCTCTATAAATAACCTCGTGCAGCTGCAGCTGTGCTCTGTAAATGTGTCTAAGTCTCTTTGTGATGCTAAATACCTGCAGGAGTGTTAGTCAGGCTGGTGTGCTCCTCCCGGCCGGGTGAGGAGATGACAGTAACACAGATACGGGAGCAGCAGCAGGTGGGGTGAAGTGGATGAGGTTGTCGGTGTTTTTTTCACTGTGTCAGCAGATCTGCTGCATCTGCCTCCTTCAACCTGTTCACTATAACTGAAAACTGTGCGCGCTCCTCTTTCTCAGATCCTCCCCGCTGTTACAAACTAATGACGACGTCACGTCTGTCTGATGATCTGCTGCGCGCAGGTGCTGCTGTTAGCTCCGTCCTCTTATTTAAAGAGAGCGGGGAGGGAGGGAGGGGCTTCTCTCTCTCTGAGGAGATGAGGATGTGCACCGTGCTACGCTAGGAGAGGACACAGGGACAGCAGAGGAGACATTCCTCTGAATCAAAGGAGGACGAATCAGGGCACCAAGCACAGACAGACCCCCGACCTGCTCTCACAACCCCGAGAAGAGCTCACAGCTCGTCTGCATTCAGCCAGCGGGACAGCGAATGCTGGGAAGTGACGTCAGGATTTATCTGAAGACTCTCATCCATCCATCAGTAACTTTTACAGGAAGGTTCAGTCTCCAGGCTGACTTACAGGAATCACGCTGCACAATGCATACAAAATATTCCAGGGTTTATTTTTCCAGCCTGATAATCCTGCAGAGGCCAGAAACTTACAAAGCTTACTGCTTTGTCTTAGCCAATCCCTGCACGCCCTCCCGACCCCGCCCTCTCACCGAGCTGTGGTGAAAGCAGGGCTGAGATTGGCCAGAAATAACACGATGTCACTGAGATCTGATGCATTTAAATGCAAATGAGAATTTCAAACTTGTGCCAAAAAGTCGACTTCCTCCTCGATCGCTCTCGTAGTTTAAACATCAGAGCCTAGAGCTGTTTCTTCAGTTAGGCTGAGGCGCTCATGACATGTTCGTCCCCAACGTCCCAAAATATACACAAGTTTCTGAAAACATGTATTTAAACATAATATTTCAGATTAATCAGTCTTTTACTATTCTCGGTTTTAGTCAGAGTTCGTCCCGTCGACACTCCAGGTGTTTCTAGTTGTTATTCGGAGCCCGACTCATCGAACGATTCTTCCTCGTCAGACACGGTTTTCTGATTTGTACAAAGATACCTGCAGTACAAAGCTTTCGCTCTACGGTGTGAACAACATGAAGAATTTGAACGTGGAAATTCATTCACGAGAAATGTTTGAGTTTCATTCAATCTAAGATTTAAGATGATTAGAGTTCATATTGCAGCACAAACACTCAGCTCACGCTGGTGCAGACATCCCAGCAAAGCGAGCGCTGTGTCTGCACATAACACAGTTTGGCAAAGAACCAGCTTTATATGTCTTTAGGCTCTTAGCTGCTTATTTACAAACCACATCATTTGTTCCCATTTCTGTAGTTTATCTATGAGAAATGTCAAAGACAACTCAGTTTGACAGGAAAAACGTTCGTTTGTTTTTCCAGCTCAGATCCAGGATTTGACAAACGGGGACCGGATGGGAGCCAAAAGCGCTCCAGATCATTCAGTCCCTGCGGTCACCTCAGTTCATGGAAAGCTTCGGAGTCGACACTGATCAAAGCTGAGGACGTCCTGGTTATGAAGAGTCATGTATGAGGTCGTCTTACAGTTTGCACTGGTGCCTAAAAGTCCTGTGACTGCAGCTTCTGGATGTGAGTCTCAAGCAGCGTGTGGGAGGAAGCAGTCGACAATAGCAATAAAACTGATTAGAGAGTGTGTGTGTGTGTGTGTGTGTGTGTGTGTGTGTGTGTGTGTGTGTGTGTGAGAGAGACTGTGGGGAGAAACCGTCAAAGAATCTGTGGGGATGTTTATCATGCAAATGGCTGAATAATGGATGCGCTCGGAGACGATTTGTCTTTGACGCTAATTTGTCATCGGCTTTTTGGGAGATCTATGAGCACAACAGTGTAGAGCAGAGAAACACCACCTCTCTCACACACACACACACACACACACACACACACACACACACACACACACACACACACACACACACACACACACACACTAATTGGGATATTGTGAAACTGCTGTTGAAATTAAGTAATGGGTAAACAGAGGAGTGTCTTTGCATGCGGCCTGCTGGGAATAACGCAGGAGGAGCGTGTGCTTCTGTTTTCACCATTATTGATATGCGTGCATCAATATAACACACAAATGGTGTTCTTGGAGGAACGAGTGCTGCAGGGTTTACTGCAAAAAAGGGGAAATAGCATGAAAGAGTTCAGCTGCTCAGCCCTTCATTAGAAAGGGGGAAACTTTGAGCACGACTTCCTGTTACTTTTACCTGGAGGTTGGGACTGCGCTCTGGAGAGGACGCGGACCCCTCCAATCTGAAGTTGCCCCTGATGAGAAGTGCAGATGTGAGTATACGTGTATCACCTCTGCTCGAGGGACGGACCCCGACTGCCATTTGTGCTTCTACCAAACAACAGGTCGGAGCACTCGGCCTTCCTCGGGCCCCTGAGGGGAGAGTGTCCTATTAAGAGACTCCACTGTCCTGCAGTGAGACCTGCAGGGCTGTGACTGGGAGGAACAGCCTGTCAGATCTGAAGCTGAGTGTTGGTCTGTTATTTGTCCATAACAAGCATCACACCAAGCACATGTGACACGAGCAAAGCCCACTTTGTAATCCCTTCATCCGATCTGTGGCCTCTTTGGACACTCAGCAAAGAGAGGCGCTTTCAGCTTGAGTTAAAACAGGTGGGGTAGGATGCTGGGACCATCTGGATCTGGTCTCCCAGAGAAACCGGGGACATTTGGTCCAGTTAGCAGCTACAGCTGCCCGTGGCACTATGGACCTGTCCATCAAAGAGGCAAACGTAACAGGAACGCCCCCTTATTTCCCACAGACCCACCTGTCTGGCTGGATAAGGATTTTTACAGGATACACTTCAGGTTATCCAGGTTTGTGTTTCCTCCCAGGCTCAAGATTTCACATGTCAGGTGAATATTGTAACTACTACAGCAAGCCAGTGTTGAACACAGCTGTTCTCAGCTGACTCGGACATTTGATCTGGGTTTTCATTGGAGGCCGCTGGTGTTTGACCCCTGCTCTCCCACTAACTCTGCATGCTTCCACTGCACGTCAGTGATTTATGAGATATTTATTTTTGCTGCATCTGCAGGCCAAACCATGGATGTTAGAACCAAAGCTGATGATTTTACTCTATTACAATCACACACCAGCACCTCTGCGGTACCTTGCGTATTCCCTCTGACGGGCTGGACACGGAGTAATCCATGCCGTTGTTCTTGCTGATGGTCCTCCACAGCTCTGAGTAGGTGCTGTCCTGCTCCAGAGGGTTGGTGCCTTTGTTCCTGAAGTAGTCGTAGACCGCCGAGTCCCTCACAGTGCCGTAGTCCACGTCGATCTGCCTCGCCAGGTCCTGGAAAGACCTGGAGGACAGAAATGGAAGGGTTGTTAAAAACAAACTAGGTGAAGGTAAGAGGTGAAGCACAGGTGAAGGACATTAGACTGGAGGAGGCTCGTGTAGGGCCATCTGAGGCTCAGTGCACACGTCCAGTTTGCAGCCGTGACCTCAGTCATACAGCAGTCGGAGAGTCCAAAGTAATTACCGATCATAATCATTCACATGTTGTCATGTCATTATATTGTTTGCTTATGCTCATCTCTTCATACCTTTCTAAAGTCTGTCTCTGTGTTTTCTTTCTACAGTGTGACAAATTAACTGGAAGTGTATGGATGTCTCCAGACGCCTGGTGTGACGGTGAACTGATTTCAGTGTTTTACAGGTTTGTGGAGACGTGGAGCCTGTGGACACTGAAGAGGTGGGAGACTGGTTGTAATCAAGGACACCGCGAGAAGAGCTGATTCGTTCTTCCATCGCCTTCAGGTGTTTGAGCGGCTCGCAGTTTCTGTCATTTTAATAAGTACAAACAGAGCTCCACATAGTTCAACGGGAACACAAAGACAATTTTAAATCTGCATCAGCAAACCTATGACAAAGAATTCAAACGGAACGCTAAACTTCAGGATGAGGTCCAAAGAGATGTTGTTGCAAGTGAAGGAGGCCTAAAGACCTAAAAGACCACAGGATCCTCTGAACTAAACCTTCACCAAGTCAAACACACTCTCAAAGAGTTCAGAGTCCTTACAAATGGAAATACAGAGTTTACAATGAGGAACACGAAGACATCTGAGAGAAGCAGCCCAGGTCCAGACAGGTGGAACCAAGATCACCAGAATGATGGGACGAGAAAGGCACAGAGAAAGACAGAAAATCTCAGGATCTGAAGTTTACCACATCATCTACCAAACATGGAGGAGGTAGTATGACAGTATGGAGCCCAAACATGTCCCTGATGTCATATCACTGGTTTGCATCAGGTTGGGACCTTTGTAGTTTCTGCTTCACTTGGTAATTTCTTTATGTTTGTATTTATTTTTTCTGTCGAAATATTGTGAAACATGAAAACGTTTTCCAGAGCCACCCAGTGGGCCAAACTGGAGTCTTTGCACGGCTGATTCCAGCCCCTGGGCCTTATGTTTGACATACCTGCTGTAAGCCAGTCGGTTTACTAATGTTTCCATCATAAGACTTCAAAGGGAGGCTCGGTCTGAAGGTGCTGCAGCTAACCTAATGTGGTCCAAACTGAAACAGCTCGATGGCAGACGAGTGTTCGGAGGTTCCCCGCCAGGCTAAAAATACTTTAAACACACTTTCTGCTCAGATGCAGTCACACACTAATTTGTCTGTTTTTGCTTTGTTAAAGTCTGTGAATCGATGTGTTTTGTTCTCTGGAGGAGTCGTCTCGCGCCAACAAGGCCTCGCGCTTCTTTGTTCCTGCTGCGATTGATTCCATCGTGTTGGTTCTGTAATTATGTTTAAACAGTAATGTGTGGAATAAACAGAGGTCAGTGTGGGTCATTGCTGGGACCCCCGCTCCTCCCTGCAGGCTGGGATCTGAGACCACTTCAGACCAAAGAGCGTTGTTTTAAACGAACCGACAGGAAACCGCAGTCTGACGAGTGCGCTCGGTTAAAGTGCCGGCCTCTTCAGCGAGGGGTCAGTGTGTCACCCAGCCGGTGTAAAAGGTGATTTCTGACCTGTGGAGCTGAAGTTATGTCCTGTATTTACACCTTCTTATTTTATGTACAAGTGGGCGGGAGTTTCACTTCCACTTGAAATCTGAGAAACATCCTTCCCTCGTCTGCAGCTTTGGTCCGGACGCCCATAATGTTACTGTAAATCTGACATTTGTCACTTTCTGCTTGAATGTGTCATGTTCGTTCATATTCTTTAAATGTAACCTCATGCTGGCTCCTCCGTGGCTGATTTAATACGTTTTGGTTTTTAACATACAATCTGACTTAAATGAAATGCTCTTATTGTGAGCAATTTAAAGTAGATTGTTGAGCTCAACACAAAAATTTGCTTCAATTTTATTTATGCAGCACCAAATCACAACAACAGTCACCTCACAGTGCTCTCTATTGTAAGTTAGAGATCGTAACACAGAGAAAACCTCAACAATCAGACGGCCACCTGTGAACAAGCACTTTGGCGACAGTGGGAAGGAAAAACTCCGTTTTCACAGGAAGAAGATCGGGCAGAACCAGGCTCAGGGAGGGAGATGGGACAAAGCCAGCCAACTCATAAGGACTCAGGACAAACAACCAATCAGACGGCAGTGACACTAAACTAATCTGAATAAAGAAGTTTTATTTCAGCTTTGAGGCATTTTCTGCACCGGCTTCATCTCCGAGGCCTCAGTATTGATGACAAAGTTGGAGATGAATCGACGGTTTTAAAATGAAGTCTTCTTTATGTTGTGAGTGTGTACTGACCGTTTGGCTTCAGCTTCACACAGCCTGTGGAAATGAAAGTAAATAAAGTCCTGCTGCACATATCAATAATAAATACTCGGATATGACCGGCGGGCGTGAGCATTCACTGTTGTTGTTTGGACCGAAGCAGACGCCGTCTGAGTGAAGGTGAAGTAAACGTTTCCTGAAAGGCAGCGTTTATGATTCGCTGTGCGGTTCGAGGCGTCAACGAGCTAAAAGGGAAACCTGACTTTGTTAAACGATATTTATCATTATTATATTTTACTTTCTGTTCCTCGTAACTGTTAATGTCCTGATCTATATTTATAAACAGAGCCTGCTGAGCCTTTGAAATAATAAATCCTTCACAGACACGCGTCGTAAATCTGAGCGAGGACGCGCGTTCACGCGTCGCTGCGTCCACACGCGCAGCTGCGGGCTTGATGTTTGTCGCTCTGAGAGGAGACCGCTCTGTTGTCTGAGGAGATTTTAAAGGAAGTCTGCATCACGTGCAAATCTGCGAGTGTCAGTAAAAGCAACATTTCAGCATTTAGGCGTCACGCTGTTCAATGAGCCGCCTGTCACGGAGTGACGCCGCCGGCCTGCTGATGGAAATGTCAGCGGGGATTTGATTCCCGGATGATTAAAGACAGAAGAGGGCGGAGCTGAGCTGATATTAATGGCTGTTTTGAACCTTCAGACAGGAAGTGAGAGATAACGCTCCGCACGCACCGCCCAGATAAACGGCGACGTACCTGAGCTGTGCATTTGTGCCGAGCGTGTGTGTGTGTGTGTGTGTGTGTGCAGTGAAGACAAGCTAAACTCCTAAACAGAGTGAGGAGCTGCAGGACTGCTCTTGAACTTCTGGAGTAGCTTTCAACTACTCGCAGTGCAGAAGAATCCAGATTCACTTTTTCTCTGACTGAAGTGAGCCGTTTTACTTCCTGTCTCTTTAAGGACCCCGCCCCTTCCTAAAAGCCCACTTTCTCTTGATTGGCCAGTTTGCTGTGGCCTGCTGAGGGGCCGTCTTCGGTGTTGATGAGCTGCTCGTTTTGTACTGGAAGCCAGATGTGTTGTACGTGTGATGAAGTGCACACACTTCCTGTCAGCACGATGGTTTAACTGGGAACTTTTTCCTGACGTTGTATCAAAATCCTTTGAAATAAAAACTGATTTGAATAAAAATCTGCTTCACTTCAAATGAGTAACGAGAGATTTCAAAGCAGTGATTTCTCCAGTTGTCTAACAGCATTGTGCCACATTAAAGATGACTACAGCTCTCTAAACAATGATTTCAGGCAGGACTGGCTGTGAGTTAAACCTGAATTTTGGACTTTCAGGATTGATCTCCGGATGCAAAGTGAAGGTCGGCCACTGTGAACACCCCGCAGTCCTCCTGCAAAGCCTTCAGACGTCCTGATTAGTGTTTCATCTTCAGTAGCCGTGGCAGCACGGACCCCCGTGTGATCGCCGCCTCGCTCCAGCAGCTAATCGCTGTTCTGATCTGATTGGCTCCGATCGAGCTCGTCCACCTCTGATTGTGTTGTTCGGCCGTGAATGCAGAGCAGCATTAATGGCCACTCCGGATGCCGAACGCTCTAAAGGGAAACGGAGCTGCTGAACAACAAGGGCTCGGAGCAGTTGGGTCTTTGAACCTGAAACCCGGGCAGAGCCGCACACAGAGGCGCGATGATGGCCGGTGACGATATAAAAAGAGGCTCCGGACTTTGATGTCGGACCACTCGGGTTTTATCGAGGTGAAGACGACAACAAAAAAAGAGAGAAAAATGAAATATTGCTTTTGATCTGATGCCTGCGGCGCTGGGTGGGAGGCAAACACTCGCCAACGCCGTTGACACCGCTCACGCTTCAGCACTCGAGTGTTTTTGGGTTTCAGTGAGAAAAAAAACACATTATCACTGCGGTACAAAGAGCCCGAGTGGAGGCCTCATACCTGACTCCAGTCAGAGAAAAAGGTCGTGATTCTCAGCCTGAGCCCTCCGGGTCGGGGTGCTGATCCAGGGAGCTGAACGAGCTGGACGGTGAAGTCGTTGACTTAGCGGCCGGTCTGCGAGTTGGGGTTCATCACACTCTGACACACCCTGATACTAAAAAGTATTTACAACATGAGGAAAGTTGTACTTTTGAATATGAAGAGCTGCTCCAGGCTTCTCTTTATGAACTCCAATTTTATTTAAATTTAAATCTGAATTGTGAAGCGAACGAGGTGAAATATCCTGGAGGATCAAACTCAGGCGCAGACTGTTCAACACGCCGTGTCTGCTCAGGCGGGCGGATTTCTTCTGAGTGTGCGGCTCCTGTAAGCGAACACACTCCTGATCTATAAGCCGTCGCTGACCGATCCCATCTCTGCACATTTGCAGAAAAACGTCTGAATCAAAGTCAAATATTTCCCACTTTTGCGACTCTTCTTGTTTTTCCAGGTTGTTTCTGGAAACGAGAGTTTCTGACCCTGTGACGGGTTCGTGTTTGCCTGTTTGTTCAAACAACATGAGTCACGGTGAGCCCTGCTCGCCTGGAACATTAAATTACCGTCAGTCGGTTCGCTGCAATGAAGGGGGTCAGCTTTATCTGTCCAGCTTAAAAGCTGCTCATTAGATGTCTGCAGGAAATTTATTGAGCTGTGCAAAAGTTCTCAGAAAGGTTAAAGAGGCCGAGCAGAAGTTTGAGGAGGTGGAAATCGTTGTTATCACTCAGAGCAGCTTGGTTCCTTTTGGTCATGAAACAAAGACTTCAGTGAATTTTGGTGATGCTCTGTGAACTCAGGACAGTTTATTTCTGTATTTTTGATGTTTGTTTTCTTCACAGATCACAAGCAGTGTGTGCTGAACTCTGCAGCGGAGAAAGTGCCAGAGATGCCACAAACTGCAGTTCCTCGAATGTCCACTGGAGGCTCACTCCAGCCCTGAGTCTGTTTTGTTCTCTGTGGTTAATTTTTTCCATGACTCACCTGTTTAAACTGTATTAAAGCCTAAAGTTGGCATCATTAGGGGCGTGGCCTCAGAGCAGACCAAGGACACGCTGGAGGAGGCGGCTCAGGACCAAGACCTGGTCCCGGATGAGCTGAAGACAATGCTCAGACTCCAGTGGGTTTCCAAACTGACCCGTGTGAGTCAGTGGTCTCCTTCATGCTTTGAACCTTTTACTGCGGTTTCCTGTTGAGGTTTCTTCTAAACAGCCTTTTTTTAATTTCCTGCCTCATATTTGGTGAACGTGACGGACGAGTTACTGGATCAGCTCGAGCTCCCGTGTTCGCCCAGAGGAGTCCGCAGCTATCGTTGCATTTCTTGCGTAACACACTTCACAAACCAAACTGAGTATTTTTTTTAGTGCTGAGGATTTAAGTATTTATGCAAATCACACGTGAACTTTCAACATCTCCAAACTTTCCCTCTCCTCGGCTTTTGGACGAGTTGCAAGATCCGCCAGCGCTCCTCGCCACGAGGTCAGCGCGTTCTTCGTCAACAGCGAGAGTGTTAAATGTGAAAAAGACTGAAGCGGCGAGGCAGCCGGCGCTGGTTAGACGGGCTTTTTTTTGCAGTGCATTAAATACTTGAACTCAGCCGCTGCAGCGTGGCTCCTTCATGAAGAAATATTCAAGCCGAGAGCCGTTTCAGCAGCGCAGGCGAGCCTCTCGATCCATCTGCAGATCAGCTGCACCTTCACACCCTCCTCTCTCGGGGTTTGTTAAATCAGAGAGGATGAGCAGCCCGTCTCCAGCCTCCCACAGCACTGATGTAAATCAGTTTCTTTAGTTCCCTCCTTAAGGTTAAGAATCGGCGGGAGAAGCTCCCGAGGTCGGCCGAGCAATTAACACGGTGCTGCAGAGGAGCGGCGGCCACGTTCAGCCGAGTCAGGCGTCTCTTTAAGAGCCGAGCTTCCCGTGGACGGAAAACGCTGTGCTCGCTGCTAATTAGCCGCCGCAGAGCCGACGAGGTCACTCAGTTACAGTTTTACAGAACTGGTCTTTAGATGTTATAATTTATTCAGCAGAAACTCCAACGTGTTTATCGGCGTAATGAGGAAACAGCTTTAATTAAGTATCCACAAATTTGCTTAATGTCTGGTCTCTGTTTTTCAAACCGTTGCAGTGACGGCTCCACGCCACATCAGCTCACAGAGACTGTATTTAAAAGATGGACAGAGCCATGTGACGTCACTCCTATTAGCAGTTTGCCCTCCACTGTGTGTCGTCCACAGTTGGTTTCGTTGTACATGTTCAGTACAATAAAAGGCTACTCTATTCTACTCTATTCTACTCTATTTGAAACTGTATGTCACAAATGAGGAGCAGATGAAGAAAGTGAAGAAGCAGCCTGTGTTCGAGCCAAGTCTCTGTGTGCACGTGGTCTTATAGTGGTAAATGGTTAACAGGCTGCTAGTTACAGCTTTTCTCTCTAAGTGTGCTTTTTGTTATTGGTGTGCCTTCTTCAACCAATCACGCACGAGCCCATAACGGCCTCGTCTAACATCGTGCATGCACTCACGCTCCGATGGACGCAGCATGCAGACTGCAGTAGATGGGCATTGAACCACTGACCTTCTGACTGCTGTAGCTCAAGAACCACAGTTGCTCACTAACTTTCAAAAGATTGCAGCAATTAGTTGTTCTGCAACGCACGAATCCCCGACCCAGCAATCAATCAATACGAGCAGATCCACAGCGCTACGATGTCCCTGCGTCGAGGCAGGATTCTGATTTAGAGGCGTTCAGTCATAATCCCGCAGATGTTAGCTTTGGATGGGAGGCTTCTGTCCTGTGCAGTAAAGCAGTGGTGTGGACAGTGTCTGATACTCTGAATCAGGACGTACCGTTGCAGGAACAGCTGCAGCTGCAAGTCTCTAAAACCCTGAACCCTATAAATGTACTCTTACTGGACAGAGCTCAGCCTGACCTCTGAGATCATAAAGACTGAGTGAACTTCCTCCAGCTGCAGAGTCCTTGCTCCCTATTTATCATCTGAGCACTGATCCCGACAAAGTGCTGCTGTGTGTCGGAGAACCGGACACACAGAACTTTCTGCTCTCATGTGTCGCTTTCTACAGTTTGGGTTTTAGTTATAGTTTCATTTTTGCGTGAGACCCAGAAACTTGTGTTTGAGTTGGAGTTTCTTTCCTGGATCTGGATTGGCTCCACCTCTGCTAACATCTGGCTGTAATCTGCTCAGAACGCTTGGAACAATCCTGCTAACAACCAGACAACGAAAAAATTCACATAACGTCACTGGTGGAGATGAAAAACATCAAGATCCAAAGTGTTGATGAAAATCTTTTGTACAGTCATGTTTCGGGAAGGGAAACTCTTGATCGCGTGTGTCGGGCATTAGCATGTTTCTCCGAGGAAGAGCTCGAACCTCTGAGCCAGCGTGCCGTCCACCAGGATTGTTTCATTGTTTACAATATTAGCTCAGTAGGGGTGCAACGATACACAAAATTCACGGTTCGGTTCGATACTTTGGTGTCACGGTTCGATATTTTTTCGATACAAAAAAATGTTCATGCTTTTTTAATTTGTCATTTATTAAAATTATAAATATATATTTTAACTCAAAAGTACAGTTTTTAAATTTAACCCTAACCCTTGTGCGTGTTTTTTATTTTGACAGCGAATGCGCACCTGCGGACCACTTATGTGCAGCCCTGGTTATTTAGCTCGTCATATTGCAGCCACAGAAATTCTTTTGTCCATGAAACCATAAAGCTGCACTTTCTTTTTGCCTTATAGTCTGATTTGTCATAACTTCTCTGTTTTGTGGTAAGCTTTTCTTTGGCTGTCACTTCTTCACCCTGACCTGTCTTATTTGGCTCAGCAGAACTAAAATATATATACTGCTGCTTTTACACACGACTCACATAAGCTCAGCGATTCTCTGCGCGATCAACCTCTCACATGTTTAAGCTGCGGGAGATTTCACTTGTCATGTTTGCATAGTAAGCTAACGATTAATAAGACGATGTCAGAGGAATTGGTGCACAAATTATCATCACTCACAGATCAGTGCTGTCGCTCTCTATACACAGTTCGCACGATTGCAAAGTGAAAGCAAAAAACAAGCGCAAATTCAAACGCGATTTCAATATGTCACATATTGACAGTGGCTCACCGATGCCAATGACATAATTACCCAGCTACATTTCTGAAAGAATGCAAAAGCATTGACCTTTATTTTTCCTACAATAGCCCGACGGGCAGGGAAGAGATAGATTTTTGTAGCCCGACTGAAAAAAATCGCTAGCTCCGGGACGTCGGGCTAGCGATATTGCAAGCCCTGTATCTGATTGAGGAATCACTCATCTTTGAAAAAGAGAGTTTATTACAGAGAAATGTCTCTTTCCAAAATAAAAGCTATACTATCTGCTTCTTCTGGGCTATATTCTCAGCAGCATAAGGAGAATCACGTGCTAACAGCTGTCTAAATGACTCGGCTAAAGTTAGTAGCATGCTTGTTGTTTTTGTCTTTGCACTAGGATGATGTCGGCGTAAATGTGCAGTCATATTCGTTGTGTTCCCACTAGTGCTTTCAGGTTAATCTCGTTGAAATGACCTTAACGCCACAACACGGCAAATCTCCGTTAACGAGCTACCGCCGATCGCCCCGTGCATGGGGCTAGACGGCCAACACGTTAACGAGCTAACTGCGCTAACACACTAGTTCCCACCCATGTAATTGAGCATTGCATGGCACATCCAACATACTGTTTTACTTTAGTCCATGACTCGCTTACCTTCAGGGTCATACGTCACATGAAGACCAAAATAATTCCAAACGCCAGATCTGAATGAGGTTCAATTTGCCTGTTGCAAGGAGAGCTTAACTTCTGTCTCGCTAGCTTGCCCTGCGCTCTTCCTCCTGACTATGCTGTCTGTGTTGAGCGCTCAGTGGATCTGCGCTCGACAGTGCAGCCTAGGCGGAGTAGTCGAACGCAGATTCACTGAGCGCTCAACACAGACAGCATAGTCAGAAGGAAAGTTGATAAAATAAATTACAAATGTTGTATTGTTCGATACATATGCGTACCGAACCGAAAGCACTGTATCGAACGGTTCAATAACGATACGAATATCGTTGCACCCGTATAGCTCAGGTCAGTTCTTCCGTCCCTGATGTCTGAGCTCGCGGAGCTTTAGAAGCAGGTCAGCGTCACCGACCCCGACAGGAAGTGCAGATTGTGGCAGAGCGTGTGATTGGCTGATGGAAGAAACCCATCGCTGTGGCAGGATGCTGTGTGTGTCTGCTCGGAGCGTGCGAATGAAAGATGTATGTTTACAAAGTCCGGAGCTGCAGACAAACACGCACAGCAAGCTGTTCATGTCAGGGCGAGTGTGTGTGTGTGTGTGAACCTCACCGTATAGCGTGATCCATGCGTGACACGGTGAGGTACGCCGCCAGGTTGGCGGTGTACGATGAACAAACTATGAGCGTGAAGAGCCACCAGCTGCCCATGACGATCCTCAGAGCGACCGATCCCACCACACCGTCCCCACCTGCGCACACACACACACACACACACACACACACACACACACACACACACACACAGGTCGTTATTCAGACGTCGGGATTTTCGAGTGTCGAGTGCCCATTTTTAAATCATGCAAGTGTTTGTGCTCACGAGCTGGAGTGGGCGTCAGACCTGCGACCTCTCAGTTGCTCTCGGCAACCAGGAGCCCGCCTGCCACCTGATCCAACCAGCAGGTGAGAGCGGTGCTTCATCACAGCGAGCCGAGAGGCTGCGTCTAATCACACACTGTTAGGCCTAAAAGGTTTCCCAGGCAACCTGCCAGCCCATAATAGATGCAGCTGGATGCATCTGCAGGGAAAGCGTGTGTGTGTGTGTGTGTGTGTGTGTGTGTGTGTGTGCACTGTTTTACGTCCACACTGAGGACATTTCAGGGGCAGAGGTGACGCTCAGAAACGACAGAAGATTTTGGAGCGAGAGGAAGTTTTTTCTGTTACAGAATTCTTGGAAAGTGTTCACAGAGAACTTTTTGGAAAGTCATGACATTTAAAACACTGAGGACAAAGTCACAGTCAAGCATGATGACTGCTCAAATTCCTGAAAGAGGAAAATTGGAACACGGGAACGCCTGCCTGCTCCGAATCGTCCCTAACAGCGTTCCTCTCGATGTCACCTTTCGCTCACCTTGCTGCACGAACGCTCCGTAAACGATCCAGATGGCGCTGTGCAGGGTGCCCGACCCCGCTCCGTTAGCCGGCTGACCGGGAGGTGCATTCTGGGACGAGGAGCGCAGCGCCTGCAGTCTGTTGAGGAGGAATATGAGCACTCCCACCACGGGGATTGCGGCGGCGATGCAGGCCCAGACGGCGAGGTCGAAGGGCGCGAACAGAGAGAAGATGTTGATCTTCTCTTCGGGCTTTCGGAGCAGGATGCCGACGCTGTAGTCCAGGTAGCGCTTGCTGAAATCGACCACGTTCTCCCGTTCTGGCGTGATGGTGATGGCGGACACCGCCAGGTCCGCTCTCTGCAGGGCGAGGGAGAGGAAGGGTTTTCGTTCACGCTCCAAAGTGACCGAGTGTAAGAGAACAGAAAGGTGGTGCAGGCCCTACCTTGTTGATTAGATCGCCAATCATGCCGTTCCACGAGCCGTTGGGAAGCCGACTTCCATATTTACTGTCCGCTACCTGAGAGGAAGGAGAAGAAGAAAATCAGCGAGTTTATTCCAACGTCTCAGAAGCTCGTTTATATCGGCCCGAAAACAAAAGCCTCTCCTCTGCAGATGATCTGCCAGCTGTTTGACAGCTGCTCTGTCAAGAATCTTTGAGATAACAGGAAAGTTGGAGATTATAATCAGTGAAGCTCCTTGAGGCGACTGTTGTTGTGATTTGGTGCTGAATAAATGAAATTAAACGGTATTTTAAATGGTGAGTTTGGAGCTGAGGTGAAGCTGAGTTAGTGCTCAAACCAAATGACAGACTGCTGGTCAGCCCCACCTGGTAGATCTCGTATTTGAAGCCCAGGATCTTGGCGAGGGCGTCCAGGACGTCGATGGAGAAGCCTTTATATCTCTTCGGCTGCCCGAGGATGTTCTCCGCCACCATGACAAAAGGATCCTCCTGCAGTGAGAAAGAGCAGTGAAGAAAAGGGCCGAGCGATGCTGCGCGTTCAACAAACTGCAGCTCCGAGCAAAAACACCGAGAAACAAAGAGCGAGATCAACTTTTGTCAGCCTTTAGAAGGAGAGCGCACAAACGGTGAAAACTCTCCAGCTGAGTTTGACTAGCTGAAAGTTTCATTTCATGCATCTTAGAAATGGACCTAAAAAATGCAAAAATACCCCAAAGCTGAACTTTACTCGGCTCCAGCTGCACTAAAGAGAAAATCTGCTTTGCAAGCCCAGACTGAATATCCACAACAGGGCGATGTGACGCTGCCTTTAATGTGCTGCAACAAGACAACGTTTGTCTTTCTGTTCAAAGCTTTTCAGCCGTTCGATCTCAGATATTAAACAGAATCATCTGGATTCACTTGGTTGTTTTTTAGGCTGCACCAGGTGTCTGCAGGAGAGGACGTGTTCACAGGTAGTATAACTGCACGTTTAGCTATGATGCTAATACAGGGCAGGTCACAATCTACAGTTATTCCCAGAAAGGCGTCGTCTCCTCATCTTCTGAATGACACGAACCTCCATGTTTAATAATCAGGGACTGCGGGGGCTGTTCCCACAGGCCACGCTGAGAGGCTCGCTTTGACTCTGAGCAGAGCCTAAAACAACAGCGTGCTCGGGATAAAGAAGGTTCACAGAGGCACATGCTGTGTTTCTCCGTAGAGAAGCACGGGTGCCGAGTTTGGTGGTTAAAGTGTTGAGGGCAGGTTTCTGGCAGCGCGAGACCTGAAGTGTTGCAGCTGCAGTGGATGAATGGCAGGGTAAAGGTATTAGTCTCGCTCGGTTACACCTGCGTCTCCACGCCGCTGTGCCGGCACGAGAGGAAGTGCTGGAGGAAGCTGCTGCTGGTGTTTCTAATCACAGCGACCTGAGGAGCTGCTTAGACCGAGAAACACGAGCGAGCGCGGAGACTCGAAGCTGATCAAACACCAAACCTAAAAACGTACAAAGCAGTTCTTCTATTGGCTGAGAGCTTTCTGTGGATTCTCTGGGGTTTATTTTGTGCTGATATTTTTGAGACGCAGTTGAACCGACGCTTAAAGGACTGAACTGAAAATGCTGTAATAATAACAACAAGTACAACAACCCTGGAGTGGATCTATCCATCGTAACGCAAGCAGCACGGATGTAAACACGGCGCTGCGATGCTTCACTGTTTATGCTGTTGATTTACTCGCCATGCAGCGCCCGCCCTCCTCTGGATCTCACGCTCTTGGAGCTGCAGGGAGCATCAGTGAATGCTAACAAGAGATATTCAGCTACTGCAGATCTTTATCATGCACAAGGCATCCGAGCACCAAACCTCGGATTCCAACAAATCTCATCTGACCGAGGACACCAAACACTGCTGAAGGAAGGGACGTCTGAAATACCCGATTACTCTGATTACCCTGATTACCCCGATTACCCTGATTACCCCGATTACTCTGATTACCCCGATTACTCTGATTACTCTGATTACCCCGATTACTCTGATTACCCCGATTACTCTGCTGTCACCGGGACCCTTAAACCTGCTTCTTTCTAATGATCACAAAGGACCACCCCTCTGCTTACAATAAGAAGACTATGAGGAAATGAAAAGTCTTGACCTTTGACCTCGTGTTTTCTGGTCAGCTTGTGCTCTCCTTTCTTACAGGAAGATGGATCGACTGATTGTGTCCACGATAGCGTCCACTTACCAGCAACGTGACCACTTTGACCGTGACTCCCTGCATGCCGTTCTCTATCCGGCTCTCCTTCAGGCTGCCGTTCAGGCCGTGAACCGAGTCCCACGTGGCGAGCTGCGGGGCAACAGGAGACAGACTGTAAACAAACAATGTACAGTGGAGACATCAGCCGCAGCACACTGAGATGCGATCGGTTCGTGTGTCCGCGTGCGAGCAGCCCTCCCGGGGAACAAAGCGCGGTGGAATCATGCTGCCCAGCTCACAGGCTGCAATTTTACCATTTACTCCTCGGCCTCATCAGGTTTCAGAGCGCGCCGCTGCGAATCAGACGGAGACAATGAGGCCAAAAAATGTATTAAATGAATCAAAATAAGAGCCTGCCAGAAAACCACTCCGGTGTGGCTTCATTGTGCACATTTCCAGCCACACACAAAACCAACCTGACCTAATTAAGTCCACAGCCCTCCTAAAAACCTCCCGCCAGCTCCAGCAGCGCTCTCAGAGGCCCAAACAGCCTCTCAGAGAGCATCACGAGTTCATCGAGCACACTCACACATCACGGCTCACTTAAATGAAGTCCTCTTACAGATTCTCCCCTTTGAAGCTTAACAATGAAAATGAAGTGCGTTAATACGAGCATCCCATAATAGCTTCAATGTAATTCTCTATGCCTGCATAAAGTAATCTAATTACAGCAACCCCTTCTTTTGAGTAAATTTAAAAAATATAAAAACGGACAGATTCACTGACGGGTCACAAACAGGCGACAAAGTCAGAATTCAGATTTTATTATTTCATGATTTCATGAAAAATCAGCCGATAAAGACACTCCTCACTCACAGGTGCAAACTCACCTGTCCATGCAGGAAGCAGCTGAACACAACTCAGAGCCACAGCAGAGAGAGGTTCACATTATTGATTACTGAGTACAGTCTGAGGAGGCGGCTCCATCCTTTTAAAAACTTAAAAACCAAGCAGGTCAGACAGTTACTGATCTTTCTTTTGGTCAAATCAAAATAAATACATGAATTCATTAATAAGACAAGAGTCTATGTTGTATTTTATTGGCATAGTTACCAATCAGTTAGTCAGTGAGAGACGAGCCGGGCACAAAGTATTCATATCTGTACAAATACTGCACTTCCTTACTTATCCAACACAAGTTTGAAATGAAGTCTTTCATAAGAGCTTCAGATTAAGCTCAGCAAAGTCGTACTGAAACATCTGACAGATTTTCGAGCGCCGTGCACATAAAATCGTTTCGAGGTCAGTAAACACAACCAGAGTTCATACATAAGGCACACGGGATTATAAGGGGCTCTGTCGACTTTCAGAAAAATCAAAGGATTGATTTTAAGTGCGCCGTATTTTCCAAACAACACGGTAATAACGACGGCCCGCTAGCATGCGCTACCAAAAATAGTGCTTTGTTGTGTATCTGACGGACGAAAGCTGAACCAGTTCCACACCACTGAAGCTGCAGCATGTTTACAAACCAGTTCTGGTTCATCTGTTTCACTCAACGATCCACTTTCACTCTTCTCATTCTCCGTCGCCGCCATGTGCGTATGAAAACAAAGGCACTGCGCATGCGCGTTTTACCCATATTCTATCGCCATATTTCATTTTCTTATCTTTGCCCAACATTACACCGGTATTACTGTGAACGGTATGATATGGCCCAGCCCTAGTCTCTAGAGTTTAACCTTAAAAATCTGAGTTTTCCTTCCATGTTGAATCTGATTGTCTGACACAAACATCTCTGTGAAGGACTCGCTCTGACTTGTGGGGACAGATTTTCAGAGCAGACCGAGGATCGATAACCTCCCTCAGTCAGAGCAGGCGGCGTTTTTCACTTTGATTTTTAGCTCTTTGCTTAAAATAAATGTTTGCCATTAGAGCCCCCCCCCCGTCCATTTAGCTCTCTGCGTTCGTCCGTGCCTTTTTCAGTTGTTTCAGTCACCATGGAAACACACAAACAGACAAAAGCAGCCTTGTGTTGTCCTTCCTGTGCAGGGAGGCGGTGTGTGAGTTTCTGTTTGTTATTGAAGACACACACACACAGATTTATCGATCAGGTGGGATGGTGGAGGCTGAAGGTTTGATTCTCTTCCACTTCAGTTTGCACACGCTGAGCAGTTTTGCTTCTTGTGAAGGAAACAGAGCTTCACTGCAGCTCCGTGATGAGTGCACGCTCATTGTGTTGCACAATTACACAAATCAGTTCACGAGCAGCTTCATGCAGGATCATAATAAATGGGGAAAGAAATCTATGGAAGGAAAAAACAGGTCAGTGCTTAGAAGCCGGAGCGATGAGCCGTGCAGTGTCTAATGTTAGACGGTGGTTAACGTTAGCATGCTCGCTAACCTCTGACAGGACGTTTTAATTAGCGTTGTTGAGCTAAACACGCGGCGCGGTTTGTCATGCGTGGAGCTGTAAACATCCAGCCGGGGTCGCACGGTGACACGCTGCCAACACGACACGAGCGCCTGCAACCAACCGCTTTGCTAATGATGGTGCTGCAGTCACATGTAACGAGCAGCTGAAAGCTGCACGGCTGCTGCATCGTCTTTGGAAAGCAGGAAAAATATCATTAAAAATCAGATATGTAGGTGCTGTTCTCATCCTCTGTATTCAGCATTCACTTTGGACACAGTTTGTTAAAGCATTACTGAAAGACAGCAATGAGACAAAGTCAGTCTGCTATCAGTCTGCAACCGAATGAGTCAACCTGGCAGGCATCTGTCTGGAATACAGGTATCACATCCAGCATCCAGCCAGGACCTCACAGATCTGAACCAGAAGTTCAAAAATCTGCAAATAGTGACGTAAAAGCTGCAGGACAGCAGTTTAACTCAGAATACAGCCAGCTGAGCCCTCCACTGCAAAGAGACGTGATCCATATGTAAACTGACCGGGATTTTATGCTACGTCTTAACCGCAAACCTTTTTCCAAACCCAGCGACGTGACCTGCGGCGTAGCTTTGCTCACACTTACAGAAACGTAACGGCACGTCAGGTCAATGCGGCCCAAGACTGTTGTGATTGGTCTGTTTGGTACTTAGTGTAAGTAACACAACTTACACTGACACAGGTTACATGGTGGGCTGTACAAAGAGTCACCGAAGTCTAAATCAGGCCCGACTGACTGCAACACGCTGGCGATCAGTCTGACTGCCTGACCCTGATGGTTGGAGACAGGTCGCCTCTTACCAGGTGACCAGAACATAAAATAGTCATCGCTGACTTCCTGTTGCAAGTGTTTGCATTCATTCTGACCAAAACACTGACTTCTTAGATGTTGTGTTAGTTACAGCCATGCCGAACTTTCTGCTTTAATCCTGTCTCGCAGTGCTCTCCTTGTTTGGCTCCAGCCTCGAGTGGACATTAGTGGAACTGCAGTTCTGGTTGCTTCTCAGGCCTTGGAAAAATCCAGCTTTTGATGGTTGGATTTAGCTTTGCACACCAAAAACTGATAAGTGGTACCAGGCGTCAGACACAGCTGGTGTTTATAGTTTAAACAGAGAAATAGGACAGACATGAGGAAGGAGTCTGTCAAGTCTAATAATCTGTGTCACACAACATCACGTTAGTCTCAAAGGGCTTCACAGCCTGTACGATGCCCACTCCGTGCTCACGCCCTGCAAACAAACACGGCGTCTACACGAGTTCAGGATGAGACGAACAGAATGAGCGAGGCGGCGAGCGAGGCGAGGCTGATGGGGAAGCGGAGAGAACGAGGCTAAATGGAGATGAGAGGAAGGAGGCGGAGAAGGAAGGAAGGAGGGAGCACTTGTTTAATAATCATGGAGCTATTCTAAGCAGCGCTGTCCTTTAGATGATCTCAGACCCTCGTTTTTCTTTATGTGTGTGACACAGTGGGGTGGTCTTCATTAACTCGCAGACACACAGAAATAATCTCCACAGTTTGAAGCACCAGCTCCGCTTCAAGTCTTTTCTTATTTGAACTGTTGGACCATCGCAGCGGGCGCTGAAATCGACCAGAAGAGAAGAAGAAGAATATGACCCCCCCCCTCCCAGCAGCGATGAAGTGCTTTTTGTTCCCTCTGGGTCGTCAGTGACAGTAAGACACAGCAGAGCCGGTGGGACGTCTGCTGCCTGCAGGCCAGAATGGGACATCGCCGTCCCTGTCGCATTATTAAGTGTGTTTGCAGCACAAACTCGTGAACAGATTCGGCGGCTGTGGTTGAAATAAGTCCACGATTCACGTTTGGTGCTTCCTTTAATGTCCTACAAATGCAATACTTCAGGCTTTGCAGGCTCTTAGATGGCATTAAATGTTAATGCTACAATGGAAAGTGTGATTTTCTTTTAAAGGCGGTGTCGTGTAGCCTGCACGCATTTTACAATCCTTCATTTAACTTTCCCGCTTCGCTTGAGTAAACACATAGCCAACACACAATTATATTTAATGCCTCGCAAATCAAAACTGATATGAAGACATGCACCAGAAGTTTAAAGAAAAAGCAGAGTGAGGATGATTTCCCCTGGAAGCTAAACACGCACAGCTGTGCTCTCTGCTGGGATTTGGGTTTGGAGAAAGTGCATCACGTGCTGTAAATCAGAGGGAAGTCGGGTGTGAAAGGGAAGACATGACTGGATAGAAGAGAAGGCGCTACGGCAACAGTAAGAGCGCGTGATGCCACATCATCAAGGGAGGAGTGGCATGCTGGGAAAACTGAAGGGTCTTGAGATGGCAGATGGCTTTATGAGCTGCTGTGTCTCTCAACAGGCCAGCTAACTGAGCCAAAGGAAGCTAACAACACGGGAAGAAACAAATATTAGTTACATAGTTACAAAAGCTAGTTTCAAACTTTCAGACAGGAGCGCGACGTCTTTGTGAGGATTTAACGCAGCACTGATGTGGGAGAGCAGGCACAGCAACACAGCCCAAGCATCTCATTACAGCCCAGCTGTAGTTCGGCTCGCTCCCCGGCAGCACTGGTCTCTGTAAACGGGGCACTGCAGCACACCGTTGTTCAGGACTGACACAAAGCTGCTGCTAAATGCTAATGTGATAGATGACCTGCAGGACGGAGAACAAGCCTGAGCCACACAGCCCGAAGGAGAAGGAGCCTACTTTTTGTTCTGAGCTCGAGATCTCTGTTAACTGCTGCTGGAAGATCAAAAGAGACAAAACACTTTATGCTAATCAGTGCTGTGAAGGAGCTATGTTTGAGTAAGAGGCAACAGTGACGGAAACCAAGCATGAACGACAGCAGCTGTAACAGTGACACAGTCCTGGCTGAAGGGGGGTTGCCAAGTGGTTTGCAGAGGCTGCAGTAACTGTATGGATGCCTAAACAGCTCAAATTGCTTAAGTTGCATGAGCTATACTTAAGGTTTTTCAAAAGGCTACGTAGAAGGCTAATCAGTGAGTCATCAGTCAGCTGGCACCCAGGTCAGCTGACCTGCTGGGGTTACTGGCTGAGGACGACTTTACGTCCCAGCAGAACAAATGCTGAAAAATGTTTCTTTTATCTGCTTTTAATTATCGATAGAAAAGAAAATGGTCTTTTTTCTGGCTATCAACACTTTTTACTGCACTTGAACAAAACTAAACTTTGAAGAAATAACGAAGGCAGTTTGTTCTGCACCAAAGAGGCCCAGCTGCACATCACCGTGAACACACCACCTATAATTCCTGACAATTATTAGATTATTAATAGCAGAAATAGATTTTCCAAAATGCCAGACAGTCCCAGGCGAACGGCCTGTCTTTCTAACTGCAGCTCGTTCTGCTGACTTACGGCAGCCACGTTGCTCTGCGCTGTGAGGGGAGCCGGTAATGAGAGCACGAGGACACAACAAAAATATGAGGCGTGCTCCGAGAACGTGTCGAGGGACGGTTGGTGTTTCAGAACAGCTTCAGCTCAGAGCACAACCATATCTGACGCTTCTTTTATTCAATTAATTCATATTTATGTCCCCTGGATTTCTTGAAAACAAACTGATGATTCAAACTAATACCCACAAACCTAGCTGCACTGTGTGCAGAGTACAGGGATTATATACTGTAAGGATGGACTCAAGCATTAATAACGGACCTGATGTTATTTATCTTTCTGCAATGACAATAAAACAAACGAGTTGGTAAAGGTTACATTAAATGTCGAGACACACAAATAGAGCAATGCTGCCGAGCATAAACCTTTTCAGGTGTTAAACTCACAGCATAGCTCACACTTTGTGTGCTTTTCTACCATTTGTACATCTGCTAACACTTGGCTAAAGACACATCATCCCTCCATATATCTGACGAACACCAACAATCTCAGTCTAAAAGGCCAAACCTCGGCTTTTCAGGAAGGTGGCGCCACCCACTGGTTTGTGACATCCAGGCCTCAAAGTGTAACAACGTTACGGTTTTACGAGCCAAAGAATTAGGCTAATCAGCTGATGCCAAATGGTTCAAGCGTTCTGTGGAAACGTACCCAAGCACACCCCAACCCGGTGACGTACATTTCATCATGGATGTGATGGTAAATGGACTGATTCTTATACAGTGCTTTTCTACTCTCACGGAGTACTCAAAGCTCTATACAACATGCCTCATTCACCCAATTCTCACAAGCACTTTATCTACACTTAGTGCTTTCTAACGACATTCATACACATTCACACTCCGATGGATGCATCGGAGAGCAAGTTGGGGTTAGTATCTTGCCCAAGGATACTTGACATGCAGACTGGAGGAGCCAGGGATCGAACCACCGACCTTCCGATCAGTAGGTGACCTCCTGAGCTACAGCCACCCATGATGCACGTGCCCCGGTGGCCACAGCAGAGTATAAGCTCGGCTTTAGATGCGAAGCTACACCCATGAATCAAATAAACGGAGAATTTCACTGAGCAAAACTGGAGGTCAGACTTCCTAGACGGTCCTTTCGCACCATTAAGCGCACAGCAGATGTATTAGCAAATTTCCCACGTGTGGGACTAATAAAGGTTATCTTATCTTATTTGTCCAATAATTGCATTAAAACTGCTGTAAAAAGCTCCGGCAGCACCAAAGAGGTCTTTTAAGGTTCATCCACTCACTGTTTTGCCCACATACAGAGTAAAAAAGAGGGACTTTCATTAAAACTGCTTGATTCTGACCGAGCATGAAGTGATGAACCGGCTGCTTTTCATTCAGCTGCAGTGTCTGCAGCCTTTCATGCGTCCTGCCATGAAATCATTAGGTTGTGAAACTCGACCTTCATCTAATTCTTCAAAACTCTGAATGTGAACATGTTTCCAAAGGAAACTTCATTACTTGAATTCATTCTTCTTTTCTTTATATCAGCGTAGTGAACCGACCTCAGCAGTAATTCGGTGATTACATAATGAATGTATGAATCTTCACCAGGTGCAGCTTTACCACATATTATTTTATTTCCACCTACTCTCCTTTAAATAACGATAAATGTGAGCAATGGGGATCTTTGGGAGGTGAAGCTGGGTCTCGGATGGATAATGGACATCTGGGGAAATTAGAGGCCAGGTCAACATTTTCTCTGTCGTGGTGCGACTTGAGCCATCCCTAAGCAGTTTCTCTGCATCGTCCAGGGGGTTTCACCACCACGAGGAGGCATACTCTCGGTCTTCAATCATGTTTACCCCGGCGTCCAAGTAACGTGCACATGGAGACGAGGCCACAAGCTGCACACTGCCACTGATGGGCCGAACGCTAAATAATGAGAAGAAGGCTCCTGAAAGCTGCGTCGTTGTTCTGCAGTGGTTGGATTCTGCTGGCGAGCCAGTGTTTGGACTCGACTCGGTGACTTTTCAGTCTCTAGCGAGGAGGTTTCAATTTAAAACAGACTATCTGATGAAGTGAGGCTTAAATCAAATCCCTGTCAATTCAGGAATCCTCAGAAACGCTCCACACAGTGTTCACTTCACATCCGCCTTCTGTCTTAACGTCGTGCTCTCCTCCCCGTGGAGGTCAACGTGGCGGATAAATCTCTCCCTCACTCGCAGCGCCGGCGCTCATGCATTATTCCCGTCCTCTCGGCTTCTTTCCTTTTCCTCAAATGTCAGGCCTCTCCCCCTCCTGTCATCTGAAAGGCTGCACTGGCTGTATTTCTGTAGCTCACTCCCCCGTGGACAGCGGAGTGAAATGCCAGCGTTTGCTACCATTTCTCACCCCCCACCCCCTCTTTTTTTTTACTTCCACACCTTCACCTCCTCCACATCCCTTTTCTGATTAAAGATTTAAATGGACTTTTATAGGGTGAGATTTACAGCACTGGGCCCATCTTCCCTCGGCTGTCACTGCAGTTATACATGTCCCAGAGATCCCCCGTCAGTCACGCCGTGTGGGCGGCTACTGTAACGTCTTCTTATTTCTGTAATTAAGTGTGGGCTCCTTGTTTGTTTATCTGCAGTAAATCATCTTTCTCGGTCGACCCAGCGGCACTTTGCCGAGCACGTACGGCCAGGATAATCAAAGGAGCCCCGCCTCTTCATTTAAGCCCATTAAGAACCGAGCGAGCTCTCTGATATCCAGAAAAGTGTCTGCGGTCATGTTTGCTACGGTTACACGCACCACAGAAAAGCTTATCGGCTGGACTCTTTGTGCCCGGAACTTTCTGCAAACATGGACAAAGATGAAGCGATCTCCAGCTGTGCTGTGTTCACTGTCTGTGCATGTGTTTGTCATCATCAGTGTTGGTCAAGTTACTTGAAAAAAGTAATCAGTAACTAATTACAGATTAGCTCCCCCAAAAAGTAATCCCGTTACTTTACTGATTACTTATTTTCAAAAGTAATTAATTACTTAGTTACTTTTTAAAAACACGACTTACAACCTGAATAGGTGATAAAGTGATAGATCTTTCAGCCCAATTCTACTTTTTCTGCATAATCCATCATACAAAATGTAATCAAATGGAAAAGTCTCTTTTTAAAACTTGTTTTATTAGTTTTAATCTTTTAACTTTATGCATCAAGCAAAAATTAATTATCTGCAACATTCTCTGACTGGAAGAAATTAGTTTAACATTTAAACCTATTTTCTGCACATTCCAGCTCATAAAATAAAATATTTTTTGTGTTTACACTCAGTCTTTCAAATAGATGCAAGTAAAACACAGCAGAAAATAAATAAAGTCAAAGACTCAGCGGTCCTGTTGCTCTATTTTCACCTGTAAAGCAGGAGTGGGGCAGGCGGAGGGTTACCCTGGTGCAGGTGTGCCGCGGTCAGTGGAAGAATCCGTGAGTTTCTCTGTGAGTTTCCCATCACGTCGTAGCTACTCGGTGCTTGTTGGAAGTTTAGGGGTTTTTTCACTGTAAAAAGAAGTTTTCTTCCCACGCACAGCGGACACTAATGTTTTTGTCACTTTTTATGGAATCAAACTCAAAGTAAGGTCAGTACTTCCACGCTTTAAACGCTGCACGCTCATACTCTCTCTGCACTCGATATGTGATCCATTGTTGATCTGCACACAGCTGTTGTCACTAACGTCGCACTCGCTTACGTCACTGTCGTGAGACATTCTCGCAAAAAATCACGGTTTTAGTAACGCAGTAATGCAGCGTTCCTACGGGAAAGTAACGGTAATCTAATTACAGTTTTTGCAATAGTAATCCCTTACTTTACTCGTTACTTGAAAAAAGTAATCGGTTTACAGTAACGCGCCATCTCTGGTCATCATGGTAAAAGTTAGGCACGTGTTGATCCTGTCGGTCTGACACTGACTAAAAACGTGTCCTGTTTCATATAATTTTATGTGGAGCTCATTGCACCACTTTAACACCACCACGCTGGTTTTAGGCTCGAGGCAGTGACGCACTGTCACTGAACTCAAATTATCATCAATAAACTTCACTCTGAAAGTGAAGCACTTCAACACAAAGCACGTATGATGTTCCACTAATGGGAGACAGTGTGCAGTAATACCCACACAGCGCGCACACGTGAAGTGCGAAGGCAAAAGCTGGATGAGGAGATTTTGCTGAAGTAAACAGATTTTGTCCAAGGACAGACAAACACAGTAATGTCAGGTCCACACACACACACACACACACACACACACACACACACACACACACACACACACACACACACACACACACACACTCACACACACACACAGACACACACACACACACACACACACACGCTGAGCAGGATTTCTACTCCACACTCTTCTCAGGAGACTCTCTGATGCATTTTACTGTTATGAAACCGCTTTGATTTTTCTAATCTACACAAAGTTACGCTCTCCGGGGCCTTTTCAAAGGAAACAGTGATACGAATGGTAATTAGTGCACACGTGTGTGTATTTGCCAGCTTTTGATTTCTACCTTTTTTGTTCATCTAAAGGACGGTTGGTGGGTGGCGGATAATTAGCGCTGCTGCAGGGACTCCGCAGAGCCGCGCTTCATATTCAACCTTCACTGGATTACGAACATTCGGAAAATCCTGTTTTCTGCCGTGTGAAGTCGTCTTAGCTGACACTGATGGCTTCACCACAGAATACGTTACGTAGCTGATTTAAATAAATAATGGAGGCCGTCAGAGAAAGAGCTGAAGGTCCCACCGTGACCTCTGGTCCAAAGCGAGAAGTCTCAACCGCTCAACAACTGCTAACGTCAAACTTTCCCCAATTTAACATTTTTGCTGAACTTTTCGTCCATTTTTTCCTAATGTTTCTGATCGAGTTCACCAAATGAAGCCAGACATGCAAAATAATAACAGCACGAGCAGTTTTTATTCTCAGGGCATCAAACATGAGTTTCATAAATGCTCAGTGTGTCCTTTAGCAATGGCGCCATAACACACCAGATTTATAACACTGAGATGACTCAGTATTGTCATAACACTTCCAAACTGTCACATATGGATGCTCGGATCTCTTGGTGTCACATTTAAATGCAAATGGATTTCCAAATGTTACTGTTGCAACGGAGCATCATGTAACCCAAACCTTTCCAAAAATCCAGCCGAGCAGTTTTTACAGCCAGCGAGAGTAAAGAGGGGAACGCAACTGATCGCTGATTGGAAAACCAAGTTCCTACATGGGACAGTGATGGGCATGGTGACACTAAGGAGACCGAGCAGGGACGGTAACTGAAGCGACAGAGACGACTGAGGGATTCCACAGATGTGAGTTGTGCCTAAAACCTCCAGACTGGTAGCAGCACCGAGAGTTTTCTCAGCTGAAAGGGGAGTTTAACAGAATCCAACAGAGCGCTTTGGAGACTGGATCGAACACAGGCACCTGAACATTAATTTAACTCAGACCCAGAATCAGGATTCAGGGATGGATGAATGGGGGACGATTTTGAATATGTCAGTCAGGGCTGTGCGATAGGACCAAAATCTCACGTCCCGATATAAGACATCTATCGTCCGATAACGATATAAATCACAAAAATGTAACATTTTCTGTAAATTCTGTGAATCTCGGGCAGCTCGACTTGCATGAAGTGTTTCCAGCTGTGCGTCATGTAGCTGGAGTTTTAACGATGCATGAAACGACACATTTTTAGACATAAGTTGTAACGGCGCCGTTTTCTTTGAGTATTTATCACACGGCGTGCTGCGGGGAAAAGCCTGTTCTAACGTTTGAGTCTAAGCTTTATTTTTTAGCACCTGGTTTTTTGCTTCTCATCCGTAAATAATCTGCATCTTTCACGTGATTCAGTTTATTTTGAAAAGTCTCAACAGGATCTTGAGCTTTATTGTGAAAGGTTTATGTGGAAAATAAACAAGCGGACACGCGATGCTGTCACCGTCGTTGGTGCTAACGACAACCCATAAAAACAGGCGCTTGTGCGTCCGTAGTGTGGTTATATTAAATATAAGAGAAAGAGAACTTTAAGAAATGAATATAGCCACTACAGTGACATCAAAACATGAAAACATATCGCCTTAAACAGTTTATTTTGCGACACCACGAAACAAACGATAGCATAAAATGAAACGACAGACGTTTGTATATCGTCATCCGATATATATCGTTATATCGAACAGCCCTACCGTCAGCGATGCCGGCTTTTGACAGACATGCTGTGCAGCGAGCTAACTTAATCAGCCTGACAGTATTGACTGAGGGGCCATTGAGCAAGAACAGCTCAATGGGAATTATGGCAAGCAGAGAAGGAGCAGCTGGACTTGTCGAACCCAAAGGTGTAAAGGGTAGTCGAGGGCTTAGAGAAGCTCGGAGCCCAATATGGCCGCAGGTGGAGCAGAGGCTTGTTGACAATGAAGTGCAGAGGGTAAATTTGCTGGATACCAACAGAGCACCCTCTGTACTGGATAAGCATCCAGGTCTCGCCTTTGCTCTCGATAAACTGTGCATAAAATGTCAGTAAATGCCAAAGGCAACCTCAAACTCACTGATGGACACATGTCTGCACAGGGATGGATCAGATGATTGGAGAACAACTGCTAGGCTAACGTTGAGATCTTTACATGTACGTCAGTTTAATGTTGGAGAGACTTTGTGCACAGCTAGCTGACCCAAGCGAAGCAGGGATAGTGCAGTGGGGAAGTGGGAGATCTGGATGACAGGGTACACTGTGGTGAGGATGTGGAGGCTGGAGGTCCGGGGAGAACAGCCCCCTGAGTGAGAGTCAGAGATCTGAATCAGGTGCTATTTGTAATCTCGGGGGCTAACGGGGGAGGACGAAGAGAACCTCCGCTGTATGGACCGCTTTACCTTTACTAATACTGGAGTCGGTTCCAGCAGACTTCCTGGTTCTTCCACATCAATCAGCGATGCTCTTTGATGGAGCAGCGAGAGCAGGAATGGAGGCTTGTTGAGAAAGTTTAACTAAGAGTACACAGGACCTCGTTCAGCTAGCATGTTTCACAGGTGAGGAGTCAGATGACTTCCTGATCGTGGCTGGAGAGGACAGCAGCGTCGAGCATGTCGCTAGCAGAATCAGACATGGTTTAAAAGGCGAGGGAAGCACAAAAAATGAGGATATCATTGCCCGAAAGAGTCGGAGAGCCAAAATGGCAGAAGAGCGCTGAGATTAAAGGGATGTAGAACAGAATCTGATTGGCTCATAGAGGCAGGAAGGACAATAACTACACTAAAGCAATGATGTCAGCACTGAGTGTGACTGCGTGAGAAATCAGAAGTCATGTAAAGAATAGAGCACGACCTCAAAAACCATTAAAATCAGGTAATAGCGCTCAGAGCGCACAATCTCACTTTCTTCTTCCTGCCTCTGAAATCGACCCGTGCAGCTTCAGCTGCCCACAAATAGAAGCAATGAGCTCATCCTGTCTTTGTGAGGGTTGGTGGTATCAGGAGACTCTGTGGGAGAGATTCTGTTTTTAAGCTTCGTGCTAAAGATCTGTTGCAAAAGGTGAAAAATAGCACGTAGCTTGAAGATGGCGCTTTGCACAGGTAGAACGCAGATGACTTTAATCGTCTGCAGATACAGAAAAGGAAGATGCATGAAACATTTATCAAAGACAAAATAAGCACAAACACAGTGCAGTGAAATGATGTGCATGTCTTTTACTTCCACCCGCTCTGCAGCTGATGCTGGGCTAACACTGCTAGCTGTTCCACATCGTTGCTGACACTGGTAACAGCACGTTTCTATAAATCATGCGCTGCACTGAGGTCCAGTATCAGATAAAATAAATACAGATTTCTTTGAGCTGCAGATCACACAGCGACACCAGTGGAGTGCAGAATAAAACATATGGAGCTGGAAGAAAGAATAGCTCCTGTTTTACAGAATTACAAGTCTGATCTGACATTTTCTCGCTGCTTTCAGAAGTCTTCAGTACTCTTACCCTTAATCTAATTCATTTAGTCGAATTTTCGGTGCTTTTGTTGCATTTTGCAGGTCATTTCAACCTTTTGCGAACACAAAAATGTCATCGCTTTCAAAATGGACACATTTAGGCAGCTCGTCGGTCTCGGACTGCAGAATTGAAGCCTTTTGATTTCTGCCTGCATTTCTTTATACCGGGTCCCATCTGAAATCCAAACATTACATCTGCTTTTCATCATTCTGTTTCATTACAGCTTTTTCCTTTTCAGCCCTTCCATTATCAGCTCCCCTAATTTGGTGTCTCTCTATGGGATGTCCAAGATCTCGGCGGTCATTCATCACTGCCCACGCCTTTAATAGAAAAGAAAAAACTCCATCTTAGTGGCTTTGAAAAAATAAGAAATAAAAAGGGAGTGAAATATCTATCTTCTCCTATGTATTATTCATAAAAATTAGGAAGCTTCGAGTTTTCAAAGGCACAAATTGTTGTTAACGACTCCAAATTACCTCAGGGATTAGAAATTAGTGCCGTCTGAGGCTCATTTTCGTTCTCCGACATTTCTAATGGATTCATTTCAGAAGGGCCGGTAACAATGTGGTCCCCATTATGGACAAATGGGTGGGTAATTTCTATCCTGCACAAAATAACTGCAAACCTCTTTAGCGTTTCTGTGAGAGAGCAGAGGCAGAGAAGAGCAAACAACAACAAAGACACGACACAGGAAACAGGGAAATGATCAACAAGAATGTATAGATGATTATGAGTCATGCTTGAACACAGCAGCATGTGTGAAAGGACAATGAAACCATATCATGCTGAGGCTGGTGGGCCTGAGTCTGAATCTCGTTTAGAAACAGCTGCTTTATGCTGTTTGAACAATTATAGTAACAAACATGTTTCTGGGTAAACTGTTGATTGAAACAATAATACAAAAAACAGACGAAACCCCCAAAATCACATGACGTCATATCAATAGTCCTATGACCAAGCACTTGGTGATGGTGGCAATGAAAAACCTCCGTCAGAATCAGGCTCAGGGAGGGGCGGGGCCATCTGCCCCGAATGGTTGGGGTGAGAGAAGGAAGACGGGATGAAGACATGCAGTGGGAGAGAGACAGAGGTTCATAATAATAAACCATTGAATCTAGAGAGGTGTATAAACACATAGTGACTAAAGAAGAAACACCCAGTGCATCATGGGAATCCCCGGCAGCCTACGTCTATTGCAGCATAACTAAGGGAGGATTCAGGGTCACCTGGTCCAGCCCTAACTATATGCTTTAGCAAAGAGGAAAGTTTGAAGCCTGATCTTGAAAGTAGAGATAGTGTCTGTCTCCTGAATCCAAGCTGGAAGCTGGTTCCACAGAAGACTAAAGGCCAGGAGAGAAGCCGGTATAGGAGAAATACGCTCTCTGGATGACAGGATATTTCTAATTTTAGAGATGTTGCACAAATGGAAGAAAGCAGTCTTACATATTTGTTTAATATGTGCATTGAAGGACATGTCCTGGTCAAACATGACTCCAAGGTTCCTCACAGCGTTACTGGAGGCCAAGGTAATGCCATCCAGAGTAAGAATCTGCTAAGATACCATATTTCTAAGATTTTCAGGGCCGAGTACAATAACCTCAGTTTGATCTGAAGTAAGAAGCAGAAAGTTAGCGGCCATCCAGGTCTTTATGTCTTTAAGACATTCCTGCAGTTTAACTCATTGGTGTGTGTTATCTGGCTTCATGGACAGATGGAGCTGGGTGTCATCTGCATAGCAGTGTAAATGTATGCTATGTCTTCTAATGATGCTGCCTAAGGGAAGCATGTATAATGTAAACAGAACTGGACTTATGTGAACAAATGGGAGTCTGAAACAAATTAATGACGAAGCCGCTGGCGTGGCTCATTTATGCACACGGTTTCTTTGAGTGGGGGAGCTGAATGCACTGTGTGCAAACATGCAAGCATGTTTCTTCTGAGTTTCATATGTTTTTATATGTTTTAGAAAGTCTATACAGTGTTGGGGGAAGTCATTGCCGCTGATCAGCTTAATACTAAAACATTTTACTTTGCAACGAGGCAAAACGGTCTTTTTTTAGTAAAAAAGTAGTTTTGATGTTCATCACTTAGAAAGAATTTTCTTTGTTGCCTGATTGTCACAGCTTGAAAAAACGAGTAAAAACAAAAAAACTAAATTAACTGGGATTAGAATAAGAGTTAGGGTGGTCACGGATGACCTCTCAGACTCCGAGTTCACTTAGAGTCAAACAAAGCACCTCTGGTTCTCTGTTAGTTCATTAATTAATGGCGTCTGGTGGCGTTGGGGTCATCGGTGGGGGATAACTTTAAAATGATGCAATGCATTCATTTAAACTGAAATGAAACTGCATCAAACGACATAAACGACATCGTTCAGCAGCACTAGACTGCATGTGACAGTAAGAAACTGAACCAATTAACAGTCATTTAGTCGTAACTGAATAGTCCTTAATGCTCCTCGTTTTGCTCCACGACCCCGTAGAACTCCGGGCAGGGCCGCTGACGGTACTCACACCCTACTTTGATAACCACTGCAGCTAAATCGGGCCCCTATTAGAAGCTGAAGAGATTATCTGTCTGCTGTAGTCATCCCAGCTGTCCAGTGTCTGATTAAAAACTGCGACTCGCAGACACTCCCTCTGAGGATTGTGGGCGAGAGTATAATGTCTTCCGACACACGTTCAGTCGCTGCTGCCCATCGAAGGCGACGGAAAGAATACCAGCGTTTTTTTCTCCCCCCGTCTTTCATGGGAGGGCGATTTACTGGCAACAAATTGCTGGGAAGACACATCAAAAGTCAATGAGATGAGAAAAGTGAGGACAGATAGATGGGATAACACGCGGGGGAGGTCTGAAGGCGGCGAGTGCTGCGGCACAAGTTTGAGGGGAAAGAGGGCAATAACATTTCAATCTCTATCAGTCCTGATCTGGAGGAGGGAGAGGGGAGTGGTGCGTTTCATCTGCGGGGAAAATTTGCTTTGAGAAATGGCCCTGGGAGAGAGAGAGGAGAGGCATGGACAGCACAGAAAGATGGAGATGGAGATTGGGATAACACCAACACTGTGGGGGGAAAATGAATTGAGTGCGAGTCGCTCTTATCGCACCTCCAGCCAGGAAAAAAACATCTACCTGCACGTCGGAAACTCCGGAAAACTTTCCTGTGTGTGATCAGCCTCATCTTTATCCCCCCAAACACATTTAGACTGCCTAAAGAAATGAGATGTGAGATAAACAGCGCCGTCCTCTGTCTGCGCTCCCGGCTCGGTTAAATCCTCCCGAATCGGACAGATCAGACAAACGGGGGGGGGCGCGATTACTGATGAGAGACTGGGGAGGGACGGTCTCACTTTCAGCTTGTAATTAATTTTGTTTGCAAAGCAGATGCCAGCTTCGTTCTGCTCGGACGTAAAACAGGAACCACACGAACCGCCGGCACCAGCAGCCTCGCTGTTAGCAGCCAGTAAGACGGTGATGTGCCGAAAAGGGAATTCTGATGTTTCCATGTGCAAACAGACTGTAGTGAGCAGGATTTATGAAGCACATTTATCCCACAGTATCATCAATCCAGTCTTTTTGGTCCCTGTTTGTAGAACTGTCAGGTTATATTTGTTTCAGTATCTGCTGCCCTCTAAAGTTCTCTTGAAAAACACATTTTTAATGTTTTAATGACACTTTTTGCTTTTTAAAGCATCGGTACAGTCCCGATCAAACGTTTAAGATCACTTGAAAACTGGCACAAAAAAATCCTATTTTGCATGGTTGGATCTTAACAGGGTTCCAGGTGGAGCTTCATCATGCAACAAGAAGAAATGGGAGTGAGACGAAGCATGTTTTTGAGCATGCAGTTTATTAAAAACACTGAAACAGGCAGTTTTAGAAAGAAAGAAAGTGTACTTTATTGGTCCCCGTGGGGAAAATCCCTCTCTGCATTTAACCCATTCACTCAGTGAAGCAGTGGGCAGCCATTGGGCGCCCGGGGAGCAGTGTGTGGGGACGGTACCTTGCTCAGGGGTACCTCAGGGTAGCTGTTCAGGGGAATCGAACCCCCGACCTTACGATCATGGGGCCGCCACTCTACCTACTGAGCTATCCCTGCCCTTTACAGCTTTGGACCATGACCAAGGCCAAATCTGTCTATAAATGTGGATTGATTGTCACTTCCTATCAGGCAGTCACCCTGTCATGACGTTCTGATGGCAAAGGCAAAGAAATGTTCCCTTTTTGAACCTGGTCAGGTTGCAGAGTCTCTCGCAGCACTGCTGAGGTGGGACGCAGTAGGACAGTTATTTGGAATATCTTATGGAACAAAAAATTCACCAGCACTGAGCCGGAGGATCCAACTGGCTTTCCATCAAGACACTGGACGATCTCGACCCAAAGCAAGGCCGTTACTGGTGCCGACTGCAGCCCCATAACCATCAGATGCCCTCTGAGACTGAAGGGCTTCAAAAGGCCTCGTCTCTTTCGGACCATCCTGATCTAAATCCCACTGAGAACCTTTGGGGACGGATGGTAAGGGAAGTTTAAAAAATGGACAAACAGTTCCAGACAGTAGATGTCCTTCGTGCGGCCGTCTTCACCACTTGGAGAAATGTTCCCACTCGTGGAAACGCTTGCATCAAGCACACCACAACATCCATACGCTCAACAATAACGCTGGAGCTGCTCATTACTGAGTTCATGTTTGGAACTTTGATTTCTGTTTTGGTTATTTTGAGGCGTGGTGCTAAGCCTTTGCTGTAAAACTGCCTGTTTCAGTTGTTTTTAAGAAACTGCAGGTTAAAAACATGTTTTGTGTCACTCTCATTTCTTCTTGTTGCACGTTGAAGCTCGACTTGGAACCTTGTTTAGATCCAACCATGCAAAATATGATTTCTGGCCATTTTTCAAGTGGCTTTAAACTTTTGATCGGGACTGTTTATCACTTTACCAAAATCCACCCACAGAGCTTCAGAAATCCTGACCTATAAATTTTCCAAACTTTCTGGAAGGCAGGAAAGCTCCACTAACACTTTACTTTCCCTCCATGTCGGCTCTCAGCTGGGGGAGTTTAGGAGATGTGTTTGGTGTGATGTTGCTTCTCCTGAAAATCTCAATCTGAATCCGTTTTAAACGCAAACGACTAAACTCTGACATTTTTTTATGCTTCAGTCACAGCAGGGGAAACAGACGGCAATAGCAATGAGTCAGTCTGTTGCCGCTCTGTGACTGAATGGGGTCAAGTTGGCAATTACACACAATTTGTTTGCTGTTAACTTGAATAAATCAGCAGCAATAATAAATCTGTTGCTTTCTACATAAACAGAAATTTAAAATAACACTCAGAAACTAAATACTAAAGTATGTAAAAGCTGATGTATTAGCTGCAGGACGAGGATTTATCTACAAAATGACATGAAAGAGGTTGCTGTCTTATTTCTACTGGAGTGTGTCTGAGACTGGAGCTGTGGGGGACATTTTTCTTTTTAGGCAATTTTCACTAAAACAGCTCGAGATGAAATCCAAGTTTTAGGTTTTCCCACAGATTTATATTGGTACGTCACAGGAGCATGAGCCACTTTACATCATCTAAAATTTCAGGCACAACCAACCACTTCTCGTGAACACCTGGAAGTTGCTGTTGTGGTTTAAAGAGACAGTTAATTGTCTCCTAATGTTGTTTAATGCATGTGATTAGACACCGGCCACATATGACAGCTGAGGTAAACAGCTTCCACTCACTGCAGACACACAGCTGATGGAGTTGTTGGCCTGACAGCAGCTATCGTAGCGAAGACTGTGCTCTTGAAATGAGAGAGGAAAAAACAGAACTCAGAATTCATTCTGCTGACATCTAGTGGTGAGGCACCCCTGTACCTTTAGACCAGGGGTGGGCAATTCCAGGCCCCGAGTGCCGGTGTCCCTGCAGGGTTTAGATGTGTCCTTGAACCAACACAGATGATTTAAATGGATAAATTATCTCCTCGACATGTCCTGAAGTTCTCCAGAGGCCTGGTAACGAACTAACCATGTGATTCAGGTGTGTTGACCCAGGGTGAGATCTAAAACCTGCAGGACAACGGCCCTCAGGGCCTGGAATTGCCACCCCTGGTCTAGAAACAGGCATCACAGCGAGACAAACTTCAGGCTATACATTTTTGTTTCCAAGCTGTATGAAGCCTGGAGTCATTTCTGTACTGTTTGACTAAAGGAAGTAAAATAGCTCCCAGAGACTCTGCAGTTGTAACTAATCAAGACTTCAGGCAGACGGTAGAGAGACGTGCGGCAGTGACATGCAGCATGAAACAACTGTTTCCTCTGAAGATTGAAGAACGTAAACAAAACTAAACCGTGGATCATGAAAGAGCAGGATGTGGACACTTACAGAGTATTACTGTAGGTACAGCACACACCCGGGAGGCCAACATAAACATACAGGCTGTACATTTACACAGTGTCTACATGTCCATTTTACATATAGTGCGCACAATATCCATCAGCACATATGTGTATGAAGGTGCACAATAGATCGCACGTGTATTAATATTAATATGTCACAGAGAGGGTTACAAAGCAGGGGCTGCATTACATGCTAAGAGTGTACCGTATATTAGAGATAGATTTCTCTTCCTGTTTGGGGGGTACTGGTACATGATGGTGTGTGTGTGTGTGTGTGTGTGTGTGTGTGTGTGTGTGTGTGTGTGTGTGTGTGTGTGTGTGTGTGTGTGTGAGAGAAGCTCTGTGCTTGTTTTCTCCTAATGGCCATTATGCAACACAGGGGGACTCATAACTCAGAAGGAGAAGCCGGGAGATTAGATCTTCATTACTGCAGCAGCAACTGCTCTCACAGAGTGTGTGTGTGTGTGTGTGTGTGTGTCTGCAAGCTGCTAAATCATCTAAATTGCTATGCGTGCTCGTAAAAGTGTAAAAGTGTTCATACGTGTGCATGTTTCCTGCGTTTTGCTGCTTTTTTTCATTCACGTTTATTTGATGCAACGAGAGTAAAAAAATGAAAAATGTTTCATGTTTTCAGCACAAATCAAAAGCTGATTCGAAGCGAGACTCCCCGGAGCGATTTCCCACTCAGTCAGAGATCTTTCACTTAAAGTGAAAATGGGGAAAATCACCTCCCTCCACCTGTCGACTTATTTTCAGGACGAATTAAATATTAAAAGCACAGAGTTGTCTGTAATAGATCAGAAGTGTGTGACTGTTTGTGTTACTGAACACGATGGATTCGAGCCCCACGTTCATTCTCATTTTTCATCATCATCATCGTCTCCTTCGTCCAATCATCAGGCAGCTTTAACCCTGGTTTTCCTTCCTTTATTTTCATGTCCTCTCCCATCTTTATTTCATTTCTTTCATTTCCTTTGTCCTGTCCTCATTCCTCCTGCTTCCTTCCTCCCCTCTCTTCCTTTTTCCATTCCTTTAATCTTTCCTTTCCTTGATTCATTTCTCTTATTTTTATTTTCTTTCATTTCCTCCTTCATTTCTTTTTTATTACCTTTTCTTTATTTTCCCCCTTTTTTACTTTCCTTTTCCTATTTCCTCATTCTTTCTTTCCTTGTTTGTTCCCTTTTCTTTCTTGCTTCCTTTCTTCCTCTCCTTATTGCCTTTAGCTGTCTTTCCTGTCTTCCTTTCTTTTTCTCTTTGTTGTTCCTTTGTGCCTTTTACTCCTTGTTTTTTTAATCTATTTATTTTGGTTCCTTTTTTCTGTCCTTTCTATTTTTTTCTCGTCCCCAGTCTTTCCTTCCTTTTTGCTTTTCCTTTTTATTTATTTTTCCCTTTCTATGCCTCAAACTCTATTATTTTTTTCCTTTTTCTTTCTCTCCTTCCTTGTTTCCTTTTCCCTTTGCCCTCCCTCCCTTTTCTTTAATTCTTCTTTCCTTTCAGAGTTTTTCCCTTCCTTGTTTCCTTGTTTCCTTGTCCTTTCAGTGTTACATAATAAAGTTGGACCTCTTCTTAAAGGCAGATGTCCTGGTGCATTTCTACATTGCTGTGTTACCGCCTACAGTCACACATAAATTACTACGATGGCGTAACACTGTGCATAACCACACACTGCGTACTGCTCTACCACTGTCTGCATTGTGCAGATGAGGGATGACTTCAGTTATTCAGGGAGCTAATCAGGCTTTCATGATGAAACCACGGCAGCGCGCTGCTGCGGAGGTCAGGGTGACGCAGTGATGTCACGCGTGTGGTTTCATTATACCTGCTGCTCCTCGGTGCTGATTAATCGACTGTAAGACAGCAGCAACCTGCATTTACAGGTTTGGAATTAAAACCTCATCCATCCTGTTAAATACTAAGTGGTTTGATGTGGAGGAGAGCTCGCTGTTGTGAACGGGGCCGCCGTTAATCGAGGTTACCGTAACATGGTTAACAACTTTTTCACTGATTGGAAAAATTAATCGCTGTCGTGTGAACGATGGCTGCCTTCTTTCACAAAGCACGGCGCAGCGCTGCACAGCCGACTGTGAAACCGTGAAACTTAAATATGCGACCGCGCTGCTGTCGACGAACCGTTTTCACTCTTTCTCAAAGCGACTGTCGAGCGGAGGGTCGACAGGAAGTTCCATCAGACATAAAAACACTGCACGCGGTGTTAACATCCAGTGTTCAGCATCACGCTGCTCTATAAGCCAAATAAACGGTTCAGGAGCCTGTCCAGATGTGTAAGCTGTCAGATCCACTGATGCTGATGCTAAACAAGGCGTCCCTGGACTATGTGTACGACTTCTCTGCATCATGCAGCCTGGTGCAGAGTTCCTGAGCTCGTGCACTGATTCCATCACACAATCAGCTGAAGGCTTCAACATCCTGGACATGCAGCTCTGATTATCAGTCTTTTCTCTTCTGATGACATCATCAACTATGTTGAGGGAAATTATTTTGAAATCTTTCCATAGTCAGTTTGTAGTTTTGGTTTTAATCTTTACTTTTGTTAAACTCTGCCTCTCCGATGCTCTTTCTTACCCACTCGTGTTGCTGACCTGCTGCCAGTCAGAAAGTTTCCCTCCAGCTGTTTCTTCTTAGCACCGCCTACTTTTTCCATCCTGTTTTATAGAGACGTGTTGCTGCAATCAAATTCAAAGTCAGCCATGTCTCTCTTAAAGCATGTGTCCAGGTTACACATCGGATATTTTTTGCGCTCTGTTTGTGTTTTGTTTTTAACATTTTACCCAGAACCGGGTTGTGTAACACTACTTGGTATATATATCCAGCATATCCAGGCTCTGGCAGTACAGACATGAAGTCCTGACAGAAGAGCTAAAACAGGAAAAAGTCAACAGGAAATAAAAAACCTGCCGTCTGCCGCCGGAACAAGAAAAGGAAAAAGTGCAGCACAAACATGAAAACTGTGCAGGAAATGAGCGAGCAGATTACTTTTCTGGCATTTACTCAGCCGTCCGTAGCCTTCGTGGACACAGACGAGGGAAGCACATCAGAAACAGCGAAGGTTAGAAAAGAAAATCTCTGATGATGTTTGGAAGCTTTATAATGTGTAAAAATGTGATTTATAATAACAAGTAAAGACAAACTCAGATCAGGACGGACTGACTGATGCACCACAGAGCAGGTAAATTACGTTTTTCTTCAATAAACACATTTTGATCGTTCTGCAGCGCCCTACACGATGGACCAGGGAGGAGTCACTCCGCTGTTCGACTCGATCGTCTGAGGCGAAGACTCCACGTCAGCCAGTGGACAGTTTGGAAAATATGAAGGCCATCAGATTTGGACTGAACTGTATTTTCACGAGTTTCACAGTTTTTCGTTTCATGCTACACTCGTCACTTTAAGTAACAAGTTACTAACTGAAACCTTCTGATGATGCAGTTAAACACAAAGTTTCCTGCAAACAAGCCTTTCATTTACAGTTCAAGTCTACAGTTTCATTGCACGTGTACAATAAATACGAATAAAGGGCTGTTCTATTCTAATTCACTTTTTCCTGCAGATGAAATTATGCTCTTCTTTTTCTTGTTCTGAGATATTTCCAGTATCAAACCTCTTTAGAAAACGCTCTGGTTGCCATGGCAAAATGTGTGTTTAACCAGGTGGCAAGTAGTTGCAGACTGCTGCTCGATGAAATCGGTGACAAAGAGCGGTCGCCGCGGTCGCCTGTAGTTTACCTCGAAGACGCCAGCGAGACTGAAAAGACGGATCAAACTAAACCAGAAACAGTTCGCCTTCAAAGTAAAAGTTCTGCCTTGGCATTGTAACCAACAGGGTTCAAAGGCTTCCACTTTTACTTTGGAGGCGAACTCTTTCTGTTTCCAGTCTGCAAGTTTGATGTTTTACATTCAAATATGGCAGCAACACTCAGTGATTGGCTGGCTCGGGCTGCTTCATCTTTCTGAGCTCCACCTCTGCGCGGCTTGTTTCAGCACACAGCATAATGACAGCTGCTGAGACGGCCTCACAAAATCATAAAGTTTCTGTGGATATTCATATTTTCTTAATTCATTGGTGCAGATGTGTGCTCTAATGACAAATATCACATTCTGATAAATGTGAAACGCTTTGCTGTGGCTTCATAAAGCAACGAGCGCTCCATCATTAAACTACGCAGTCGTGCGTTTCAAGCAAAGAGACATATGATTGACGGGTGTTGATTGGCTCTTTGAGGAAGGGGCGGGACCACAGATTTCTATCCAACAGACTTTGAATGATTCTTCTTTGTAATGTCTCCGACTCCTTTAACTTCCTGCTTTTATCTATTATCCAAGATGGCGCCGAGTATGGCAGCCTCGTCGCGAGCTCCCCCAAGCAACGGCTTTCTTCTGTGTTTAATTTTACTTTTCCTTTATTTTTTCACGAGCAGCACTTGTCTCCTTGTGTACGACCGACAAACCTTACTGGACATAAAAGACGGTCTTTCTTATAACTTTCCGGAGTTCAAGTTTTGCAACACGGACGCTCCGTTTGCAGACCCCCCATTCATCTCACCTGAGACGCCTTTGTTCTCTGGCCCTGGAGGCCGCAAACGCCGACGCAGAGGGAGAAGATCTGGCGTTCTGGTTCGACTGAGACGGCGCACTTACAGACCACCGTTACCCAGTTTATTACTGGCTAATGTGCAGTCTCTGGAGAACAAGCTGTGCGAGCTTCGGGCACGGATCTCATTCCAGCGAGAGATGCGGGACTGCTGCGTGATCTGGCTCACAGAAACCTGGCTATCGGACAAGGTACCGGACTCCGCAATACAACTACCGGGGTTCTCCGTGCACCACGCGGACAGGTCACAGGATCTTACTGGGAAAAGCAGAGGCGGTGGTGTGTGTTTCATGATCAACAACAGCTGGTGTGATTATGCGAACGTGCACCCGGTCAAATCCTTCTGCTCACCGGACCTGGAGTACCTGATGATTAAGTGCCGGCCATTCTGGCTACCGAGGGAATTTACAGCAGTGATTATTACGGCCGTTTACATTCCCCCACAAGCCGACACTGACCGTGCACTCAGGGAACTGTACAGCGCGATCAGCAGCGAGGAAACCGCACACCCAGAGGCAGCGTTTATCACAGCCGGAGACTTTAATAAGGGAAACCTGAAGAAAGTCTCACCAAAACTCCATCAACACATCCTTTTCAACACACGTGGAGACCGGCTACTCGACCACTGTTACACCTCTTTCCGGGATGCGTACAAAGCCCTCCCCCGCGCCCCATTCGGCCAATCAGATCACCGCTCCATCCTGCTCCTGCCCGCCTACAGGCAGAAGCTGAAACAGGAAGCTCCAACCCGGAGGGCGGTGCACTGTTGGACGGACCAATCGGAGTCTGCGCTGCGGGACTGTTTTGATCACGCAGACTGGGAAATGTTTCACGTGGCTGCTAGGGACATTGATGAGTACACAGACTCAGTCTGCGGATTTATCAGGAAATGCGTGGAAGATGTCGTCCCATCCAGAACAGTTAAATCCTTCCCAAATCAAAAACCCTGGATTAACGGAGATGTTCGCGCGGCACTGGCGGCACCGAACACCGCCTTTGCCTCCGCGAACACATCGGACTACAAACACGCACATTACCAACTCCGGAAGACGATCAAAGCAGCCAAACGTGAGTACAGGGACAGGGTGGAGCAACAGTTTGACAACCCTCAGAGTATGTGGCAGGGACTAAACACGATCACAGACTTTAGAGGGAAAACCAGCACACCGCAGACCACGGCCTCTCTGTGTGAGGATCTAAACGTATTCTACGCTAGATTCGACACAGCGAACACCATGAGACCGGACAGTGTGCGCACCGCGGATGACGTCAGTGCACACACTGTGTCTGAGGAGGATGTGCGGAAGTGCTTCAGGAAGGTGAACGCACGCAAAGCTACTGGTCCGGACGGGATTCCCGGCCGCGTCCTCAAGTCATGCGCGGCTCAGCTGGCTGGAGTGTTCACGCACATCTTCAACCTTTCCCTCTCTCTGTCTGTAGTCCCAGCCTGCTTCAAAATGGCCACCATCGTCCCTGTACCCAAATCCTCCACCATCTCCTCATTGAACGACTGGCGACCTGTAGCCCTGACCCCCATCGTAAGCAAATGCTTCGAGAAGCTGGTCAGGGACTTCATCTGCTCTGTACTACCCGACTCACTGGACCCTCTACAGTTCGCATACCGCCACAACAGGTCCACTGATGATGCCATAGCCCTGACACTACACACTGCCCTGTCACACCTGGAGAAGAGAGACACGTATGTGAGGATGCTGTTTGTAGATTACAGCTCAGCATTCAATACCATCGTTCCCTCGAAGCTGGACAGGAAACTGCAGGATCTAGGACCGAGCAGCTCCCTCTGCAGCTGGATCCTTAGCTTCCTGTCTGACAGACGCCAGGTGGTCAGACTGGGCAGCATCACCTCATCCCCCATCACACTGAACACTGGTGCTCCACAGGGGTGTGTACTGAGCCCTCTCCTGTACTCACTCTACACCTACGACTGCACAGCCACTAACAGCTCCAACATCATTGTGAAGTTTGCGGACGACACTACAGTGGTGGGTCTTATCACCAACGGTGATGAGACGGCTTACAGGGAGGAGGTCAGCGCCCTGACCCACTGGTGTCAAGACAACCATCTCACCCTCAACGTCGCAAAGACAAAGGAGTTGATAGTGGACTTCCGGAGGTGCAGAGAAGTACACACCCCCATCACCATCAGCGGCGCTGCTGTGGAGAGAGTGAGCAGCTTCCGGTTCCTTGGAGTACATCTGGCTGAGGATCTTACGTGGTCAGTACACACAAACAAAACAGTGAAGAAGGCCCAGCAGCGCCTCTTCTTTCTCAGGAGACTGAAAAGATTCGGCATGAGCCCCCGCATCCTCAGGACCTTCTATCGCTGTGCCATTGAGAGCATCCTCACTGGATGCATCACCACCTGGTATGGCAACAGCACCGCCTACAACTGCAAAGCTCTCCAGCGAGTAGTGCGGTGCTCTGAACGGATAATTGGAGGTGAGCTTCCCTCCCTCCAAGACATCTACAGGAAGCGCTGCCTGAGGAAAGCGGGGAGGATCATCAAGGACTCCAGTCACCCCAGCCATAAACTGTTCAGACTGCTTCCATCAGGAAGGAGGTTCTGCAGCATCCGGTCCCGTACCAGCAGACTGAGAGACAGCTTCTTCCATCAGGCCATCAGACTGCTGAACACGTCATAGACACCTCAGCTTCACTACTGGAACTTTAACATTATGCACTCCACACTGTATATAAATGCCACTTGTTTTGCACATGTCTCACTCTGTATATTTTATTTGATTTTATTTATTGTTTACTCTATTTAATTTGTAAAATATGTGTACACACACACACACACACACACACACACACACGTAGAAAAATATTTAGCATACACATCCAGAAATGCATACACTATTATATATTGTACATATATTTATTAGTTTCAGATGTAGCCATTCTTGTATTTTGCACAACTCTGTTGCTTGTGAAGCTCGCACACAAGAATTTCACTCACATGTGCTGTACCAATGTACCTGCACATGTGATGTGACAATAAAAGTGATTTGATTTGGTTTTCCTTAAATTACAAAAGTGTATTTTAAAGGGCAACGCTCCAGTTTTACTCTAAATATAATTTCAACCAAATACATCAGACGGCAGCCGGTTTATGTTTGACTGTCAGTTTTAATTTTTCACATTTTTAGACCCTTTTCTGCAGATGACAGGTGCCTCTGTAGAGGAGTGTTAAGGTTCAAAATTGAGGAGGGAGAGTACAAACCACCCTTGGTCCAGAAGCTCTTGGTCCAACAATGATTTTAATGAACACACGTGTGGGAAGACACTCTGTACGCAGACAGCCAGTAGTCCTCGACTTAATCAAAGCATGAACAGATATTTTATAGCATCAGGGTTTGATTTACTGACGCCCCTTCATGCGTCACAGATACATTTTATACATAGATCAGATCAACACTACAATGGCTTTTAACCCAGAAGATCATCTTCTATTTTCATGGCTGGTACTTTCCGTCCTTGTCTTAAAGTGAATTGTCCCTCTTTCTTGCCGAGACATGAGTAATCTCTCCTCTAAATAAATCTAACTAATGTGTGTGTATGTGTTGACCTCACATGCTCTTTGTGTCACCTCTTCACCTACTGTCTGTGTCTCGTCCTCAAACGCTCTTTCTCAATTCACCTGTTGCACTTCTGACCTTTCACTAGACCAGAAGCTCACTGAGACTATGCGTATGTCTTCTACTAAATAAATGTCTTAACCAAGAATCTCTACTAAAACCTTAATATAAAATGATCTGATATATAAGTGTTTTGTAAGCATGTATTGCAATTCCTTCTATGGCTCCAAGTCACTTGCACAATAGATTGTCCGAACATCGCGCCGAACAAAGCTTCCAACCCCCAATTAATTGACCGAGCTCCAACTCTTTAATAAGCACAGATATGCATTGTGTATAAAATAGTCATAACTGCTTAAGGCCTTCTTAAAGCTATCTGTTACATTGTTAAAGCCTCGTCTTAGCCTGCTGCTCAAAATAACTTCCACTTCTGCAAACTCTCTGCAAGCCTGTTTCCTGTCAGCCTGTGACTTTTAGCTTTTCTGAAAGACACACACTGTTCAACCCCTGAATGCAATATAAACTCCAGATTATATTATTAATGCAATGGTAATGATGACAATTATTTAACAATAGCAGTAAAATAATTTCCCTGCTCCACAGGAGCTACGAATCAGGCCGATGAGTCAGCGCAGTCGCTAAATCCAAACGCACGTTTTCTCTTTAAACTGCTCTTTCTCTGCTTTCCATCCTATAAAGAGCTGATTGTGTTTTTCCTGCCAGCTCAGCAGCAGCAGATGAAGTCAGCTGACATTCATATCTGTGTCATTACAGAGAGCGCCGCTATCAGACGCCGGTCGTGTAGCGGCAACATTAACAGCAGGCCGGAGGACACCCTGCAGCACTGTATGTGACTCTGAAAATAACCCAGAGTGGGCTGTAATGAGCTGTAGCGCCTTTAATGTGAGTCACTGATACATGTGCCTGTTATGGGCTTTTTGCACTTTTGCTACTATAATAAACCTTTTGCTACCAACAAAGCGACTCTTATGCTGTCTCCTGCACAAACATGTCGCTACAAAACCTGAACAGATTTCCTTCCCGGAGGCTTATGTAGCGATCAGGCGTAGATTACCCTGAAGGTGTGCTGTGGTATCACCAACATGTTAGCAGTATGTCCTTTAAGTCCTCTAAGCTGCGAGGCGGGCCTCCGTGGATCGGACTCGTTCGAGCTACAGCAGCTCGCCTTCGATCTCTACGTGCATCAGTGAGCCTGCAGACCAGAAACAACTAGAAGAGCTGCAGTCCTGGAGACGCTCTGACCCAGTCGTGCCTGTCTGATGGGTGTAATAACTAGCGACCAGCTGTATGTGGAGTTTGCATGTTACCCCCTAATCTTGCGCATCGTCAGCAACACTGAAAAACACGCCGTCATGACTCAGGAGCAAAGACTGTATATAAAGGCGGACATCGCCACGATGCAACACTCGTGACAGTCGCACTGATTCCTGTTCGTTGGGTTAAAATCCCTTCATTGCTCAAAGGTTAACGCTCCACCTGAAGAGTCTCACCAATGAAAACAGAATAAATGACAATTAAATGAAAGGAATAAACAGAGTTCATTTAAGGTCGTACAGCCGTTAGTTGCTCTTCTAGGAGTAAAAAAAACACCAGTGGTTAGTTTTCACCATCCTGGATAAAGCGAAGCAGCGTCTCAGTTTCCAAACCTGAGGGATCCAGGTGTGTTTTCCTTCCATCACATCAGCAGTTGTTTTCTCTTCTCCAACTTCAAACTTCAGCACAGAAGCTGCACGTCCAGCAGGGCCCAGGTGCCAAAGCTCAGTCTGAGCACTTAATGTTGAAGGAATCCCCACGTTTAATGAAGCAGAGCCTTCGTGAGGATATGAAAGACGCAGGCTGGGAGGGGCGGGCACCAACCGCAGCGCTCCGCTACGGCCAACACAACGACCGATGACGCTGAACTCCACCGACAGCAACAACGGCAGCTAATGGCGCTCCTCTGTGCGCCACAGGCTAACGCCGCTCTGAACAAACACGCCGCAGAGACACCGTCGGACGGGTTTGTGGTGTGGATGTTTGTCTGAAGCCATTTCCACAAGTTTAACCCCAGAAACGTGTGTGTGTGTAGATGTTTAGACATCTTTGTGAGGACAGAAAATTAGCATGAGTTTCAAGACATTTCTGAGACTCAAACTGTGGTTTTAGTCTCAGGGGTACAGCAGGGTGATGGTTAGGTTTAGGCTCAGCTTTCATTTGTGATGGGTTAGGGTCGGGGCACCTAGTGAGACCATTATGTCAGTGAGACGTCCTCACTGAGATATGGAAACCAGTGTGTGTGTGTCAGACAGGGTGGATTATCTGGTTCCACTTCCCCAAAAACACACGTGACACAAACACATGAAGAACTGTGTTTTGCTCTTTACTGAACACAGCGACGTGCTGGAGAATAATCAAAAATCGAATATTTTAGCTTTATTTGTTCCTCCCCCAGGAGGAAAACGTCTTCCGAGATCCGACACACACTCGGGCGACGTCGACTGCTCATCTGTTAAAGTATGAACTCACCCTCTTGATGTCCTTGCCGAAGGTCTCGCTGAAGCTCGAGCCGAGGATCTCAAACTGGACGTGGGAGTTGGAGCCGTTGTCCTTAAAGTCCATCGTACCCGTCAGACCTGTGATATTTCCCTGAAGAGGAGGGTGGCAGACAGAGAGGAGAGAGACGGGGGTTTAGAAGTCACGCAGGATGATCTGTGCTCGCCGTCTGACACAATCAGGCTTTCCCCAGAACCTTCAGATGCCCCACTTTCTTCTTTTATTACTTTGTGACGATCTTTGACTCGAGCTGCTACCTTCTTTACCTGCTACCTGATTATATTTGGTTATTTCAGGAACAGTTTGTAATCCGTGTTCAAACGAGACACGAGCTGAGAATGACAACTTCCTGTGCTATTGATGGATTTATGCTCCAGAAATCTGTCAATTTACCTGAACAATGACAGGCAGCAGGCCTCTTTTGTACTGGGAGCCTCGCAGCAGCGTGTATCAGCACCCATGCCAGGGGATAAAAGCAGCAATACTACAGCCGTACACGTCTATGTTAAATATGAACACAAATCCTAAAAGCCCCTCCTGACTGAAATAATGAAAAACACGAGTCATCCACAAGACGACTCTTTCAAATGAAGATAACGTGTATGAGACGGGAGCATAACCCTGACCCCCGTCCCAGCAATCAGGCAGATGTTAACAGGTTAAAGGGGCAAGAAGAAAGGACCAGGTGACCTCTGAAACACCTGCTGCTACACTTCCTGCATCTTTAACACCGACACCGAAAATGTGAGGAACGCAGAGATCCCAGGGTGCAGTGGGAGCCAATAAATATAGACCTAAATATTTGATGACCATCTTTATCAGGTCTGGCTGCTCTGCAGAACGATGAGGCGCCATATAGAACATCATCAGAGTCTGACTGAATGAGTTCAGCCCGTGACTGCTGTGCCACGAAAGGCCACGGATGAAATGTCACTTCATGACTTCCATCAGTTCGTGTTGGATGTAAAGCATGACTGAAGACGGTCATCACAGCAGGCCGGCCAACTAAATGTTCCTCTGTCAGCAGCAAAGGTCACGTTCGTCGTCACCTGGAGGAAATTAATGTTTGAAAATGTTTGGCTCTTTCAAAGATGTGCCCGAGTAAACGCATTCAACACACACCTGCCAGAGGAGGGACGCCGCTTTTCACGTCTTCGGATACGCGCGACATAAAAAGTTCTCGGCTTCTGCCATTTTTCACTCAGCGAATGTCGTCCTGTCTTTAAGTTATCGTCCATTTCATCAGCAAAGTAGCCCAGACTCGTCTGGGGGTAATGACCAACTCTGAGGTGAGACGCAGCAAAAGTGCGTCCATAACAATCAAACTGACAAACGACCGCCTGGAGCACGAAACAGGAGCTTCGAGGTTGGACGGGGAACCTCAGAAAGGGCGTGTTTGAGATGGAACAAGACCGAATGAATGTTTCCATCACTAACCAGCTGGAATAATGGCTGCGGCAGTTTGAGGATTGTACAGCTCACATTCAGATTCATTACACTTGATGGATGCTGCAGGTGCAGCTCACGTTTGTTATTTCCAGAGCAGTTTGTGAAACGTTAAATGCAGCAACCTTGACCTCCGAGCGATGCCGGTCCAGTGCAGAGGCAGGACAGTTGGTCGTGTGAGGAGTCACAGCCTCATCAGCTCGGAGGTGAGGCTCCTCCCCCTCATCAGACGAGCTGCTGTTTTCGGCAGCTTTTTGGTATGAAATGAGAATTTTAAGCGGCCGCGTGCTCTGTCTGGCTCGTCCGCATACAAAGATGACTGCAGGAGTAATAATCCTTTGGTGGAACTCTGGATATTTCTGTCAATATCATTCAAGAACATGATGCTTTATGACTTTTCTACAGGAATCTGTAGGAGAGGAGCGCTAATGAGCTCGGCGGTGGTTACTCTGATGCGTGTCAGATAAGCAGACTCGTGTTTTAATAAAACACAACCGCGCATGCTGGAGGGACTCATCAGCCCAGCCAAAGAGCATCTCTCTCCAATTAGACTGTGAGGACTGACTCCAGGTTGCTGCGCGCAATTTCACTGCATCTTTGATGTGCGATTGATTTTCTGTTGACAAAGCAGCTGTTTGTTCTTTTATTTTGAAAATTGTACAAATCAAATGCTCGCCTCGACTTTCTTTAAATAAATAACAGTTCTGAGAAAACTTTACTATTTTGAACCAAACTGAATGAGAGGCTGTACAGATAAAACTTCTTATTTGCACAGTTTTTGTAATGAAAGAAAAAGGCGAGTACTCGATTCAGGGTTAAATTCTTCCATCGTAAGTTTGATATCAGGGCTTAAACCAGCGGGCATGTTTTGGTCTGCTCTACTCTGGATGTGTTTTACCTTCTGGATGGTCTCCAGCATGGACCAGCCTCCGTTCCAGGGCTTGGTGGACTTCTTGATGCAGTTCAGGCTTGCCATGCTGTGCCACTTCCTGTCCTCCAGCTTCCTGTAGAAGGCGTTGGCAAGCATCAGCACGCTGTCGTACAGGTACAGGTTGGACACCTGAAGGCGAGACACGGGCAGGGTGAATACACGTGATCGCTTTTTCTTTCGATCAGTTTTTCACTGACTGTTACGTAACATCTGTCGAACGTGACGCGTGAAACAAACGTAACGTCACATCTGCAGGGCGATGAAGAATATAGATGCTAATATTTACTGTATGTGTGACAAAGATCTACGTTTACAGAATTTTCACTCTGGATCTCGAGAATGAAATCGTAGGTTTCTGCGAGTGAACACGTGAACGGGAGATGTGACGTGATTGGTGGAAGAGGACATTTATGAACATCTGCAAACACTGAGCACGTGTGACACAGCTGGATGCTGACACACACACACCCTACTTTTATTCTACTCTGTAATGTAAAATTATCATTATTTTAACTTTCGTGATCAGCTGCATGTTTTGTTCTGTCGGCCAGGTGAACGATCACGTGAAGATTTCATTCCTCTGTGATGGGAAACAACATCAAAATTTCTGGATCAGACAATTAATAAAGTCGTTGTTACATCTTATGGCTTCTGTCTCTTGCATGTGGTTAGTGTTACATTTCACAAGCACCCTCACATCATCTGTGACAGCTGACCTCTGTTACATGAAGCCTGCAGCACGTCTCCATGTGTCACTGAAGCACACATCAGTGTACAGCACACACCTGCGGCGACCTGCTGTGAGGCTCCTGCTTGTTTGTTGGCTTTCTTCCCCAACATGTAGCACCTACGTTCAGCTGTGCTTTCCTCAGTCGCTCTCTGATCCTCAGAGTTGCTCCTGTTGCACTTTATTCACGTCTGCACGAGTAGTTTGTGCCCAGAGGTCACAGAAAGCAGGCATGGACGTCCACCTGGAGCCTGATGATGAACTGTAACTCGCTCAGATCTTTCCTTGGTTTGCTCCTCTGCCTGCTGTGTGCTGAGCCCAGTTTATCCAGTAAAAGCCCTGTGAGTGCTTATTAAGGCTCGACTCCCGCTTATATTCACTGCATTGACCTGAGCCTGACTGAAATATAGATTAAGATGCTCTCACCCTGGTTGCATTGTACAGGTGTAACCCAAATGTCTCCTAATCGTCACTTTATCCTGATGGCATTCTTTGAAAACATACTCATCCTTCCTGTGCAGCACCAAAGAACATTTAACCCTCTCTTACACAAATTACTGAGACACCTCCCTCTGAGTGAACGCACAGCGAAGCCGGCAGAAGCAAGAAGAAGAAAGTCACAGCTGAGGAGGGAATGAAGCGGAGCATGGGATGGAGACGAGACTGCTTATTAAGTTTAAAATGAGAGAAAATCAGCCTGAAAGGATGGAGAGGAAGAAGAAAAGGGAACAGGAGAGGAAACAGGAGAGGAAACAGGAGAGGAAACAGGTGAGGACAAGGACACAGTGAAGAAATACGACGGCGCACGCAAATGTACAGAAACAGGAAGATAATCTTCAGAATAAAAGGAAAAATTTATAATAACGCCGCCGCCGTGATGTCGGACGTTTGGTGAAAACTACATTCATCTCCACAAATGTCAAAATCAGGCAGAGAAAGACAGCATTTGTCCTGAATTACAGTAATTGTTCTGTTTGCTGTCTGTAAATGTCAGCGGTGCTTCTTCACACCTGGGAATAATAGTCAGTTACTGTGTGTGTGTGTTCGAGCTAGCACAGAGGTTATTGTGCGCCCTCTGCATGTCAGCGAGATAAACTTGAATTTGATGGCTTATTTTTCACGAGGCAAACTGGCGTGTAAACTGAGAGGCGGGGAAGCGGCTCGGCTTTCGTACACGATTCATACGTGAGAAAAAACGACAGCTCCATGAGGCTTTTAACTGCGAGTAGTTTGAACGTGAGCAGCGGCCTGACGTCCATAAACCAGAAAGCCCAGAGATTGTCGCGTGTCTGCGTCCCCTTGTTGTCCACAAGCTGTCCTTTGGCATCACTGGTGCTGTGGATGTGGCGGTAGCGGCCACTGAGATGTAACGGACACGTTTAACAGGCACATGTGGTCCTCAGGGGGAGGTTGGAGGGCCAAATGCTGCCTTCTGATCATAAGTTTTTCCTTTGCTTGTTACTTCCAGTTCTAATCACTGGTTAGGTTTACGTACCAAAGACAAAATAAATGTAAACTTCATTTATCTCAAGGATGGGAAACTCTTCGGGAACGGCTTGTTTGGGGTCAGGTGCTGAGGCTACGTTCACACGTACACGGGTATTTTTGAAAACTGAGATTTTCCATTTTCATTTTTTAAAAGAAGTTTTGAAAAAATATCTCCGTCCACATGTAAACGCCAAAATCAAACGCTGTCAAGGACATGCCAAATCCTAACCGTGTAGAAGTCCAATCAGAAGTCCAGACGCCTGGGAGGGAACGCGCAAACAGGTACAAGTTTTTGTTGTTCTGCAAAGGCAGCGAATTTTGTGGAGCTTCTCAAGTGTCTTCATCATTTCAGACGTTAAGAACTAAAGACAGTATTTTAGTGGCTCTGTTAGCCTGAACACTTTACGTTAGCCTGAGTAATAATCATAACTCACAGACTCACAACTTAGGAACAGACAAAGTACGTACACATACATACATTTAATGTAAATCGCCAGGGTCGGGTTAGACCTCTGAGGGTTATGGAAAGATGATGGTGTGGGTGAGTATATGCCTATTAACAACAGTAACCTTGACGACATGGGAGTGACTGTTGCATCATAACCCATCATGATGCCAAAGGACACCTTAATGCATAAATTAGCCACACCAGAGGTTTGACAGAGCAGGGCTGAGCGACTCCCCGGGGATCACAATAGGCTGGCATGTCCTTGCCTCGAGGTATGTGGAGTACATGGGTCAATCAAAAGATCTCAATATTTAAAGTCCTGCACGTGACTGTAAAGTAAGAACTTTAGTTTCTCAGTAGTAGATATTCTGAGTTTGTCCACAGAGTCGACACTAACTGTGGTTTTCTGCAACAACAATAACAAAACTCGAGGTCGTTTGGGAGAAGGATGATGAAGATGGAGCTAGTGAACAAGGGGAAAAGGAGACGGCCCACGGGAGGTGTGTGGCGAGAGAGGACATGCAGGTGTTTGACCCGACAGAGAAAGAGTCAGAGGACAGGACGTGATGGAAACAGATGGTCTGTGATGTCCTCGTGGTTGTTCTGGGTCATCAGCGAGTCTCTGGTAGTGAACTCTGTCTAAAAGTTTGTGTCCTCATTTAACATTAAGCTGATGTTTGGATGCTGGAAGCTGATCTGACAGCTCTGGTACACTCAGTGCGTGTGCACAGTATTTGAGTGGGCGGCTGAATTTTATGAATGCGCTCATGAATTTATGGATGTGCATCAGTGATTTGTGCAGCAGAAAAAAGTTTCAACACCACAAGTTAAGACAGGACGTGTGCGTGTATTCGCCCGGGTCGCCATCACAAAACAGGACGTACGACAAGTGGAGAGAAGAGTTTGACCGAGGAGGTCTAGAAGACAGGAAACTGATTTTGCTTCTCATCACATTTCTCTTTTTCACTTAACTGAATAATTTGCACCCATAATTACTCATCCCATCAGATTAATAATTAGTCCCTTTGAATTACTGCTTCATTCCCTCAGACATTTTAATTCATTCTCTGAAGCATTCATTCATTCAGCACTCTCATTATGGAGCCTTTGATGAGCGAAACACATCTATGTGAATCTTCATGTTTGAAACACATCTCTGTGGTATTTTTGCCGTTGTGTGATGAAGGTCTTTGTGTCCTCCGGAGGACAAAAGGCTGAGGACAGATGGAGCCATGTGAAAGGAAAAAAATGGAGACAAATTCCTCAGAATAAATTAAACACTGACCACACAAACTGTTTGAAAACACAAATTCCTAAATTATAATGACTTATCCAAAGTGTTCCTCCACACAGAACCTGGACTCCAGTGGATTTTTCAGTGTTTATTCCCACTATTGTTGTTTTTAAAGTATCCTAACAGGGAAAAGTGCATTACATGTTGCAGAGGTACCACTTTGCATCAACTCAGGTCTAAGGCTACGCTCCCACTGCAGGCGAAAGCGCATCAAATCAGATTTTTCTGACCCTGTGCGACCATCTATCCGATCATGGTGTGACAGTGTGAACGGCACAAATCCGATATTTTCCAATCCGATCTGGGTCACTCTCGTATGTGGTCCTGAATCCGACACATATCAGATGTTTTAGAAAGCTGCTGTTTGATGGTCAGGTCGCATTAAATGCGTCTTTTACGTCACTGACACAAGACAGACGCCGATTATCAGCGCCAGAGAAGACATCGCGAACGCTTCCTGGCCATCCCGTGAAACTGTTGGGAAGACAACGTGAACATTTTATTTGTACTGTATAATCTGCAGATTCTGACAGAAATCTGCAGCTAGAAGCAGCGCTCCTCTGAAACAGCAACAAGGATCATTATTAGGTTATTTACATTATTATGTAAATAACAAAATAACTTAAAGCAAAAATTGGGAAACGTAAAGTCCGAAGTCTTTACATTAAGGCCCATCAGTCAAACATACTGTTGCTCTGGGTCTAAACAGAGCGCGTTGTGTGTGACGTCTTCTTTTGCGCATGCGGCCGCTTTGAGCGTTCACACTAGAGCGCGTTTGCTGTCGCATTTTATTTGTAGTGTGAACGAGCAGACAAAAAAATGGGATTTGATCAAAAAATCTGAATTGAGCATCAAGACCTGCAGAGTGAACGCAGCCTAAGTCATCATCAGCGACCTAATCCTAACTCAAACCCATTCATGCACACTCATCCTGTGCAGGGATGTCAATTAATTCTGGTGTTTCTTTGAACTGTTCTTTTGCACAGTGGAAGGATGGTACACCATACATCTTTAATAAGTTTAAAAAACACGAGTTGGGTCCCCAATTTATTTGGGATTTTCCCTGATCCACACAGGTATGCATACAGGCTAAAACATACTCAGACACCCAGAAATATTTGGGTAAATGTCCCTTAGCAAGTTGCACCTCAGTCGGATGCTTTCGGTATCCATCACCAAGCTTCTGGCATAATCCTGCACTCTTCTTGGCAGAATTGAGTTAACTTACACTGGGTGGTTTCCTGGCAGAGACACATCCAGATAACTTTTACTTACGGTTGTTTGAACCTTGGAATATGCAAACCTTCCAAACTTGTGTAAATGTAAAGTTCTCCTTCTGCAAGCTTCACTGAGTTCCTGAGTCTTGGTCAGTCCAACGAGTGCTGTCAAACAAATCCTTTCTACAGTGCAAAGAGAGACTACCAGCTGCAGCCGGTCCTGATCACTGTGCAAAGGATTTAGGCCTTGGCCTCGTTGGGTTAAAGACATTGCAGAACCTTCAGCACCAGTTATTAAAATATTAAAGCGGGCGTTTGTATGTATACATGTGAGTCTGTGTGGATTAGAGGAAACCCCAAATACACTTGTCCACATTTATAACAGAACTCAGGGAGGCATGACTTTAAAGCTAGCACTACTTTCTGCCATAGCACAACCTTTACTGCACACTGAGCTGAATTCTTGTTACCTCCAGGTTCTGCAGGTGTCCTTCCTGCGGGTCACACAGCAGCGAGGAGATCCGGTGGTTCTGCCTCATGCAGCGGGTGCTGCTGTCCTTCAGCAACGGGAAGATCTGCCGGATCACCGTCATGCGCCCCAGTGCACTGTGGGTAAGCTCCAGGATCTCTGTGTCGCTGATTTCCTGTGGCGATGAGACGGCGGGACAAAGCGAAGGAGACGTTATTGACCTCGCTCGGTCTGTTTGTCTGCATATTAACTGCTGGAGGTTGAGTGTTTGTCTCCCGAGAGGCCGGACGAGGGTTTGGTGAGAGGCAGATGCTGATTGTGGCAGATTTCTCGAGTGTTTGTTTTTGAACCCTGCGCCCGATGAACAAAAGTATGTTTATTTCATCTGCCGTGTTAATTAACTGCAGAGAATGTGACGTTTCACGAAGAAAACCAAATGTCAGTGTCAAGCCAAACGGGAAGGACGGTGCACGCCAGCCATTTAAAAGCTTCTTTTGTGCCTAATTGCTTTGATGAGAAGAAAGCCAATTATTTTCTGTGAGGTGTAATTACAGATAGCCTTGGCCGAACTCTAAAAGCATAATTAAAAATATCTATGAAGAATATTAGCTTTATTATGTTTTATAACACCAAACATAATTACAGTCTACATCTTAAGTAAAAGCGAACGCAGTGAGGACTTGCTGCAGTTTATCTATTAGAAAAGTCCACTTTCTTCTATTTCTGTATGTACGTCGCCTTCATCCAATTAAAAGTGAACCTGTAAACAAAAGTCACGCAGACTTGTTGCTCATTTATTGCACGGGTTTGAAAACATGTCATTCTGTCAGGCCAAAGGGTTTAAAGTCAAAACAAGCTGGATTCCAGGTAATTGCAGCGATGGCATTAAGTTCAGTTTGCTGGCTGAAGCATAGCTCCTCTCCCTCCTGCTGAACACACAAAGACGTACGCGAGCCTCTGTGCTGTCTCCGTACACGGCGTTTCAAAGGTAGACAAAGCCTGAAAGCTGCTTAAACCTGCTTTCTTTCTAGTGGCCACTAGGGGGCGATTACTCCTGCTCCAAAAAACGTGAGCTGTGTGACCTATGACCTCGGTTTGGTATTCTTGGGCAAAATGAAAATCATGCTGGCATTTACAGCAAACTGGACATGTTTGTGCTCTGGACTGTGGAGATGCTCACAACTGATTAAAACTGTGGAGTTTACCGAAGTACTTTTTATGGCCTAAAGAACAACAAATTTAAAAAGGCAACATTATTACTGAGCTCCTGACACTGCTAATAAAAATCATTATTCCACGAATGTTATTTATTAACGTGCATCCTGAAGTGGAATCAGACTAGTTGAGCCAGGCGTTACAGCCGCCCTCTCTTCGTTCCTGTTTACATCCCAGTCTGGAATAATGTTCCTGAGTAGGTGTGAAGCTTCAGACGATCAGGTTCATTCACTTTGTTTACTTTCATCTCTTTTCTGTACATTTTTGTGCTGGTCTGCAAAAAGCGCTCTCAGTGAAGTCGGCAGGATGATGCTGGACGCGACGATATCGAAATTTCCCCTCAGTCTGTTTGAGCTAAATGTGATGAATAAAGTCAGATATTTGGGTCACATCATCAGGAATGAGCCGCCTGATGATGACCAAGTGCGGCCCCAACAAACCAACAGTGTGCAAACTGTTGGTTTGTTGGGCAGCTTGTTTGGGGTGTGTGGAGGTGACACAAAAGTGCAGACGAAACGTTTGCGACTCGTAAAGTTCTCATGTTCCGTGCAGAACACATGAAAACTGATTTTACGGTCGGCTCTGTGGCAGATACTGAAGCAGAGACTAAGTGGAAGCTGTACAGACGCTGGTATCTGCAGCAGAGTACGAGCTCGGCTATGATGGAACCAAAAACTTTTAGGCCAAAATGAGCTCCGTTCAGATTTGACTGGTCGGTGACATCAGTGTTCATTTAGAACAGGGGTGGGGGAGTCCAGGCCCCGAGGGCTGGGGTCCTGAGCAATGTTCCCTCTAATGTTTCATGTGTCTGAGCGAACGCACAAACTCCCTGAGCGTCTCTTGGACCACTGTGAGCAGCAGCAGACGTGTGCACTGTGGTCACGCCAGCATCGAATCCATCCAAGTTACATGTTTATTAAAGTAATCAAATTACAGCATTTATGTTAGACGACTTTTAATTAACTGCTTCAGCCCACTTACAATGAAAATTTAAAACAATCTTGTTGATGACCTGCAGCATGTTAACACTATTGGAAGGAAAAATAACTTCAACTCCAATTTTGAAAACACAACTTTCTATTTTTTTATTTTCTTTTATATAAAGCTCTGACTGTATTGTGAGTCTGTGGTCTGGGAGAGAGTCTGTAACTCTGTCTGCAAATACAGTAAATAATGACCAATGTTGGGCAGTTAATTATATAGTTACTTCTTCAAAAAAGTAACTGATTTATGCAAACAACAACATTTTTTGCAGCTGTTTACCTAAAAATGCAGCCAAGGCGTTTTTTAAACAAACACTTCAAACTATTTACAGAACAATCAGCTGTTCTGCATCAAATCTGATGCCACACAAATTATTTGTGCCGCTCCTAAAAATAATTTCTGTCCACTATGAGATGAAGGAGAACATCAGCCTGATACCTGCAGGCCTGACAGCAGCAGATGTGTCACTGCTGTAACACCTGTAACACTCAGCAGTCGCCTCATTGTTCTGACACACAACAAAACTATTGACTACACTACACACTAACTACACAAGAATTGTTTAGTTAGGTTCAGAGGGTTGGGAAGCTCATCTTGTAACCGTAAGGTCGCCGGTTCGATCCCCCAGCTCTATCTGTCCTGGTCGTTGTGTCCTTGGGCAAGACACGCCTACTGGTGTTGCCAGAGGGGCCGATGGTGCGATGTGGCAGCCTCGCTTCTGTCAGTCTGTCCCAGGGCAGCTGTGGCTACACCTGTAGCCTCCACCAGTGTGTGAACGTGAGAGTGAATGAATAGTGGAATTGTAAAGCGCTTTGAGGGCTATATAAATGCAATCCATCATTATTATTATTAATTCTTTGGCCTATTTTGATATATAATTTTAAAACATGGCTTTTAGCTGCGACCGGGTGCTTCGTGCCACGCTTTGATGCTTGATTGATCTCTGAGTGACTGCAGGGACTCAAAGAAATCCAATTCAGACCATTTGGTTGCACTTGGCACCTCTGAGGCGAGGCGCCGATGGATGCAATATTACAGGGCATGGTAATGACCTGCATTCAGGCACAAGCAGATTTAATGGGAGGGGGGTGCTGATTCTGACAGCGACTGGGAGGGAAGCTGGTGATCACGGAAAGAATCAGATAAGAGGTTTGGAGAGCAGTTATTTGGTGAAAAACACAGTGTGATGTAGCTTTCAGGAACAGGTAATGGTGCTGTGAAGAAAGATGGGATCCTGACCGAGAGCATAGGGCGCACAGCTTACTGCAGCTTATTCAGAAGCAATGAGGCTGTCGGTTAACACTTCAGATGATAGAAAACACGCCATGGCGAGCTGTTTATCATAGCCCGCCGTGAGACTGGTATTATACAACTGCTGTTAGGCGTTATTAAGCAACACAAGTTTCTACCATGAGTGCAGCTCATTACACAGCAGAAAACAAAATTGTCACACTGATGAAAAATGTGAGGGCTCTGCAGTGTGGGGATGAGCTGTGTGTGAGCAGTGCAGACATCAGCAGGTTCACGGAGAGAGCTGCTCTCATACATCCTTACATGATTACTGTGGGATATTAGCATGCTAACACGTCAGCGCCGTTTATTCAGACGGTGCCGGCTCATAAGCTTCCTCAAGGTGCTGCATGATATGAGGTTCAACATCAGAGTCGTGCAGGACAGCTTTGACCTGATGATGCACTGCAGAGAATCAACAATATTATTATGATTCATCCTCAGGAAACCATGAAGTTCATGGTAATCAGCTGATCACCAGCAGGGTCCATCCTGTGGGGAGCACGCATGACCTCACGGACGCCAAAACAGTCGGCATGTCAGAGCACTCGGGTCTTAAACCACACAGTCCAAGAGTACCTGCGCTTATGAGGAAGTGAAAATAAATAAGACTGCAGTTCCTCAAATGCCCACTTGGGGCTGACTCCAGTGTTAAAACATGTTTACAGCCTGAGACAAAAGACTTTTAGTCTTAATGGATAGTTCAGTCAGGGTCCGGGTTTTTTGACCCAACATTTTGAGTTTTATGCATTTTTCGTATTATAATGGTCTTGTTTGTATAGTTTACACTTCAGTTAGTCCTGTTGATAGTGAGTTCTGTTTCCCTGTTTAGTTCTCGTCTGCCCAGTTTCATCCCGGGTCTGTGTTGGTTATGGCGTCGTGTCTTTAGTGTTGCGAGTCTGTCAAGTCCCCTGAGTTTAAGTCTCCCTCGTCTTTAGGTTAGTGTTTACTTTTGTATCCCTTCCCCTTTGTGTTTGTACCTTTTCATCAGCCTCTAATAAACAGCTCACTTTCTTAAAATATAGTTTTGTTTCCAGGTGTCTGCATTTGGGTCCTCTTCCTCTCACCACACGGTGAGCGAGGGCACCGTGTGATTACCTGGTGTTTTCATAATGTTCAGAACATTGAGTGTAGAAAGCTGTGACTTTTCACCCTAATTTACTTTGTAGTTTGCACTTTAGTTGCTCAGGTGTAAGGCCGTGTCCAAAGTTCTTCACATGTAGCCGAGGCTAGCATCCGACGCCGGCCCCCTGATGGGCATTAATGGTGTAGTTGTGTAAAAGTTGCAAAAACAAGCACCTGAGACAAACCAGCAAAGACAAGTCGCTAATACAAGCAAAAACACACCTGGGACAATGAGCTGTTATTAGCTGGTGCTAGTTATAGCTAAGGCAACAGATATTAATCTTCTGTAAACCGGCTGATTCTCTGTTGATTCTCTGAAGTGAACTGTAGTTATAAAAGCTGTCAAAACTCTGCTGCTGGAGACTTTTAAATGTGTCAGATTGGACTAATTAAACGAATAAAACTGAGAAAATGAAATATATTTTTTAAAATTCCAATAATGAAATCTCTGTGCTCTTCGTGCTTTGACTTTGATTATTGAGGGATGAGCCCGGTGTAATAACAGACACTCAAAACTCATGGCACGCTTCAACACGAGAACTTGGAACCAGTGTCTTACCTTCAGTTTATTTGGGTAAATGCAGAGTGAATTTTGATTAAAATCACACTAAAATAAGACATTATGGAGTGTTTTTTGCAGAACTTGGGGACTAATTGGGTGCAACTTTATTAAATGTCTTGATTGTAATAAATGAGCTGAAATTAACTCACAGTTTGGAGTTCATTTGTTATGAGCATGATTAGTCTTCAGTTTGCTTTTTACCTACTAATCCACTGCTGGAAGACTTTCCCTGCTCTCATTACCTGCACTCCATCGGCCTTGGCTTCCCTTCTGTGTGTTGATGGACGGAGATAAGAGGAGGAAGAAAAGGAAAACCGTGAGAAAGAAACGGGTCTCTGATGGATTTAGCCGTCGATGCAGATGGATTGTTTAACAGTCACACCTGCAGCAGCTGTAATGTAACCTGGGGTTGCTTCATGTTCACAAAGAGTCTGATTTGCATTTCAAAGAGAAGAACGGGTGTCATTTACAGTTAGAGTCCATTTTCATCTCATCTGCACCAACTGTTTTCCATCGTGCACTGCAGGTAATTAGATTTTGTTCAACATGAACTCTTTTTTTAAAACAAATGACTGTTCAGACTTACAAAGACTAGAAAAGCACCAGTGAGGAGGTGGCGAGAGCTCCTTTTGTCAGTTTGTTCTACTCTATGGTGTCAATGAGGGGTGAAAGGTCTCTGAAAGTTCCTCTGTCCTGGGGAAGTGAAGAGCTGGAGTCGGTACGCTGTTACAACAACAAATGTTGTATGTAACAGCATAATGACTTCAGTCCTTCAGTCCTGCAGTCAGCTGACACTGAAGAAGTCACCTGGATGAGTGACGAAACGTTTCTGCTGAAAACATCCAGATGAACAGAATCAAGTTTTGGGGACCTTCTACAGTTTCTTCTGAGGTATGGCAACAGCACGAAGCAGCACAACATTACACCGGATTATCTTTAAACAGCTCATTGTTGCCATTGTGTTTGGGAATATTGGGATCAGTACTCCAACATGAATTTTCCTTGCTAAACCAGCCTAGCGTTTACCATCAACATAGTCTGAGAGTGCAGTGGTCGGTACCCATGCAAGGAAGGAACTGTGGTGAACCAGCCTTCGAGCATCTGTGGGATGTGCCAGACACACAAGTCTGATCCATGGAGGACCCGACGCACAATGTACAGGACTTAAAGGACCTTCAGCGTCTAATGAAGCTGCTTTGGCATCAACACAATATCAGGCAGAGCGCTTATGATATAAAATAATATTTTAAATTCACCAATAGGCTGATTTTTTGCCATATATTAGCTTCCTCTTGGTAAAGTTTGAGGAGTGGTGGGTGGTCTGGACCGGACGTAGGTATAGAGTAGATTAACTGGCTGTTAATCTCACTTTGGATCCTGTGCAAACACAAACCTGTGAGATTTCCTAACCTTTCCTCATCTTGTATCTTGTGTCTGTCAGTATCAGCTGACCAAAACAAGTAGAAAGGATTGATTGGCTCAACTTGGAGCAGTTTTTTCCCTTTATTGCCAACACAAGTCATCCAGTAGCTTACAAACCAATCTGGAGCTCATTGTTAGATACCACAGAGCCTAATTACAGCCTGTACTTTCAGCCTGTTAGTTTAGAATTTCTAATCAATTCTACTCGTAGGATTGATCGTAGGAGACTAACAGCTACACCATACAGGTTGATACCGACTCATGTTCAGTATTTCTCCACCTGATTAGTCAGTGCTGCTGCTGCCCTGCTGTTTCCACCCGTCCACCACCCGTCATCCATCTGTGTTTTCCAGGGAGATCTTTACTCACTGCTCTCAATGTAAAATAGTAGCCAGGAGTGATGAGCTGCAAATGTTTTCTGTCAGCAGATTAGTTTATATCTGTTTTCTTCGACTAATGACTGAAAAAGCACGGGACTCTTCTTTCAGCTTCTTCTGACACGTGAGGATTTTTATTTAGCTGATCACAGACGCTTTGTGCAGAGTTATTAATGTTCGTCGGATCAAACTCGACCGTCCGACCGCTTGGCTTCACTGCTGTGCCTCTCACTGCCAGCCCTCCCTCACTGCCGCTCTTTCCCCCTCTGGTTAATTGTTGTCCTCATCGCTCTTCACCTCTTTCTCTCATTACCGTTACACTGCCTCCCTCTACAGCTCTGTTCTCGATTCTCTCCTCCCTTCTGCTCTCTCAAAGTCTCTGTCCCTCTCCAGGTCTTTTTAATTGGCATCAGTGGTGTTGTCTGGCTGTTTGTGTTGCCAGCAGACAGAGGGTGAAAAGGCCATTCTCCTTCTGTTGACAGCATGCCTCGCTTTGTACTTTAGTGCCACCCAGCACTACGCTAACTGTGTGGTTATTTGAGCAGGGATTTCTGGCAAAGACTGCAGTACCTGGGGAAAAAAAGTGAAATTTATAGCTGAATCCTGCAGATGCAGAAGCCTTTACGGGCTGGAAACAACCTAAAGTGCTATAAAACAAACTTTTCATGGAGCCGTTTTCTGCACCAGCAGATTTTCTTGCTTTGCTCAAAATGCACAAACAGACTTTTGATAATTCACCCATCCAATCAGTGACATCAAACAGATTGTTATTGGTTGTGTTTGCGGAACCGTTCATTGTAATGCAGGTCTCTCAGTCGTGCACCCATGCATGGAAAAGCTAGATCTGGGCACGGTGATGTCACCCACAGGTTTGCAGACCGTGGTCGCTGTTTCGAATCCTTCAATTTGGTATTTTGGATCTGAGTTTATTGAAGCCAGAAGACACTGCATCTTTGAGGGGGTGGAGTGCGAAGTTATCAGCTCATTAGTTCTAAAATATAAATAAGATAGTAGGCACAGACTTTTGGATGGTCTCTTAGTGCAATTAAAGATTCAGTGATTCATTTATGTGTCACATTAATGCTATAAAAACATTTCAAAGGGGACCAACAACACCTCCTTCATGAATCACCACCTTATGGTGGTGGAGGGGTTTGTGTGTACCAGTGACAGCAGGGGCTATGTTGTTGGAGGCCTTTGCCCCTAATAGGGTCTCCCCAGGCAAACTGATTTAAGTGCCCCCCATGAAAGAAAGTCAAAGAAAAATCAAAGGACCAGCTCATGCTGTCCAGGTCAGGATTACCAGGCCTACACTGTGGAGCCCAGCCTCAGGGAGCCCACCTCCAGGCCGGTCTTCGTCTATGAAGTGCAGCCCTTAGAGCTGGCGTGGCCGTCTGTATCCTTAGCACCAGCAGGAGGCGCTATCAGGGTCAGGTGCAAAGTGTGTTGGGCAGAAGTGTCACGGTTCTGGGTCAGTTTGACCCAGTATTTTCAGTTCTCACGTCTTGGTTTGATTTTGTATTTTTGGGTATTTTCTTGATCTATGGTATGATGATGATGATGATGGTTATTATTTAGTAGGTTTTAGTTCATTCTGGTTTCGTTCTGCCCGTGTAAAGTCTGTGTTTCTTTGTCTACGTCTTTGTGAATTGTTTCCTGTTTTATTGTGAAAGGTTGTGCCTCATGTCAGTGTGTCTAGCTTTGCTTTTGCTTTTTTTGCTTTTTGTCCCAGCAATAAAGCTGCGCTTTAAGTTTGACTTCCATGTTGAGTCCTGCATTTTGGGCCCACCACTCCTGCCTGCCTGCCACACAGCCAACCCTGACAAGAAGCTTAGATTATACTCAGTTGCTGACACAGACATGGAGAGCTGGAGGTCCGACAGCAGTGGTGTCCAAACCCAGGCCTCGAGGGCCGGTGTCCTGCAGGTTTTAGATGTGTCCATCACAGCTGATTTAAATGGCTAAATGACCTCCTCAACAAGTTTTCCAGAGGCCTGGTAAGGAACTAATCATTTGATTCAGGTGTGCTGACCCAGCGTGATCTAAAACCTGCAGGACACCGGCCCTCGAGGCCTGGAGTTGGCCAAGCCTATTCTACAGCCATCAGGGTTATCCTTGGTTATGGTTGTACCCCTTGAAGTTTACTGCAGCATCACTGGGAGACAAGTGAAGACTGGCAGACAATTTCAGAAGATGGATGGATCGATGGATGGATGGGTGGATGGCACCACAGAGGTCCGGTTCAGGGACTGCAATGACCTGAGGAGTCTAGCAGACAGCTAATGGCTCTTAATGGATAACTTTAAGCCTTAGAACATTTTAAACAGAAGCGTTATAAAAACACTCCTGTACAGTTTTTATAAAGGGGGAGATTAGCTATAGAGACCAGCTGTAAACAGTCTGTGGAGACTGATTCACTTACACTTGGTTTGCACTTTGTATTTTCAGCCCTGCGTTTGCCATCGATGAGATAATCAGGGGAAAAGTCTGCCAGCATCTGAATGGAGATTTCTGGAAACTCTTTAATCTAAATGTAAAATCTGACCAGAAGTATTATGATAATAATTTTAATTTAAACTGGCGGCTTAAAGGATGAATTTATAACTGAAAAACCTAGTCTGAGGCCTTTTAATAGTTAATAATTAATAATCCATTTCAAACGAACTGTAACCTTCATGTCGCTGCGTTTAAAATCACTCTGGAGTTTTTGTTCACCTGTTGTTGTGGTGTGTTTTTGTGGGTCTGCGTTACACAATGAAGGTGAAAGTCTTTTCCGTGTACCTGAACACTACGCGGGGAGGTGCTGACAGCAGACAGGAAGAAGGGAAGAGGAAGGAAATGGAAATTAGCTCGTCGGCAGTGTCTACCTGCTGGCAGGACATCTGACATCTCACTGCGCCGCCACCAGGACTTGAAACTACCTCTGTTACCTGCCTGAGCTCGGTGACACACTACACACAGAGGCTGCTAAAACTTTAGAGCAAAGTGGGGAACAAGGACAGAACAGTATTTATGAAGCAGGTTGGAGGCTGGAGAGCCGATTTCACATGATGTTTGTGTGGAGGAATTAGGGGGAGGAGGCACCATGGTAACAAGGAAGCTGGTGCTTCTCTTATCTATGGAAAAGGTCCATCTTTACCTGTAAGGTTCACACCAACACGCTTCATGTGGTTTGCATTCATGAAAAAGTAAGAAAATGCTCTGGATGTCATCGCTTCATCAGGTAGTGGACTTCTGCTTACACTAGAGCCCACCACCATGAAGCCCACTGTGACACAGCCACAGAAGACTGGGGTGCAAACTCCAGGTCGGGAATGAGTTGCTGCTCCAAGTGCAGGAGTTCAAATACTTCAGGATCTTGTTCACAAGTGAGGGGAGAGCGGAGCGAGCGACTGATAGATGGATAGATATGTGAATGTCAGATGTGACGAAGAGAGAGACGTGATAGTGAAGCTTGCTGGTCAATCTGCGGTCCTACCCCCACCTATGGTCATGAAGGCAGATAGAGGTGGATGGAAATAAATATCCTCAGAAGCGCAACTGGACTCCTAGACTGCTGCCCGGTTAAGAGATGAAACTGGAAACCCACAAAACTCCTATACCACATAAGTGAAGGACCAAATCCCCACCAGTAAAGTGTACATTTTAGGACATCCTCAGGTCTCAGGAAAAAAGTCGTCAGGTCTCTGAGACCCGACGACTTTTTTCCTGAGACCACTTCCCAGTTTTACTTCTGAAACGGTGCCTCTCTAAGGCTCCTTTTATATCCAATCACTAACCTGCTGCCAATGAACCTGATTGGCTGCATATGTTCCTCCAGCTGTTTCTTTTTAGGACCACTTACCTTTCTGCCTTTTGTTGCCTACCACGATCTCTCCAGCAGTGAAAATAACATGAATAATTTAAAAAATGTAAAATTTAATTTGGATAATTAGGAATTCCAGAAATCACACATGCAGTAGACTGAGTTTCCCCACTTCCTTTCATAGGAAGTTTAAATCCCACATTAATGAAGATAACTGGAATATTTTGAGGAATATTTCTATGTAAACATCATAATTTGCTGTTAATCTAATTAAAAGCATATTGGAAGGAGAAGAGGAGGTGGCAAAGTGGAGAAAATGAGCAATAAAAAATTGTGAATGATTTAAATGATTTCCTTTGATGGGTACAGGATATTATACATACACAGTGTGGAAGGACGAGACGCACGGGCGTGTTTATCAAAGGAAACGTGTGATCACAAGTCTAATGTGCCAAAAAGCCCAAACACGCTGCAGGATCTGAACATTGTTTCGATCTTCTGGTTAATTAAAAATGCAGTAATTAGCTGAATGATGACTTTGAAATAAAGGAGATAATTTGAAGTGAATGAGGAGGCTGTTACCAAGCTGGGAGCTGAAAAATGGGGGGAAAGGGAATCTGGCATTGAAAGTAAAGCTCTGAGGTTTTTGTATTCAGCCTTCAGCAGACGACACCAACAGCCATCTCTGAATTATGCTGTTAACACTTGTCAGCTCAGTTAATTGGCTGGGTCGCTGCTTTAAGATTGATACTGGGAGAGCAGAGTGAGCAATTAAAAAGGAAAGATAATTTAAAACTATAAAAAAATAAACCTGTAACCAGTTGGCAAGAGCGGGCAGGTCGGGAGAAGTCGCGGCTCTGGAGATGTCGGTATTTTGTGACTGAACACAATCCCAGCTGCGGTGGAGGGTGCTGTCATTTTCTCTTTTCACCTCCAATCATTTCAATTTTACTTCCAGCATGGAAAGTTGCCCACGCTCGCCGATCCCCGTCAGAGGGGAGAAAAAAAGCCAGCCGCTGGAGAGAGGCGGCAACAAACCCACTCAGCTTGTGTTTGTATCACACATATAAATGGTTTCCATCAGAACAAGCACACAGGACGGGGCTCTTTAACTTATCTGCCTTTTTGTTCTCTGTGCAGCCCGTCCCACTGTTCTGGTCCAAAATCAGCCGTAATGAAAGCAACATCATCAAAACTCAAAGCCGACATGGCGAGAAAACTTTTCCAGAGGAAACCAAGCTTGGTAGTTCGGTAGTTTTTGGCGCGCTGTGATGTAAATGATGCTTTAAAGGAGCTCATTTGTGTTCTTTTCAGAACAACATTTAAATCGAGCTGAGATTTTATCCAAACCGATGCAGACGTGTCGGGAGAAACGGTTAAAGCAACGAGCTAAAGAGGTTAGCACAGACGTCGCTATTGCCCCAGTTAGACCAGAACAGCACAAAGCATAAAAGATGGCTGCAGGAGGCCGTAAGTCTTTGTCAAAGGAGTCCAACATGAGTGGAAGAGTCAGCGAAGCTCACTTCTGTCCGATGACAGTGATACTGAGGTGGGGCGTGGCTGTTTTATCTAACGTTGTTGGAATGAAACTGAATAAACTCTCATATCATGGGGAAATGTATTCAAACTGGTTATCAAAGGGAAAGTTTGATATTTAAGGGCCTCACAGCTAACACTAACTGGTTTAACCAGCTGTTGTGTAGCCGGCTCTGGTCAGCTGTCTGGAGACGGGAGGGTCACATGTCTAATCTGCTGGCAGTAAGTAATCCTGACAATATCGGGAATGAATGAGCGTGTTCATGTGTTACAGTCAGCTTCAAACTAGCTGCCAAAACAGCATAAATAAGTATTTGAAAAGCTAAGAACAAAATTCTAAAACTGAAAAAACCCAAAACAAATGTAATCGATAAAAATAAAAAAATATTGAGGGATGCTTGAAAAAAGGCTAATTGATTGACAGCTGGCAGCTTGTTTCTATTCTTGGACTCTACTAGAGTAGCTTTGCATGATTCCCTGCTTCAGTCTCATTGGTTCTGCCCTGTTTCACAGCACAGGAAGTCGGGAACGATGGACTTCCTGCTATCAGAAGTTCACTGATGGAGAAAGTTTGTGTCACGTGCTCTGAATGTCTCGTGTGACTTACCTCGTTGACGAACACCCAGTGACTGTCTTTGGAGGCCAGATTTGTTTCCACTGCCTGCAGACACACAGAGACACAGAGACGAGGGGTTAATAACAAGGACCGCCCAAAGCCGATTTAATCACACGCCGCTTCTCAGAGGCTGACGCAGCATTTTATCACACTTCAGGTTCAGCAGCCAGATCTTGCAGTGTGGCCTCCGAGGAGCAGCTGCTGTACCGACACCACAGCTGCCTCGTCTGCCTTTGTTCTCGCCCGTGTCATTGCGGTGTGCACGTTTGAAAAGTCGGCCTCCTCCCCTTCGTCTTCCTCCTCCGCTGTCACGGCTCGTCCTGCCAAAATGTCGAGCAACAGAGGCTTTTGAGAAAGCGAGTGGTTTGCACTTAGCAAAGCCCCCGGAGCTCGGCCGGTCCTCTGCCACCATGTGATAATCCTAATAACACGCAGCATCCTACAGATGACAGCCAGCCTCGCAGCTGGCAGCACAAAGTGGAGCAGAGCTCAGTCCTGCAGATCAGCCTGGACCAGCTGGAACACGTGCACAGAGGCAGCTGCTAGTAATGCAAACGCCCCCAAAACATGACAGAACTGTGGAGTTATCTCAAATAATGACGCGATATCATGAAGAAGAAGTAAAATCACTGTAAAACACCCATAATGCTCATTGCTTCATGATTCAGTTTTAAAAATAAACCTTTATTCTCCCTGAGTGACGCTTAATTCTGACATTTACACTTGGCTCCACCCGAGATGGTTGAACAGCAAACCCTGTATTGTCTCAGAGGTGAAAGGTTGATGGAGGCAGGGATGTATCTGAGTGCGTGCCCACACGGCGCCGCACGCCAGCATATGGTCTGACTGCAGAGCCGTGTGGGTGTTGTTCTGCCTTCTGGCTCCATGTTTAGAAGCAGCATATTTAAACCAACGATCTCACAGAGTCGTTAGCTAATGATCGAAATTATATGAAGTAAAAAATAATATTTCACAGAGATAATAAAAGAACGAAAGGAAACATCTGGTCTGAAGTATGACTGAACACACACGTGCTGTACGTCTCAAAATGTGATCATGCTACTGAATGAAAAATGAAATGAGAACATTCCTGGTTTATTCTTTTTATTAATGCTTCGTAACAAATATCAAAGTTTGTTGGCCGAAGAAAAACTGCTGCTGTATCCTGATAAAGGTTTGAGTGTTTATCTGCGTAGGTCTTCAGTCCAGGTCACACTAGTCCTGAGAAGAACTGGACTTCTTTAAGTTTCACCTCTCATCCAATCAGCTTCTTCAGTCCGAGGTATTCAGCCTCTCGTGGGGGTTGTCCTCTGAAGCCATCGATGTCCACTGAATGCCTACCAGTGACCAGACGTGGTGGCTTACGACACCAGCAATCCGCCACTGAATCCCTCCCCAGGTGCTTCAGCCTGAACAAGTCTAGTTGCCTCCTGTAGGGAGTGCAGAGGTGTTCACACCTCAATGGAAAGCAGCTGTCAAAAAGTTGCGTGTTTCATTACACACCAAGCGTGCCTCAAAAAATGGCACGAAGTTCACATTTTTTTGAGATGCAAAAATAAAAAAAAAAAGAAATCGTTGAGCTTCTGCAAATAAATCGTCTCCAAAAAACACTGAAAAAAAAATGAAGTCGATATCAAATGATGAAGAGCTGGTGCTGATGTTTCTGAACAAGATCAATAAGTAATATTGGGAAAAAAACAAAAACTAAAAAATGCCGCAAAATCTTACAGCATAATTATGCAGTCACTGCAAACGGCCGAGCCCGAAAAAGTCTGGTGTGTAATGGCCTTCTTGGCTAAGTTGGGGGGACCACCAAACATTTTTAAAGCACTTTTCAGAGGATAGCCAAGAGCTAGCTAGCAGTAAACAGCTAGCTAGCAGTAAACAGCTAGCTAGCAGTAAACAGCCAGCTAGCAGTAAACAGCTAGCTAATTTTTCAGCCATTCAAAAGATATGTTGCTAAAAAAAATCACATATCTCATCAAATGCAACAAAGAGCACAGAAGATTATATTTTTAAATAGATATAAACACAAATTTTTATCATGTTACCTATGCTAATGCTAATATGTCTGCATGTAGCATTCTAAAAGCCTGTACCTGACTGCAGTGGTGATTCACTGATATCACCTGCTGCCTGAAGCCTTTTCAGACCTTTTTCACGTGTCACATCAGGTAATTTCATTTCCAGTGGCTCCGTTCCAAGAGGCTAACCGTCAGGCATGATGATGAGCCAGCATGCCTGAAACTAGCTCACCTGAATGGGGAACGGTGCCAAACCTGCCTGCTGTTCAAAGGCTCTGCGTGCTGGATTCCTGTCATAGCGCCGAGCTACACCTGAATACAACAGAGCCATCGCTCATTCATCATTAGCATTTTACAGACATCCTCTAATGAGCAGGACCAAACCTCGTGACAGATTCTAACAAAACCAAACTGTGTCCAGTCCTGACTTTGGGAACAAATACCTGAGACGAGGCATTTGAAACAGGTTTTCCATATTATCCATATTCAGACAGTGGAACGCAGCCAGGAAGCTGGTGGAGTCAGAAGAAGAATCTGTGTTTGGGATATTACATCACTGAGTGCATTCACTTCACACACACACACACACACACACACTAAACAAGAGTATTCCCACACAGCGTTCGTGTCACGTCTTTGCTCTCTGTCCTCGGGGCTCGGACTGACAGATGTTTTCTAACAGGTTCCACATTCGGCTTCCAGATCAACAAACGCTGACACACTCGTGAAGCTCCACACAAGCAACAAGCTCGTGAACTGCATGTCCACAGAGCTAACGCGCACAGACGTTTTTAGAAAGAAGTGTTTTTCCCACATTTTATTTGTGCACATCTGCTATGAGCAGATACACCAGTCAGCTGCACGATTCATGTGCAGAGCGAGTGAGGCTGATCGCCATGTGACAACGCGGCGTTCTGCAGGGCGTTCTGCCCTTCATGTGGCATACATCTCATTGCACCCCACCCACCTTAAAGACTTACAACCAAATAATGAATGAGAAGTCAATACTGATTCTATGTGAAGTGATGGAAACCAGTCGGTGTGTGTACATGATGTCAGGTTAACCTATAGCAAAGGCCACAGCACCTGTTCTCATAGCACACCTCACATCTCCCACGTGGAGATGTCACCATAACCTTTATTGGACCTGGATAGAGTGCGAGCGTTCTCACGCACGCCTCGATCGCCTCCGTCCTCCCATCCAACTTCGTTCTTCCTCGCTGGTGTTATTTAGATTCTGCCTCTGGGTCCTTACTTCCTGCTCGGTCATTAAAATGCAGCCCACATTGCCCTCTGGTTTATTTTCTGCTACTGTGGGCACAGAAATTGGTTATCAACAACAATTACCCGTCAACCCTGAAGGTAAAAACATGTATATTGTAGCTTTTAATGACGAGTGTGGGTGAAGAGGGGAGCTTGCAGAAACACGATGAAGCAAAGGCTGAGAAGAAAATAAGAGAATAAAAATGTATGGAGTGGAATTAATTCACGATATAAGAACTGGCAGAACATGCTGACCTTGTTATTCCCGACGGACTCGCCGTGCACCGTTCATATAATTGCATTATCCAAAATATTTCTTACATCAATCTCGCTATTTTTTAAGAGCCGTCTTAGGTGAGTTTGGCTGCCGTTCAGATGTAATAAATTTATGCTTTTAACTCACGGCGAGAATGGACAGCTGAACAACATGGAGGCTGCGAGTCTAACCAATCAGAGAGGAGTTTCAAAATTCAAGCTGCGTTCGGGAGGGTTTTATAAACCACACTCACATTCCACCATTAAAGTTTCTCAGCATCCTTGAGACCAAATAATTGGCTTTTCTATGTTTCTTTACTCATAAAACATTTGTGAAAGCTATTTTTGGGGTTTCTTTTTTCTGTCTGGCTGCCAGAAGCCATCTTCTTCCTGTTTTTGGCAGTTTGCTGCACATCTTGGCACTAACTGTAGATCGCTGGAACAGTGTCGTCGGCAAAGTGTGCCTCACCACAACACAGGAACACTGATACTAAGCCTTAAAAACACAGATCCATGATGGTGTCTTTAAGTGTTTAAAACCTGCACGAAGCTGCTGTGTTTAACCCTCCTAAGAAAATCAAACAGAGTTGGATTTTTCTTTCTTTCGGTCACTTAAAATATTTCCCGTCTCACAGATGCTCGGATGGAGGGTGATCATATCGTAACATTGTGGATAATGAGTCCAGTGTAATTAAAAGCTCAGTTTTTTCTATTCTTGACGTCAAACAGCAATCAGATTAAAGCTGTTTAAGTGCCCCGCCCCTCGGTAGGCTCTTTTATGGAAGCCTGTTTCCACCACTAAAAAAAAAAGGATCCATAACTCAAAATTTCGAGTTCTTTTCTCGAAATTTCGAGTTACTTTTTCAAAATTTCGACATATTAACTCGAAATTTCGATTTATTAACTCAAAATTTCGACTTATTAACTCAAAAATTTGAGAAAAGTAACTCGAGTTAGCACTGCCAATCGGTAATCTACGTGAATGACGTCATTTCCTTGTTACCCGGAAGCTGAAGCCCTCAGCTACAACAGCTAAGCTGCCGGTATTACATCCAGTCGTGAATGCACAGATTGCTGAGTGTTTTCAGCCTGGCTTCACAAATGATGAAATCCCTGTGTTATTAGCTGAATCACACGGTGTTACTATCAGCAAACGTACTCGCGAAAGCGCCAATTTGTTGGGATCCGTTTTTGAGTGCGCGCTCCTCTGCGCCATATGCTTCCGGGTAACAAGAAAGCGACCTCATTCACGTAGATTTTTGATTGGCAGAGCTAATTCGAAATTTTGAGAAACTTTTCTCGAAATTTGTTTTTATTTAGTGGCGGAAACGGGCTTCCATACTCTTTAGACCAGCAGGATAAACACAACAAAATAAAATGATACGACCAAGACAAAAACTGTGGTATTCTGTAAATATAATAATAAACGTGAATTTACTGTGTAACTGTGCAACTTTATTAGCAGCGTCCTCCTGAAATGTGCCAACAACATTCAGAGTAACATCCTCCTCTCTGCCCCTTAATGCTCTCTGGTTGCTATGGTAATGCGTAAATATTTCTTTCAAAATAAGGTGCACAACTACAACATGGGAAAGACCCAGGGAAACAGAGTTCACGATAAAAAGCCTGAAAACCATAAATTTCACACCAGAGCCTCAACTCTCGCAGCCCCGTGGCCCGGGGCTTGGGGACCGCTGCCTTAGAACGACCTGCTCTTTTACAAACGTTAGTACAGGCGGACTGTGTGGCTACGCATTTTATATACCTGTGGTAAACTTGTGGCTATAGCTCATATTTCCACCGTCTGAATGTTCATTTGTGTCGTGGTCAAAAACGAGTCCGATGGCGCTCGTGTCCCATCACGAACTGACTCAGCTGGCAGTTTAGGGATCGATGACTATCAAGAGACCTGCCATCATGTCAGTCAAGATATTTCGGGCCACGGGCTCAAAACGGTGACAGACTGATGTCGCCATTTTTTGGATACTCAGGGGGGGAAAGCGACACTGTTTTGATTGTGAATATTTCCTGGAAGGTCAGGACGGTTTAGCAGCGACGCACGAGCCTCCGCCTGCTCGCTCCGTCTCATCCCTCTCGCTGAGCTGTCTGATGAGGTTACATCGTGACCTCGACCCATCGCGCCGCAGCAGTCGGCCCGGGGGGACGGTACAGGGGGATGACGATGATGAAGGCTGACTCACATGACTGACAGCTACACAAATGTGCGAGAAGCTCAGCGCGACTGAGAGCAGAGAGGCAGACGACACGCTGAGGAAATCATACAGACACGAGGCCCGGGGAGAACTGTGGCTGTAAACAAAGCGTCCTGTTGACTTTAGACAGTTAGCCTTTTTTCTCCTTCGTCTCATACGTGACATCACACAGGTCAGGACTTTTGATCACTTCGTCTGTCAGAGGAACGAAGGCAGACGCTGCAGGAAGCATCCGCTGCACGTAACAAACTGAAATACTGACTGACATCCAAAAGCATCAGATCAGAACTGCATTCAAAGGGAACAGTTGTACTGTGCTAACCTCAACTCCAGGTTTGAAACACACACACACCTGCAGGCTTAACCCTTTCACCACGACTTTAGAGCAGCCAACACACAGTACGACATACAAGTTAGGATAATCTGACTGCTGAGCTTGCTGCTAATCATCATCAGTGTCCAACGACCCAACGGGGATACACAGTCATGCATCACAAGACTTTTTAACCTCTTTGACACACAAGGTCTTGAATAAGATAAGAACAGATAGATCTTTATGTCACTGTAACCAGAATAATGACCTCTCTCCGTTGGCAGCATGTAGGTCGAATAACCAGAACCCAACATATCCTTAAGATCTCATAGCCCCCTGTTGTCCCTGAACCTGGTAAAAGGGAGTCCTTCCACTCCTGGAAGAAACCCCCAACCCCCCCGTGACCGTTTAGCTTCAGCCCATGTTGGATGTTGACAGGCTAAAGTTGCAGCAGGCAGTTTGGTAGTTTTTAGTTTGTGTAAGTTTTGTGGAGTTGCTCTACAGCTGACTGCTGTATGGATTGCTTGCATCTTTTTGCATCACTCCTAGAGCGGTGCTTCTGCTTTTATTCAGCAGTTGAAAGCACAAAGTCAGATGGGAAACATGTCAAGAGAGAGAAAAGCTAGATATAACAGGCTGGGAAACAAGTGAGTGTCTGTTGGGCTGCAGTGTAAATGTGTTCTGTGGTTTTGACAGCAGCTGGTTTCTGATACCCAGGATCAGCACAATCACTTCTGCTTGGTTATCAGTGTTTAACCGTTTCTGCACAGACCCGCTAAACAAATCACGTGAGAGCAGTTTTACTCATTACTGAATCATCTTTCTTTTTTCCACAGGTTCGTAAAACTCCACAGAGAAAACTTTTCAGACTTTACTGAAGTTTTTTCTTTATATTTTAGAAACGTTCTCAGTCAGCTGCAAGAAGAGAATGAGCTCGACCTCGGTAAACCATCAAGATTACCCCAATCAAATGTGACATCCATGTGCTCAGCTAATCACTGTTTATTCATTTTAATCTCATGCGGTTATTATTTAAAGGTTAATTTTTGCATAATGATGTTACATTGTATCAGCTATATATTATCTGTTACACTTTTTAAAGGCAGTCAAATTAAAACTGAACAAATCACGCAACTCCGAGCGGTCTTAGAGGTAACTCGCCTGAGTTTGAATTGGCCCACACCTCTGAGCAGGTCTACCAACATCCAGTGGAGACCAGTTAAGAAGAATAAATAACCAAATAAATAAATATTGTATCAACAGCCTGCAGCCAGTTCTGTACCGAGGAGCCAGCACATAAATCTTGTGTTGTTGAAAGATTGTGTTTGAATCTGTCTTCACTTTCCATCATGCAGAGCAACATTTATATTTAACGCACGTCAGTGAAGAGTCCTCTGACCCTTTGAACAAATAACTTTTAGAGCCACTCTCCGACTCGTTAAGAAAAACGACAAACATTCAGTTTTTATTTGCAGGTTTGACACCGGCGTGTTATTACCAAGCACAAACCCTTCCAAGTTTGCTTTAGATTATAAGCCCCACCCTCAGTGGCGCTGTGAGGTTGGCAGGCTAATTACAGAAGCCGCTCGGCAGCCAAAGATCGTTAGGATTACGGCTAGGCTTTTTCTCCGGCTGACGCGTCGCCTCCCAAAGACGCCACGTCGGCACAGATTAAACCGTCTTCTCCGGGTTTAAAAACGCCTGCCGTGAACTGATTTTACTGAAGAGACAAATTAAACCATTATCCAGAAAACCAAGAGATCCTGCACAGCCAACAGATATAACAGGCGTGGTTAACGTTCCACACAAAGAGTCTGCAGTGCTGGACGTATTAGTAAGAAGTACTGCAGTTTTTTGGGAGGGTTTCTTTGGCCGCAGATCAAAAATGCTGCCGATAAATATTCAGACAGAGAAACAACAATAAGAGCCTGAAGGCTCAGAGAGAATGAAGACAGCGTGGAGTTGGAATAGCAGCATCTTTCCCTCCACAGCGGCCGTCCAACTATTTGTTAAAATCCACCAGCAGCACCTCGACCTTACAAAGGTGCTAATGACGTATCGATCGGGAGAGCAGATATACATGGAAGCTGTGAAACACAATCAAGGTTACTCTGCTAAATATCGAGTGACGAAGCTTCTAGGTAAAGACGGTTGTTTATTTTTGGCCGTTAACTTTGTGTTGTGTTTCTGAATGTTGCTGAACGAGAAGCTGCTCTCCTCCCTGAAATGCACTACTGGGGTACTTTTATTATATAGTATTAGAAATAAATGTGGGTGTCATTACATAATGCAGCGCCCAAGAGCTAATTGCATATTTCCTACTAACAAGCCTCTGTGTGTGTGTGTGTGTGTGTGTGTGTCAGAGCCTTATATCTGTTATTCCTCTGTGCCACAGGACTATTTAAAACACCGAAGAGCCACACTGTTGTGCTGGATGACATTTGCTTCATTACCGTGGAGTTGATTAATCTGTCACTGGAAAAGAACAAAAATTCTCCCCTATTTGCTGAAAATAAGTATTTTTGCAGGCTTCGATTTCAGAAACTGAAATGGTTTCTTCAGGCGTGAGAGGAGATGCTTGGGGGTGATGCAGCACATGTGAGATTACGCCTGGATGACACCGATGGAGGCGGAGGCTCTGGACAGGAAGTTCTCAGCTTGGACTGTGATAACTAATTAAACGTGGATGGATGGATGGATGCTGACAATCCAGCGTGCTGAGTTGTTAGAAATGCTCCTGCTTTATATCTGAAGCCAGCAGCAGAGCTCGGGGGATGCGAGTGGTCCGGTGCAGCGGGGATTAGGGAGTTCGCTGGTTTATATTTCGCTCCACTGCCTCGCAGACTCTCTCCTTCTCTCTCTATGGGTTTAATATCCCTGACAGCAAACATTAATGGGTGGTGGGAGCAGTGGGAAGCAGGGCCATTACACTCGAGACAGGATGCTTTTAACACCACGTTAATGTAAAAGACTCGTGTGGATGGACCTCCGTGTGGGACATCCACCCAGGACTCTAGAGGTGGAGGGGAAAAAGATTCCCGTCAAAGCACAAAATTGAGTTGTTGTTCCAATATGATGGAGATACAAATGGAAAACCGAGTGAAACAGCTGGGGTCGGCTTCTTATCGACTCTCTTTCAATCCTTCCAAAAGAAAAAAGAAAAGTTTTTGAGGGAAGCTTTGAAGAGCAAAGACGACTTAAAGCTCAAGGCGGACTGAAGAACAGAGACAATATTTAGTTTGAAATTAATACCAGTGAACATCTCCACACTGAAGAAGAAAGAACATCGGCGGTCGACTCAAGAAGGCAGACTGACGGCGCTGTGTTTCGCTTCAGATCAAAGGTGTAGCGCGGGGGCTGATCCACGGAGAGGCTGAACCGGAGTGCTCAGCGTGCACGTTACTTTACTCAGCACAGGTCAAGCCGGGCTCAGTCACACGTGTTCCTCAGTTATTGTGAAGTTTGCCACTATTACACAAAGATGATGCTGTCCAGTGTGTTTGCCCACTCTGTGAGCAGTGTGTGTGTGTAACGAGAATCAGCTTTGCGAAACAAGGAAACCCTCTTCAGGTTGAAATGAAAAGCAGAGGATATCATCAATCTTCGATCTTTGTCTGCTTGACGTCGCAGAGCTGATGAAGATGAAGCCTCGGAGTGTTGTTGACATTCAGTCCCTGATGTGGATGGTACTCTGCCGTGACATCAGGCTCGTTATCCGTCTCTATTTCTGCACCACAGTGTCCTTTACATTCAGTTTACAGACTAACAGGCATCAGGAAGGCACACAAAGAACAAACACAAAGAAAACCCGTCCACTGCAGCCAGCAGCGATGCTCACATCTGCACCTGCACTACAACGAAGCACACAAACACTTTTTCCAATTTCATTTGAACACGAAGGATGCGGATGCTCGCAATCCAGGGCGTCACTGTACTTAAGGGAGCTCTGTTCTTAACAGCAACGTCATGACCTCCGTCCATCCAGGCCGCTGTGACTCCCAGACTGACTGCAGGTCGAGTTGATTCTGTCAGCACTCATCCCGCTCGCTTCGTCAGTGTACGGGGAAAAATGGCCGCCTCGCCGTCCTTCTGAGTGTTAAAGTCCACGAGAGTAGCACTAAAAGCAGCTCTTCACAACGTGAGAGTTCAAGAAGAAAGCTGAGAACGAGGAGGTTTCATGTTTTTGGTTTTGCGAGATGATGTTTAAAAAGTCAAGATGGTGTCAGTTCACCGAGAACGCTAAAAAAAATAGTCAGGCAGCATCTCCTTCACTGCTGCGAGAGCTCTGCTGCCTCGTCGGCACAAACGCTGTGAGGCTGACGGCTCTGTGGAGGTGAGTGGAAGCAACAGCTCCCATATGAAACTAACTCGTTAAGGTTTTTGGTCCTATTTCTTTATGAACATGCAACAGTCAGTGCAAAGATGCAGGCCTCAGAGGGCTGTTTCTGCTATTTCAGCTCATATGTTACAGAAATAATTCAGTTGGAAATGATCTGACTTGAATACTTATTATAACTCCTGGCCAGTTTATTTAAATGTACTACTTGAATAATTGTGGATATTTCCTACAGGTATTTGCCTGCCGATGGATCATCTACACTGCAAACCTTAAATATCCCATCTATGCTAAATCATGGTTGGACCGGGGAGGTACGTGGTCTCAAAGGACAAGTGCAAATGCATCCAAGATGAATTCAAGAGGGACTGAAATCTGATTGCTCAATCCGCATCAAGAGGAGCTTTAAATGCCTTTTAGCCTGATTTTGAAAAGGTCCATTTCTCTGTGATGGATATGTAATGTTTTTCCCCTTCTGAGTGTAGCTACATCGTTCAGCAGGCCTGTGGAAATACAGCCTGTGTTCTGAGATAACAGCAGCTGGATTTCCTGTGAAATCATCAGCACCTTTCTCTTTAGCTGCAGACAGAAAAGCAGCGTGTCCGTGTTCCCAGAGACCTGTGTTTTATCATATTATGTCTTTAGCTGTGCTTTAGTGTGTCCTTGTGAGGTTATTTATGTCTGTCTTCTTTAGGTAAAGCTCTTATGCTGTTGCAAATTTCACCTCGAAGACCATAAATGTTACTGCGTTACGTATTATGTTGAGGGACCCTCGTTCCTCCAGGTAACATACATCACATTAACCCTCCCATAACCCCAACCCAACCTTCCCATCATCCTCTTGTCCCAAGAAGAACAACACTGAGCTGACCGATGTTGAGGGATATGCTGTGGTTGGTTCAAGTCTTCCTCTTTATATGGAAATGGAACCATTTTTCATCAGTAGGGTTCCTGCCTTTGGAAAGGGAGGTCCAAAGGCGGGGACCTCCTGTTTGGACCTCCTGTTTCGATTATCCCAAGTCTTATTTAGCACTTAGTTCCTCCTACGCCGGGCGGCGCATCGGGCAGCTAGTGATCTCCATCGATGTCGGTCAGCAGCGACTGCTTCAGCTTCGTCCCAGGCAATGTCGACAGTTCTCAGATCGTCCATGAATGTTCGACGCCATGTGGTTTTTGGTCGGCCTTGCTTTCGCTTGCCAGTGCGTGGACGCCATGTCATGGCAATCTTAGCTGGGCGATGAGGGGGTAGGCGTAAAATATGGCCCGCAAAGCGGAAGCGCCTTTCTGCGACAACATCGGCTAATGGGCGGGTGCCTGCTCTTCGTAGGACCTCCTCGTTTGTTATTCGGTCCCGGTAGGAAATTCTCAGGATTCGCCGCAGGTCACGTTGTTGAAGCACGTTCAGGTGTTGAATAATTGCACTTGTTGAGCGCCAGGTTTCACTAGCGTAAAGTGCAGTAGTGAAGACGATAGAGTTCAATAGTCTGATCTTGACCCTAACATTCAGGGAGGTCGAGTTCCAAACAGGTTGGAGACGTCGCAGGACACCAGCTGCCTTCCCTACTCTGGCGTCAACATCCCAAGTTAGCCAACATAATCTCTCCATCGTGTCCTGGTGTTTTCTGGGATCTCCTCGTAGTTGGGCGTGCCCAAAACACCTCACTTTGGAGGCATCCAGGAAGCACCAGCTCCTTTCACTGCCTTTCATTTGAATGTTTGAAAACTCGGCCTCAAGGCAGACATCCTCACAGACTCTACCCTGGGTTTGGTGCTTGAGAAAAGAGTTCTAGAAACTATCTTCACCCTCAAGTGTTCCAAAAATGGACGGTATGTCCTCTAACAGAACTACAAAAAGATTACGCTTGTCCAAAAGAAGTTTAGAAAGAAAGCAGAAAAACATGGATTTTGACTTTTTGTGTCTGTAATGCGACAATCTTGAAATGCAAAGTCTCAGTTTAATTTGAAAAGCCTGTAAGCTTGGTAGAAGACGTGGAAGGTGAGAATGAGAGGAAGGTTTGTGGTCACATAAACAAATGATATCAATCTGTAAAGTGACATTAATAGTGAGTGTTTATGAATGCTATTTCTCACTGAAACTACAAAAGAAATGAGCTCCTGAATCACCCAGAACATCTCATTTATTTGGTCGGACAGACAAATATGACTTTCTCCAACATTTGACACATCTTATCAGAGCTTGTTGCAGCACATAATGATGCTGATATTACAATGAATATTAAACTGATAATTTACCGACTGCAGTGGGCTTCGATGACATGTTTCCCATTTTTTGTGAAGCCTGCAGATAAATTTTTATTCATTACTTCCTTCAAAGTATCTTTCAAATAAATGAAGAAAATACTAATTTATCATCATCTGCTGTAACAGACGCTACCTTTTCAATTTAAGCTTCTGTGGAAACACAGACAGTGGAAAGCAATTTGATAGTTTCATTCCAAGTGCAAACACTTGAGCTCAGAACTGAGTCGCACTGGGCAGTAAGTCAATTGGTACTTTTTGTCCACAACACAACCAGCTTTTTGAGAGGCCTGGGTCACGTTTAAGGAAGACTGAGGAACTTGACGGACGCGCATGTACGTTAATGTATTAACAGGTAGGTGCAGGTAGTCAAATTCCTCCAGAATGGCACATCAATACAGTTTAAGGAGCTTGGAAAGAAAAGCTTCTGGACTTCTTTCAGATGTACCCAAGAGCTTCTTCAGTTCTAAGGTCAATTGGTGGAGGGTCCCAGATTTAAGCCCTATGGGAGTGTCCCCCCAAGAGGGACATGGGATCCTAATGATCCTCTACCTAATCACATGAGCCAATGTCTGAAACGTCTTCAAGCAACTTAAAGAAGTCCAGACACTTTTCTTTCCAAGCTCCTTAGGCTACGATGACCTGGATGACTGAGGACCTTCACAGACATGCCATCAGATAGATTTGCTGTGTCTCCCAGTGTAGTCTGAAGAACATGGAGGAGATTCCAGGAAACAGGAAGTTACTCTAAGAGGCTTGGATAGAGCCAATAGGAATATCCATAGAAGGATGCATAGAGGTGAACAGGCTAGCCAACGGCAGCCTGACGGCATTAAGGTGTTGGGATAAAATTCTTGGACCCGCTGTCAGACTGTGCTGGGTCCTGGCTTCCTCCTGCTGCACAACAATGGCCGGCCTCGTGTGTCGAGAGTATGCAGGTCTGAAGGATGGAGGATTTGAAGCCAGTGATCGGCAATGTGAATGGTGAGAAAGACCTTGCAAAGACTCAGCTAAAGGTTCGGCTTCATAATGAATTATTAGTTCATTGTTTGGCCTTCCACTTGTAGTTATGGTTCTCTTGCAGAGCTCTGAATATTCCTTTAGGAGCTGCTACTGAAGGAAAGCACAAAGAAAAGCGAGAACTACTGTACAGCCACGAAGTGGAAACACGCAGTGCAGTTAAATGATCGTGTTGCTCTATAGCAATAATGTTCCACTTGGAAGGTTATTATGTATATCATAGTTCTGAAACTAGTGTCAGCACATTAACGTGGAAAAAGATCATCTTAAAAATGATATAGTTTCCACTGTTGCATGTTATTCTGGGCAAAAGCAGCCTTTGATCCATCAATCAAAATCAGAATGCTTTATTAATCCCAGAGGAAATTATGCAAGCTCGTAACTCATTTTCAAGAACACCTGAAGCTTTACTGGATTTATCCTGCTCAGTCCTGAGGGGTGTGAGCAGCCTCTGCAAAACTCACTCTGAGACCCGGTTTTAACCGTTTGCCGCGTAGGCATGGAAACCAGTCATCTCCGCTACCTCGGAAGCTGTTTCGGTCTCCCGCCTCCTCTGCCCTGCTGGAACGGCGCCGAGTACAAGGATTGTTCTGACACCTCGGTGAGCGAAGCAGAGAAAACAGAGGAATGTGAGGATAGATGTGCAAATGCAAGGAATTTTATAGATCAAAAAAGAGCAACCTGATGATTAATAGATTCACAGTTCACAGTTTAGAGACTGTGGTATTTAATCCATGTGTGAAAAGTGCCAGATTCACTGTGAAGTCAAATCCACGATGTGTCATCTGTGAGGGGATGTTGCTGCTGAGCTTTAGAGCTGTACGGGGTCAAACAGGATGTTCCAGAATGCGTGCATCCAATCAGACGCCTCGTCAGCCAACCTCCTGACTCTGCTGGTTCTGCTCTGCTTCACTGTGTTAGCTGTTGTTCTGAGGATGGAGAGATGATGTGAGTGAGTTCAAGCTCGTCTGATAGCATCTTAGTTCAGATGTTTTTGATACTGGTGCGAACGAGTCATTAAAACAGATGTTCAGCTGTAGGCGCTGCGAGTCGTGTTGCTCCAGGAAATGAATGCAAGTCATTGTAATGTTTTCTAAAACATGACAGCTGAGCTTGAAATTGCCTGAACTGTGCGCGTCTGCTGAACGGAGGAAGATAAAAACAATGTCTGCAAAAATGCGAGCCACTTGGTGTGAGATCCAATTTTTCACCTTGAAACAGGTGAAGAAGGCGACATGTAAGGTGGGATATTTCTGTTTTGAACTTGCTTTATAGTTTCACGTCGATGCAAACAAACACACACACTGCCTGTGGCGGCTTGTTTCATGTCGCGGGGGCTCGGTGCATCTGAGGTGAGAGAACCAACCGACTGACCCGCAGCTCAGAGGTTTTCCCTCTCGGGCTTTAATGTGAACAACAAACCTGTTTCAGTCACCGAGTTCTGCACGCTGCCATCGACCTGTTGGTTTAATTATAGCCTAACCAACAGCTGATGGGGAAGCACCTGAAAGAGTCTTGATTTGTTTGGATTACAACAATCAAATTATGCTAAAAATGACTAAAACTCCACCCGACTGTGTCCCAAATCATACTGTCATTCCAAACTGCGTATTTAGGGACTCCTGTGCAGACGAATGCTTAGTGAGCCTTTTAGCACGAGCCGAAACTTTTGGACACTGCAACCTTTGGTGAATCTGCTGTTCGCTTATACCAGGCACGATCCTCCACATGATTTTTTTTCTGCACAGTGCAATCAAATATACAACCAACGTTACAGTTCTTCCTGTAGTTTTTAGGAGATCGCCCACTGCACAGCTGCGGTTCTACCATCTGTGCATTCATGTATTCATTCACACATGAACACCAGCCGGTAACATAACATTTAACCCTGGCTTTGCCAGCTTTTGTTCTTGATAACCACAGTAACTCCTGATCATACTGATATCTTCGGACAGTCGTTACATCACAAACAGCTTTATTGGCCAAATGTGTACAGAAACAAGGCTGGGCTCTGTTTCTCTTTACTGTACTTAAGCAGAAACACAATACAGTTGGATGTTGGAATAAACTATGGAGTAAGCATGGGATGGATAACCACTTACTATGGGAACGTGACAGTATTATATGGAAATGCTGTAATTTTCACTATTTAAAAAAAGCAATGATCCCATAAACACGAGGCCTGCATTATAGCATCTGTACTGCTCACTTGATTGTCAAATATTGATTAATCTGCCACTGAAAACAGTCACCAATCAAAGCACTGCAAACTGCTCTCTTAGGATGAAAGGTTTGGTGTTTCCGTGGTGTTTGTCAGTATCATTGTCCCTATTACAGAGTTTTATAGTGAACCACCTGCTCGGTACTACGATTGCATTAAACCATCGGCTGCTTGATGGAAATTGGAAACTAAAAACTGAAAGTAGTCTTTGGGGACACAAAGCTAAAAGTTAAAATATCACATTGATTAGTTTAACATTGCTAATCAATAACACGTCTTCCTGAAGCCGCCTGCTGTCTGCTGTGGAGCAGCTGAGGGTTAAATGCCATGTAGTGGATGTTCTCACTCATTTACCTGCAGTTGAGATTTTTGGGCCATTCTCAGAAGTCTGCTTCTTAAACTTCTGCTCTTACAACAAAAAGTGATTGAATTTAATATTCCACCCACTCTGCCTTTGATTATAATACTGATATGAACCCAGCATCACGTGCACGGCTTTGGAATAAGTGATTTTTTGGGGAAAGTGTTTTGTTCGTCTGTATTTAGGATCAATGTGTGAAAGGCAAAGACTTTATTTTTGAATCGTGAGGGAAGAAAAACAACCTTCAGAAATCACTGTGGCTGTCTGATCAAACAGCTCTGAAGCTGATTACTAACAGCTCTGAGATCTGAGACCAAACGTGTTTGTCTTTGGAGCTTTGCCCATAAAAAAAGAAAGAAAATCTTGTTTTAAGTGTTGATTTTGAAAGAACTGCAGGCTTCTGTAGTCTGCTGCTGTTCTCAGACGACAAGCTTCAGGCTGCAGAAGCTGCTCCTGTATTCTAACAATGTGAAGGGTAAAGGTCGAGTATTCGATTAATTGCATGACTACTTACCAAATATCACACTTGGCTGTAGTTAAATTAACAATATGCTGTAAAAAACATCTCAAACTGACTGGCATTCTGAATCCTCAGACAGGAAATCTTGTGATCTGGCTACACAGGTCTGTGGTTATCACTATTATTTTTCCTTTACGGGAACAGGAAGTCCTGGGACTGTTCTGGAAGGCTTCTTGGTACGACCCTCCACAACAGTCCCAGTATGTAACTCCTCCCCCGCTCGAAGTAGTCAGAATGTAACAACCTAGAAACAGACAGGTAGCAGTGCAGTGTTGCCCACGGAGATGACCATGAGCACCGTGTAAGAGATGCTCTGTGACAATAAAGACATTCTATTCTATTCTGTTCTATTCTGGTCTATGAAGGTGAGGTTAGTCACACTAGCTAGCTTTAGTGGCCGTTTTTAGCTCGTACCAGCATGAAACCATGAAAACCAAAGACCTTTGAGTGACTTTGTTCTGCTTTTTTTACACCTTTGTTGTCGAACACGTTACAGTTTTCTTTTTCTGTGCAGAACTTTGAGCTGCACGTTTGGTTTAATAAATCCATACAAGGCTTCTTTGATTTTTGCAGACAGGTGTTTGATACTTTGCACCTGAATGACATTTACGGGTTTTTTCTTCCTGATTAGTGAACAAGAAAAATGCCTGCCATCTGTTCTGTTCATGCTTTCAACTTGTTTTGTCATAAAGTAATTTCTAGAAAGTGAGAGGAACTGAAAGCTTGTAGTGCACAGTGGCCATATGAAGAGACATATGGAGGATAATGATAGCTCTTCTGAACACGCTGTTATTATTTTTATACATTAGGCGTTGTGATGGCCTTCAATTGTCCGTTTTCGCTGCTGCAGACGCATGCATGACGATCCTTTCTCTGTCTCTCTCTCTGACAGGACGAGCCGGGCCTCGATCGCCCTCAGCCACTCTCTCATATTTATTTCTGCCTCTCTTCTTCTTTATTGTCCACCGCCGTCACTCATCCCTTGTCCTATTATAACTGCTCGCACTGAGGATGGAGCTAGAGATTGAAGAGGGACTGAAGTGTCCCATTTTAAAGAGCAGGTAAAGGTGTGCCGCTGCATGATAATAAGGTCTGGAGAGCGCGATGGCAGTTCATTACATCGTCTGAGGAAGTCTGTGTGTGCATGTGTGTGTGAAAGGAGGCAGATGGAAAAAACAGGTGTGGTTTGTGTGTTGTGTAAAGGGACTTAGTTGGGCTGGAGATTGCCTTTTGTCACTGTAACATGACTGATGGGTCATCATTAGGAGCAGCTAAACTTTAAGAATCTGAGCCAAAATCTGAAAACCCATCATGTTTGATAGATTTCTCTCACTACAGTCTTTTCCTGCCACTGCAAACCAAGGCAAAGTGTCCAGGATGCTAAGGAGCGCTGACGATGGCACGATGTGTCGTTAGTTTTCAAATGTGATTCAGAACGAAGGCAAAACACAAAGTCCAAAGGGAAGTACTGAGGACATAAAGCTGGGAAACACTGAGGAGAGGCGAACATGCTCTCCTTCTCCCAGGAGAGGTGTGACTGGAGCAGAGAGGAGACACCTGGGAGGCACAGCCGAACTAAATCAGAACCACGTACATCGACACACGGCTATCAAAGTAATACAGGAAGTGAGTAAACAGGAAGTGAGTAAACTTCCAGGAAAAAGCCCAAACATAAAATAACTAGACCCCAAAATCTCACAACGTGAAAAACAAAAAGCAACAACCCAGAAACGTCCAACGATACACAAGAAACAACTCAAACTTAAAAGACACTTAAATCCAAACGGAAACTAAACTTACAAAACTCATCAGAACCTTTCAGAGCACACGGCTGTCTTTTAAGTAAGAATTAAGATGCCTTTATTCACATGGCACATTTATCCCTAACAATCATCAGGGTGTTTTCACAGAGACAATGGGCTCTTCCAGTGCAAACATTTCTGTTCTTTTAGGGACGTTCTCCTCTTTAGAAAACAAACAAGCCGTTACAGCTGATTCAGTCATTAATGCTAAACTCCTGATCGTTGCAGTGACTGCACTGCAGAGTTTTACTGGGTGTTTGGCTGAAGATGGCTGAGTACCCGTTTATCTTATTAAAGGGGCATTCACACTGATTAATGCTTCCTCTGGGAAAACCTGACCGAGCACAGCGTAACTCCCAATAACACCCCAGTTTGTATGGCGATGTATTTGATCTCTCACCAGGTTTAGTTTTCTGCACATTTTCTCATCATCAGTACGAATGTTGGGTAAGCTGCTGTCTTTACAGTCAGTGTAAAGTTTGTGAGCAGTTCGTCTCACAGTGTTGTTCTAATGTGACGTTAACCTTAGACGGTCATCGCCTGGAAACAGAGCAGGAGAGTCGGAGAGTAATTTTAAAGGGAATTCGAGTGGGTGTCAGAAAGAACGCTGTTTTTAACCAAGCCTTCATTAGTGAAACTCCAAATTTTCAAGGATTTATAGATGCGCCGTAGCCCATCTTATGAAGCGTATGCAAGTCCAGTAATGAAACGTCTGACAAATCAGTTCTGAAACGGTTTCCTCTGACACACAGACGCTGCACAGTCTTTCCCCGCCGCCGCTGCTTCTCTAGAACAGCTTGAGCTCTAATTATTGCGGATTCCAGGAAAATATATAGCAGGTAGTCAAATTGTCAGATGTTTTTGTGAGAGCGTAACATCCGGCACACAGAGGCACGGCCTGTTCTTTCTATAGGCAAAGCGAACAGGTTGCATTAGTTTTGCTAATAAATCACCATCCTGCAGAACAGTAACTGTCAGACTTTTACTGGTCTTACTGGGATTGGTTGCTTCTGCTCAGTAGGAGAACCACAGCAGCTCTGGGGTGAAATACAAACTGCCCGTATGAGCTTCAGCGGGCAGCGGGCCACGCACGGCCTGAATGGCGTCACGTCAGGCATTCGCGGCGGCTCCGGTCAAGTCCGATGACAGTAACGGTTTCAGGAACAGGACGAGTATTACTCGATGCAGCTGTACGAAAACGGCACATGGAGGCATTCTGGGACTTGTAGGAAATGAGGGAATTCTACATGTCAGCTAAGTCACTCGTTTAAGGGAAGAACCTGATAGCAGCAACATCCCACATGGAAAAGCTTATAGCACAAGAACCACGAGGCGTCGTCACGTTAGCACATGGCTAAACACAAGTTACCCAAAGCATTTCAAACATGACTTAAAAGCGATTGCTTCCTCTTTTAATCAGGCCTTTAGCTGGTTACAGCTGAGTTATATATATGATGTCACTGGTTCCCTCGAGTCTTCGGACCGTCTTATTCCAAATGGTCCCGTTCGTTCTCACCGACTGCTGCAGCAGCATTCTGACTATAAATCATTTTACTGTTACTCTACTCACTGATGGTCTGCTTCTCTTTCTGCTAATTATGCTGCAGACATCTGCTGCTAAAAGGAGCAAATTCACCACAATGAGCTTGGACGAACTCCAAACCAAAGTGTCCGTGCTCGCTGCTGCTGCTGGAAAGGAAAAAATTAGGAATAATGAACGTGTTCAAAACCAGTGACATCTTATTCTATATATGGCCACAAAGGAGGCGTGACAGGCTAATTAGCACCTGCAGGATGGTGCTTGCTGTACTTCTTATGTTTGCCACACTGGGGATGAAACTGAACTTGGGCCCAGAAACAAACATGTCAGCAACAGGACACGTTTGCTCTGACGTGCAACATCTGATCTGCGTGATATTCTCACTCAGATTCTTTAGGTTTAATCGGCTGTTTGGAGTTAAATTGAGCACAAACAGAAACTTATAATTGGACAAAAAGTCTTTGAAAGTGAACCGATAACTTCTCAGGTTTCTCACTTTCCTTCCACTTCACCTGCGTTCTCAGGTTAAATGCTGATGCGTTCAGACTAAAACGCGTACAGAGTCAAACTGTGTGTCTTATCCTGAGTGGGAGGCTAGCTGACAGAGTGCTCGTGGGTTATTACTGTGGAAAGAGTTGCTCAGAGTGAAGGATATTTCCATCTCTGACACGTCTCTGACATATCTTAGACTTCGTCTGGATCTTTTTTCCCCTGACTCAACAGTTTGTGTTTACCTCCACTCAGTTTGGAAGAACCTGAACGCAGCGCGACCAAAACCGCTGGGATAAACTGGGCCGTCTCTGCAAGTCTTTGTAGCATCAATCAGAGGCGAGGGTGTTCTCGACTTTTACAGATAATTTTAATTAAAGGGGTTGTTCCTCTGAGCAGGTCACATCTCTCAGGCAGAGAAGTAAGACTTGAAAGAGAAAGTGAAGGGAAAAGAGTCCTCTCTGGATGAAAGCATGGAATAAAGTGACACATGGAAACCATCGATATTTTGTGGAACCTGAAGGGAGAAGCTCGACCTGTGACACAGAACTGACAACGTATAGAAACAAAACAGCCGCTTTGGACCAACCTGCGAGCTTATTGGCTAATTTGGGCACAAATCGTTTTGGGCCAAGACTTTTTGTTTCAAATGCAAATGATATTAAAACAATATCTGAGAAAATCGGAGTATTCTTTTCACACTCTGCATGACCCGACGTCTAGATCTGGATTAGTTAGTAATCTTTTATTTGAACCACAAAGCTGATATATCTAAACTTTACTCGTCTGAGTTTACTGTGGAGTGAGCTCTTTAGCAAGCTGGAGCCAGAACTCCTCCTTACATCAGTGGGAAACGGTGGAAACGTCTCTGAGAGACATCTCTGCACAACGAAGGTGCTTCTGACAGCAGAAGGGGTTCGACAGGGACATCAGGTTCAGCTCAGGTGTGCTTCAGGGACATTTGTGCTTGTATTCATTGATTTTTAGTCTACAGGTTGCTTAATAGGTTTTATTTTTCAAAATAAAAGTTGTAAATGTTCTGTGAGTGGGACACACACACGCCAGCCCGTTAAAAGTATCCTCTGTGAAACTCATGAACCTGACATCTTTGAATAAAACGTCTGTGAGAAGGAATCGAGCTGCTGCACAGGCATCACGTCACGACAGACACACGCCTGTACTGTGTGCACGTCAGTGACCAGCAGCACATTTCCGTGCTGCATCCTCGAAACTCACCGCAGTAAAAAATATACGGCAAAGAAAGTAAACGTGTTGCTGCATAAATTGGACAAGTGAAACTCAAAGTAGATCCTCTCGAATCCAAAACACTCGACCAACACCCCAAAGTCCAATCACAGCCTTAAAGCCACTTTGGCATTCATCAGGCTCGATTTATTCATAGGAGCGCGGCGGCGGCGTGCGAGACAGAGGCGGCGGCAGCGAGGGTCGTTACCAAACATCTCAGACAGACATCGCGCAGATCGTCGAAGTTATTGATCTGTCTCCAGGAGCCTCACTACCGCGCGGCCTTACCCTCCGAAACTCGGGCTTCGATTGGCCGAGGGCGTCTGAGGGCCAGCTGTCATCTCATTTGCATACAGAGTGAGGCGAGCGAGGCGCGTAATGACCACAGAGGGTGGGTCGCCACGGAGGAGCAAATATATACAGAGAATGTTTTTGACCTCAATTATAATATGCAGATGGGACAGTGCTGAAGAAAGACTGAGGCAGAGGAGGAAGAGGAGGGAACGAAGAGGGCGGAATTTATGAGCTGGATCGCAAAACAAGTTCAGACCTTTAAAAGAAAGACAGGAAAAGACCGGGAGAAGGAGAGGCTTTACAGTATATGGCATCATCTGAGCAGCACAGATTTAAGATCGTTCCTGTCTACATCGCCTTCAACTGGTGCAGAACGCTGCCGCTCGCCTGTTGACCGGTTCAAAAAAAAAAGAGACCACATCACTCCGGTTCTCTGCTCTCTCCACTGGCTCCCAGTTGCCTTTAGGATTGATTTTAAAATCTTACTGCTGGCTTTTAAGGTTTTAAATGGCACTGCACCTTCTTACCTGTCAGAACTCCTTAGTACTTATCGCCCCAGGAGATCTTTGAGGTCAGCCGACCTGATGCTTTTAGATGTTCCCAGGTATAAATTAAAGACAAAGGGAGAGAGGGCGTTTGGTGTGGCTGCACCCAGACTGTTGAACAGTTTACCTCCTCACGTCAGATTCTCCAAAAGCCTAGAAACTTTTAAAACTGCTCTTAAAACTCACCTCTTTTCATTGGCTTTTAGAAAGGTTTAATTTATTTGTTTATTTATTTTTTATTTGATCAGCGAGGTGTTTTACGAAATTGTGTTCTATTGTATTTTTATCTGTATTTACTGTACAGCACTTTGGTCAGCCTTGGTTGTTTTTAAATGTGCTCTATAAATAAACTTGACTTGACTTGACTTAATCTCAGATGTGGAGGCGGAGCGATCGAACAACAGCAGCCATGCAGGAGGTGCACAGGTGTGCGAGGAGATCACCTGAAATCAGCCAGATTTACACATCGTGCAGAATTTTATGAAACTAAGAGAAGCATTACAAAGTCTGTTTGATGAAGCAGCTGCTGATATAAGTTAGTGCTGAACTGTCAGTCTTATCATTAGCTGGAGTTGTTGTGCTTTATAATCCATTTTTCAGCTGATTTAAAATGATTCGAGGCTAAGAACGGACGTTTGAAATATTAAAGTGCACTGATGATTGATGCTTCTGTGTGTGCAGAAAACTGTACGAGCAAGGACAAAAAACTCAAACTCTCAGAGAACCGAACGAACTCGTTTGGCATCCCAATAAGAGCTTTGATGGATTTTTTTCCTCCCATTACGGGACCTTGCATGTTTACGCCGCAGAGCCATTTTCTCCCAAGGACTGATGACAAACATGTCCACCGCAGAGGCCGACCGCTCAGCGCCGAGGCCTTCGTGGCTTTGAAAAGAAAAAAGACATCGGTCTGTTTTTGTAAGGAGCAAATATCAGACAGGACGGTGATAGAGTGGGAACGTTTTGAAATACAGAGATCCAGATTTTGTTGAAAACCTGAACATTTTTGGAAATTCAGATCATTTATTTATATAGTGTAAATCCAGAAAAAGCCCAACAATCACATGACCCCCTGTGAGCAAGCACTTGGCGATAGTGAGAAGGAAAAACTCCCTTTTAACAGGAAGAAACCAACAGCAGATCCAGGCTCAGGGAGGGGCGGGGCCATCTGCCGCGACTGCTTTTTGGATTTTGGACGCTCCGTTTACTTTGACATCTATGAAGTGTAGACTGGATTTTATTTAGAAAGTAAGGACAATGTACAATTTTAATATCTACAGATTTATTTTGCTTTTTTGAAATGTCTGGTTGTTTTTCACAAGCAAACTTTGAAAGTTTGGGCTGTTTCGGGTGGAAATGGGGGCAAACCCATGAAATAAGAACGAGACGTGGAGCAGGAGGGTTTTGGGAAACTGAGCACGCGTTGGAGAGCGAGAGCACATCGAAGGTTACGTTCAGAAATAAGGGAATTGGTTATTTCAGCTGTGTAGGAGTCCACAGTTGTCGGTGAGCGTTCGCATGTGTGCTGAGACCTGCTCGCCTCAGAAACAGATGCCTGAGGCGGGATTCAACACATGCCTGTTGTACTCTGACACATCGCCTCCGAGTCTCTGCGCCTCTCTCTCACCGTGTGATATGCATACAAACGCGCACCTGTTGAATTAAGCAGGACATTAAAATGCGTGCCGCTCCTTTACGCTCAACCACCAGCGTCACTCTGCGAGAGGACAAAGACATCTGGGACGAGTACCTGGAGATAAGCTGGTGCGTGCACGTTATTTAAGGCCGCAGCTCTGCCTCTCCTCGCCGCTGTGCTCGGAGTCTCTGGTGAAATCAGAGCGCTCGCTCAGCCCGCGTACGTGGGGTTACAAAAACAGACGTTCACCTCTACTCGAACACCGACGATCCTCCAGTGGACCCCCATTACTCTGCCGCACACAGTTGCTAGGAGATACGTGATGCAACTGCAGGGACTCCGTCCACATTTGCATGCAGCGCCATGAGCAGCGGGTTTAATTTAGAGCAGCTCTGCCTTTCTTACGAGCCCACTGATGCTTTTAATCTCCTCCTCCTATCTTCGCTTTAATCCTGGGGTATTTCTCTGTCTTAGCCATTCGCTTTCCTTTGGAAAAAGAAATTCGTGGTGTGTGTGTGCTTACTTCCATTATGGGGCCTGGGTGGCTGATTACACAATATGGGCAGAGACAGAATGGGCCATTGATTCCCGGGGTAGAGCAGAAATGGCTGCTCTGGTACGACTTGACACCATCTGAGTGTGTGTGTGTGTGTGTGTGTGTGTGTGTGTGTGTGTGTGTGATGGAAGAGATAATGTGGATAAAGAGGGCCAGAGAAAACAGAATGGTTCTCTGTGTTTTGTGGGCTTTTACGTGCCACTCCACAGCCAAATATCAAGCTCCATTAAAATTAATGCTTTCGGTGTGTGAACAAATTTTATCTCAGGTATAATTTTACATCTGTGCTCAGAAGTAGGAAGAAAAATTCTAAAAAGGAAGTGAAAGAGATGATCCTGATCATTTAATCATGAATATAGATTACATTTGTTTTATAGTCTTCTTCACATGTAGAACTTTTCATTTTCCACTGCATTTCGTTGCCTCGTGCCTGTGACATGTGCAATGACAATAAAGTTGAATTCTATTCTATTCTATTCTGAGATGCAAAGAAGAGATGCTTAAACTCTTCCACCGACACCAACAGGCAGCAGAGCTGGGTTCACGTACCATTTTGCTAGAGTTAATATTGGATAGGGTACACCAACCATTAGCCAACTAGCTGCTACAATGAGTCGCTCTAAACTTGTCACCCTAAGAAGCTAGGCTAACGATAGCTAACATTAGCCAGGAAAAAAGGCACTGGGGCATCCCAGTGTGAAGTAGCCGGGATGAGAATTAGCGCCTCCAATCTGACGCCACGGTTCTCACCTGGAAAGGGTGGAGTGCATACTCAAGGAAGCAAACAAGTGAGGAGTTAAGTATCTCAGAGGGTTCAGAGGGGAGGGAGACACTGACAGAAGGACATGTACAGACACTGTACCGGTTTGTTGTGGTGAAGAGAGAGAGGAGCATGTCGATGTGCACCTGTCCCCTCATCTATGGTCCAAAGCTCTGGTTAACGACTGACAGAGATCAGTGATACAAGAGGTCGCAGTGAGCGTGCTCTGAACAGTGAATCTTACAGAGCGCTGAACTCAACCTTTTGGGAGGGGCTTGGAGTGGAGGTGCTCCTCCTCCACATTGAAAGGAGGCAGTTGAGGTGGTTTGAGAATCTGACTAGAACGCCTTCTGGATGTCTCATATTTGTTCAGGGCATGCCCTGCACGGAGGATGCCCTGCGGCAGAACCAAGACACGCTGGAGATTACATGTCTCGGCTGTATTGGGAATGTCCCAGTGTACACTGGAAGAGGTGGCTGGGAGTCGGAGGGTCATTCCCACTTAGACTGCTGCATGACTCGGTCCCAGACAACTGGCAGGAGATGGATGGACGGTCTTGTAAAATGAGAATATCACTGACATCAGGGCAGAATTAGAGTCAGCATCAGCGGGGTCTTCGGTTCATGGAGGGATCTCAGTGTTAGCTAATACAACAGTTAATATAGAAGCCGCTACGATAGCAGGCAAGCTAGGTTAACTGATGTCACATCTACTGTTAGTGAATCATGAGTTTAAATGGTTGTTGGTTAGTTTGCCAAACTGGTTCACCGGCTGAAGATAATTACTTTTTTATCATGTCAAAGAGTTGATTGATCTTAGCCAACCACGTGTAAGGTGGTTACACAGTACTAAGTAAAAGCAATGCTATAGAGGTGCCGTTAGCGCCCTCTGCTAACTTGGTCACACCTGAAGAAATCTGCTGTCTTTATACTGACAGTGAGCCATGCAGTGTGCAGGTGTTGTTACACACATGACCTACAGCAGTGCAACACACCACTGCAGGACAGTCTCATGCATGTCCCCTTACTGTTTTGGCCGATGCTAGCTCATACATGAAGTGCAAACATGTGCTGCAACCAACAGAATGCTGACAGGTCACCAACATTTGCCTTTAAGGAAAAGCAGAGAGAAGATGCTGGAAGTGCAAACTTCTGAGCTCTGCTGCAGTGCTGTGACTATGACTCATGGGAGCTGCAGCAATTGAATGCTAACATAATAATCACTTAATGCCATGAACAATGGTATCATTGTAATAAAGGTTTCTGTGAACAGCGTTAGCGGGAAATTACACGAATCAATCAGACTGCACAATAGCCCGATGCAGTTCGGCTTCTTTTAATAGCTTGTTTTTCCCCCTGACCTTAATTGTTCAAGTCCAGGATTCAGAAATTGCATTTTCAGCACAGAACAAGAACTGTGCCCAACGTGCAGAAAAGAATCGAATAGATTAGAATAGAAATAATATTATTATTAAAATATTATTAGAGATAATAGAGTTCTGCACAGGCTGGAGGACCAGGTGGTGATCGCAGCCCCCCAGTGAAGGGGAGGTGATGAGCTGTCAAAGGAGCTTGCAAAGAAAAGCGTCGGGACTTCTTTAAGTTACTTGAAAAGAAGTCCAGACGCTTTTCTTTGCAAGCTCCTTTGACTACGATGACCTGGATGACTGAGAACCTTCACAGACGTTATGAGCTGTATGCTTCCATTGTGCTGGCGTACAATGAGTCCAGCTTTTTATTGTCTCTGGCGTGGCAGGTAACATACTGGGTGAAGGTGGGCCGAGTGGAGGACTTGCAGACATGATTTAAATCCCTGGAGATCAGGGCCTGAGGGATGTTCGGAGTCTGCTGGTTACAGTATGTATATATCGCATTAGCAGAGAGGGAGGGGCATACACTGGTATCATGTGTAAACTCCCGTGGCCTCATGCTAACAGCTAGCAGCTGATTGTCCCTGCAGAGCGTCTCTTTGATAGTTAAGTCTGTCATTCAGACAGACACCCTCCTGTCTTCTGTCACTGCAGAGTAGATAACAACCGTCCATGTTTATGTCTGTGTCCGGAGTTAGCACGGTTAGTTACACTGCTCTCTCTGTAAGCTCGATGATGCTGGGTAAGGATTCAGTTTGTTCCCCCGATGATCGACGGCATGACAGGTCTGTATCTTCTCTGGTTTCGGCGTCTGATGCCGGTGCCCCGGAGGCGGGGAACATCAGGCCACTCGGTGGGATGCAGCGCTGCAGAGCTACAGCGAGCTAACAGCTGATCCTGGTATAGATAAAGGGAACGTGGCAGCTCAAACAAGAACCATAAGAAAGAAAAGGAAAACGTTGTCCAGACAAAGCTCCATTGTGCGTAAAAGCAGACCGGAAGCCAAATTTAAAAGAGAAACTTACTGAGCACGAGCTCCTGCTTCCTGCTCACGCGGCGCCGGAGATGACGGTGCTGTTACCGGTGCAGCTTTATGGCAGAAATAAAAGCAAAATAGCTTTAAAGATGTTTCCGAAGCTTAATGAATGCACCTCACTGACGCTTATTCACACTGAATCTTTTCACCGCTGAAGCCCTGATACAAAGGAGGCTGTTGTTCGGTGTCATGAGAAAACAGCCGCGCTGACATGTTAGAGGGAGTGCTGCAGACAGGCTGTTACTGCTCAACCTTTTTCCTTGCCTTGATGTTCTGTGGAAAACCATTTACGCCATGCCAGCACTGTTTTCTCTCTCTCTCTTTCCTCCCCGCTCTCTTTATCTGCAGGCTTTTAGCAAAATGGTTGCATGTACTGGTCAGGTGTACCCTGTAATTTCACTTCCTGGAGAAGTTGTACTGCACATGTTCTGGAAAAAAATCTGTACACAGGGAGGGAAATGTAAACCCTGTACAAATGGAAAGCTTTTATCACAATCACACACACAGTATGGCTGTGTTTTCTAGATTTTCAGCTGCATCATTATTCACTCTGATCACTGATAAACAGGAAGTAACCTCTTTAAACGAGCACAGGTGTGGACGAGACGAACAAAGGGTCAGTTTAAGAGATTGTTTCCTTTTTGATCAGGTGTTTCTGTTTGCTCCTTCTGGGAGGTCACAGCAGGGCCCATCGTGGGGAGCCATTACTCTTTCTGTTGGTGCTGCTGTGTAGATATCTGCAGAAATTCATCTGTGGCACAGCAGGGGGCGCTTGCAAAATATTCCTCTGTGAATAGAACTGAGTGGATTATTATTATTTACAGCCGTACACATGTTTGAGTCCGATTCAGTCGCTTTAGCAGCAATAATGCAAAGTAATGGTTTCCTGTATGACTTGTTTCAGCCAGGCTGAGGTCTGGACTTTGACTGGGTCGTATGTATGTATGTATGGGGTTGTGACCATGTTGACTAACAGGCGGCATAAGTGGGTGCAGTTTCTCACCTCGGCTAATTGGAGTGAAGTAGATCTCAGGACTGTGTTTGTGCCTCATGCAACGACCGATAACACGCCGTGAGCTCTGTTTTCAGTCTGAGCTGCGTTTGAATGCAAACTGCTGGTTACTCATGAGTCCGCTGTGCACAAGTACCCCTCAGCTAAATATGTCATTAATGCTGGAATAAAATTTCCAATTACTACACATGCAATTATATATTTAATTTCTATAATTTATTTATGATCTGATATGGCCCATTTAGCAAAGCTGTTTACAGATAAGTTGAGCAGATTGTGTCCTGCTGCGATCGGAGTCATTACCCGTGATGATCCAATTTAACGAGAGATATTCAAACGAAGGGTTCTTGTAAGCGTGCAGTCACCTCCACCTGATCCTCACACACACGGGACGTCTCGCCCGTGATGATGGAAGCTACTGGGCCAACAGTCAAAACGCAAATGAGCAGCCGGCGCTGACGGACGCTCGACCTGGCCACCGCCGCAGCATCGCAAACAGCGCGGTGAACACACTTAACCAACAGACGGTTTATTTCACCTCACACTCAAACATAAAGTCAAATGTGGTAATCTTACCACGGGCCAAGCTCTTCACCAAACATGAAATGAACAACGGAGATGACGGGACGAATGTTCGCAGCCAGAGGGATGAGACAAGATGAATAAATAACAGGCAGCTAACGAGAACGAAAAACAAGGTTTAAAGAATTAATCTTTGATTCTCGGGTGTTTTAAATCCTTCATAAGCTGCTAATGAAACTCAGATCATCTGCAGGCAACAGGTTTCATCCACCCAGAGGCCAAAACCAGAGTATTTCTGTGCCAACATGAGAAAACACAGAGACGACTAGAAAGCTAGTAAAACACGAAGGCGGATTATTGCTCAAAAGCAGCATGACCGAGCGTCATTATCAGCTATAGATTTACTATAAATTCCCGAGAGCAGCAAGGTCACCCTCTGCAGTCAGAAGTGTGATCAGGAAGGGTTCAGGGAAGTCGATAAATTTGTATAAACACACAACACAGCCGAAGGACGTTCACAAAGAGCTGTAATTTACAGGAAACGCCTGAAGGCACCAGCAGCAGGAGAGTAATCTGGATCCAGGAGTCGCCGAGTGTTACTGGTTCTAATTTGGTTTGTGGTCAGGTCACTTAAGGAAATGAAAATCCTCCACGGTCCGGGGTGCCAGAGGCGAAACATCCCCAACTACTGAGGGAGGCTCGGCTACAGCCGTGAGGGTGGAGAGAAGCCGGCGCCAAGAGACGAGGAATCTGTTTGCTGCAGCGAGGTTCATTAGGCTGGAAACAGACTCTGCTGTGCGACGTGTCATCTAAAGGCAATAATACAGTAGGCGCGCTCTCAGGCCTGCTGTCACAGACTCTCTCCGAGAGCTCCCGCCGCTGTGATGAATTGGAGCAGACACGGGTGTAAGACGGTGCGCTCGGCTGTTCAAATGAAAAGTGACGGAGAAATTGGCTCCAGGAGAGAACTTCAAAGCTTCATTTAAGAAACACATCCCGATAATGAGAGACGTGAAATCTGCTTTTAAGTTTGACATCATGTGTCGCCGTCATGATGTTTTTACCCTCTATCTGAATCCCCTGAAGCCTAAACATTTACACAGTAAGTGTATTTTTTTAATAATAATAGCAATTTTTAATCATTTCCACCTCTGATCCAGACGCCTGCATCCCTCTGTGGGAGCAAAATGAACCTGCAGTTCCTCTAATGTCCACTTGAGGCTCCAGAGAACTACCGCATGAAAATATTCCAACTTTTCCAGGAGAAACAAAAATGTTCCCAGCCTGATGCAGACCTCTGTATTGACACATCTGTTTCCCTCCACCCACGTAAAACACACAATAAAAACATTAGAATTCAGCTGTTTTATCAGTCTGATCAGCTGATCACAAACGTTGGCGTAAACATCATCACTGTCAGCGTGAATTATCATATGGTTAGGGTTAGGGTGCAGCAACAGGAAGTGATGTCGTTTTCCTGGGAATCCTGCCGATTGACTTTGTGCCCGTCTGTATACGAGGACACTTTGAACTGCTGGAGATTGTTTCCTTTCATGCACATGCTGTCTTTTTGCAAATTGTGCAAAAACTCTGCAAAAAGAAAAACATTTTGTGTGGTTTGAAAGAATTTTGTGTAACTTTGTTTCCCTTGTGGCATTTCTGTAAAATGTGTGTAAAAACAGGGTGATGTCACAGTGGCTACCTCTGTCGTCTATATACAGTCTTTGCACTGATTTAGAGAGGAGCGATATCCTCTGGCTGGACGTCAACAGGACAACAGAGTAATATGAGGGACAAAACTGACAAACAAAGAGCGTGGAGCTGAACGCCTTCAACCCTGGACGAGGAAGCAGAGGAAGCGTGATTAAAGCCCGTATTTCCGATCACTTACTTCTCCATTAGGGAGATTAATGAAGGCCGTGCGAGCTGGGGACGCCGGCTCTGCTGTGAAAAATGACGCTATTACCTGTTTGGGATGAAGAAAAAAAAAAGGTGTGTGTGTGTTTGAGAAAGTCTTCATGCTCTACTATTCAGCGCCGCTGCTCGGAGGGAAACTGGGTTGGAGATCGTGTTTGTGTGCTTTGTTTGTGTGAAGCGTAGCTGTGTGCAGGCTGGGCGGCGCACAGTACGTCAATCAATCTGCCCCGAGTGTGGCAGATACTTTAAATGCAAAGTTTCTATTCCGGGCGTCAACACACATTACTCTGTGACAGACTGCTGCAGAGGCCGCAGGTAAGCGAGCAACTGTAAGAGGAAAACTCGAGTTTATCCAACCAGGAATTTTAATTTCTGCTGAGGGAATCACCATCACAGTACCACAGATACCTGTGCGGTACACACAGGAAGTACTGCAAACATCTGTGAACTTGCAAATCTGACTAAAATGACATAAAAATAGAGAGAAAATATCCTTAGCCTGAGGTAGTTTGGTGAAGATGTGACTACAGCTGTGCCGGACGTGTTTAATGAGTCTGTGGATGAGACCGAGTCTTTCAACGTGTTCGGTGTTTCTGCTGTCACACCTCTGACATGTGCTCTGCACACGATAATAAAACAGATTAATTAATAAAATAACTTAAACGAGTAAAATCAGCACTGACATCAAACATTTTCAAATAATAAAAACTAAAGTGAAATAAGAAAATCCACTAAACTGAAGTGAAAATAAAACCTGTTAAATTTCTGGTTTCACGTCAGGAATAATGGTTTTATTCTATGGTCACTTTGTCTGACAGACGCTCCATAATCTCTGCATGTTACTTTGCTGACGTGTCCTTCTGCCATACTGGAGCTGTCACAGCTGTCACAGGGCGTCACATCCACACCCACAGCTTCAGAATCACCATTAACCACCACCCATGTGTTTGGACTCCACACTGAAAGGATTCGAACCCAAGACCTCCGTGCTGTGAGACAGCAGTGCTAACCTCTAATATTTACTCATGATTAAACACAACAGTGTTATAGAAACGTGGTGAGTGGAGAGGAAACGCTCAGCGCATCATCCCAGCGGCCTGAGCCGCTCTACCAAAGAGAGAGACGGCGTCTGTCTCCTGAATCCAAGATGGAAGCTGGTTCCACAGAAGAGGGGCCTGAAAACTGAAGGCTCCGCCTCTTTTTGGATCAGCTGAAGGCTTTTCAGGAAGTTTTTACGACTTCCTGATAATAATGAATTACGACCAGCGATGAAGTAATAAATGCATGAACTAGTTTTTCAGCGTCACTCTGAGACAGGATATTTCTAGTTTTAAAGATGTTGCACAAATGGAAGAAAGCAGTCCTACATATTTGTTTAACACACTAAGGTAATGCCACCATCTGGTCAGTCTGCTGGTGTTAGAGAGATTTGTTTAAGAACTTCCAAAAGCCTCTTCAGATCATTGTAAAAGAAAAACTGCAGGTTCATCAGATGTAAAAATGATGTTATCTGGTAGAAATAACCTCCCTCTCTCGTGCACTGTTCATGCACACACGTGAACGGTGCACGTAACACGTAAACAGCGATGCGGCTGTCTGTGTGTTCGTGCTGGAGGTGCCCTTGAGTGCTTTAAAATGACGGGCACGAGGGAGCGGAGGGTCATGTTCAACAGCTCAGCTCATTATCTGACTGACAAGATGCTGGGCTGATAAATGAATAGTGGGGGGTGGAGGTTTGGGGGGGGGGGGGGGGGGGGGGCTTTAAAAATAAGCCTCCATTGAACCTGCAGAGCTGACAGAGCAGCAGGAACATCCACGTGTGCTGTGAAAAGGCTGAAATGATAAATGTGATAAACGTGTGCTCGAGCTGCGCAGATTAAGCTGAAAAACACTCTGGGTATTGAAATGAACAGAGAAAGAGCGAGTTATGAAGTAAACTCGAGATGATGAGGAAATAATGGCTGGGACCCGAAAATGTCAAAAACAAAGCGAAGAAGAAAGGGAAGAGGACGAGAAGATGAAGATGGACAGAAAGCTCTTCGTCTCCGCAGGCACCTGGATTCAGTACAGCTTTGGGCGGTGTGCTCATGGTGCATTATGGGTAATGTAGGCACATGAGTGAATGTGAGGAGTTATAATAGGGTCCCAGTACTTTAGAATCAACTTGTGGCCTCCTCTTAATAAACACGCATAATCTGTGATCAGCTTCAGTGCTAATCAAGTCTTAGGGAGGCACCTTGAACCAGATGTTCACTGCAGTTTATCCACCTGGATGCAGCGAGTACATAATTACTGCAGAGCAGCAAATCACCCAGTGCCAAACCTCTCACACGCATGTCAAGCATGTAACATACATGAGCATTAAAGCAGCTCGTGCTGGTTTGAAGACTCAAGGTGAAAATATATGAGCCTAATTTGCCTAACGACCAAAGACTCGATGGGTTACCGCAGCTGGAATTCACACACACGTGCACTTCACATGTTTTTAACACGGCACACCGACACAGGGCGGATGTCTGGGGATTGAAACCAGTGAAGTGAGAGTCAATGCAAATTGAAAACGGAGGGAGGAGAGAGCTGGTCCTGCAGCTCGGTCGGTTCATCCAGAGAGCGGATGGGCCGCCGGACGCTGGGAGGGAAGAGAGACCGGATGAAGCAGAAATCCAATAAAAGCAGCAGACAGGTTGAAGGAGGCAGCGCTCCCAGCTGTCGGGAAGCTTTGACGGCTGTTATTGCAGACGGCAGCAGAGACGAGTCGGTGGGAATCCAGAGAGCTGGTTGCGTCAGGTGGTGCTTGTGGTTAACCGGGCTGTCTGCTCCGTGTCCTCCTTTAGACTCTGTGAAAAGCCACAAATCCACAGAGTGATGTGTGAAGCAGAGGTGTGGACTCGAGTCACATGACTTGGACTCGAGTCAGACTCGAGTCATTAATTTTATGCCTTTAGACTTGACTTGAAAAAATGTTCTAAGACTTGTGACTTGACTTGGACTTTTACACCAATGACTTGGGACTTGAATTGGACTTGAACCGGTTTACTTGAAAAGACTTGATATTTTACCCCAAATATAAAATTTAACACGCATATTATATAGAGATTGAAAATGTGACGTCATTCACGGGTAGAACCGCAAAGGATTCTGGGAACTCGTGGCAAGAGGTATTAGCGCACGCAGGCTTTCAATTGAAATCAGTCACACAGCGATAAAAAGAAACACAAAAATGGCAAGAAGCTGTTGTATTATTAACTGCAATAGCCGGTCGCATGACAGCCACGGGAAGCCGACGGGTAAAGAGGTCGGTTGTTATCGGATTACGTCGTTGAAGAGAAATTGTTCGAGCCATGTTTCCGAAGTAACAAAGAGGCGACGGATGGTCTGGATCGCAGCCATTCAAAGACCAAATATAACGTCCCAGAACCCTCCAGCTCACAGGTTAGTCTGCTCCAAGCATTTACACGAAGGTCAGTGTTTTTTAGTAGTTAATGCGTCATTTTTCTTAACATAATTGGCGATATAGGTTACAAGCAAGTCTGGCGCTGAACAGAAATGGTCGCGCTATGCTCCTTTCTTTATTGTGCATAAATAGTGAATTGTCCTGACACAATATTGCGTTTCGCTTCTGTTATTATGGTACATTGACAAAAACATATACTTTTATTCACAGGATAAAACAGGTTTTTTGTATCACTAATTGCCCAGTACGATTACAGCATACAGTATTATTGTCACTGCTACATTTCTGTAATGAACCAGAAATTATTTCCACTGCTAATTAATTACCATTGAGCTCAAAGGTCCTATTAATAAACGGTTAACGAATGTGTATTTATGAAGACAATTTGTGAGACTGGTAAACTTATGATACGTACGATGGTCTTTCGTTCTACATGGTGCATTTCAAGGTCCTGCACCCATCCGTCGGTAAACTGTACCTGGGCTTGTTGCAGTGACCTGAAGTTACTAAACTTCATGAGTGTATGCACTCACTCCAAGAACCGTATGATTATAAATATGCATATAAATATGCTACGATGAGATAGCTGACTTCATCTAACTAGCAAATGTTGTCCAGGCTACGTTGGTGATACAGTTTTTAAAAAAAAATGATATTTAAAAAAAAAAATCATTTATTTATGTATGATATTTTTGTCATGCGATTTTAAAGCCAGTCCTACAACCGCATCCAAGAATAACATGCAGCTTATCTCAGAACCGTCGGTGAAAATTATCCTTGGAGCTAGGTTTAATTGAGCTGCATTTTAAAGAGGTGCAATTGTGGCGCCCTGAGTATTTTGAGCATTAAGAACAAGTCTCAGATGTGTTCCTTATGTGTTCGTGCCCACCCCCCATCATCATTTTTTGCTATTTGTTGTGACAATAGTTTGCATCATAACACAGAGCGAAAAGCTCATTTGCTCCCACCTGATGTGATGTTAGGGCGATATTTAGTTTCGCCAGTAGGTGGCAGTGGCGGCTCAGCCAAATGGGTAACTGGCAAAATAATCCTTCACAAAAGTAACGCAGGCCAGTTATTACAATGGAAGCCGCCAGTAACACTGAATTGTTTTGCTGTGTTTCAGGTGAGAGCAATATACGAGAACTACATACATTTATGTAAAGTTGATGCTTATTTAACATGTTTGGAGTGTAATTCTTGTTTATATGGTGTTTAATGTGAGCGAATAAGGGAGTTGTTTCACGTTATCTGTGGGTAAGGCTAGTAACATTTGTGCGTTAGCTAAGTCATGTTAGCCTCCTGCATTAATCTCTGTAACCGTGTTGTCCCATCAGTAAGGTGAAAGGAAACTATTAGCTGGTTTCAGTTAAAGTTATAGGAAATAGACCAGCCAGTACATTTTATGTTGTCTATTGTTACTGGTCATTTTCTCTGTGTGTTAAGGGCTGATTAATACATGGCCATTACACGTATGACACAAAAGTAACGCAGGCCAGTTATTACAATGGAAGCCGCCAGTAACACTGAATTGTTTTGCTGTGTTTCAGCGCAATAAATCTTCATGTGCACCTGAATGAACCCTGTCGTCCTTCAGTGTGTTTTAAAAATTACATGGTCTTAGAGATAGGGTGAGAGGTTCGGCCATCCGGGAGGGGCTCAGAGTAGAGCAGCTGCTGCTCCACATCGAAAGGAGCCAGCTGAGGTGGTTCGGGCATCTGACAAGGATGCCCCCTGGGCGCCTCCTGGGTGAGGTGTTCCAGGCATGTCCCACCGGGAGGAGGCCCCGGGGCAGACCCAGGACACGCTGGAGAGATTATATCTCTCGGCTGGCCTGGGAATGCCTTGGTATTCCCCCGGATAAGCTGGAGGAGGTGGCTGGGGAGAGGGAGGTCTGGGCCTCTTTGCTTAGGCTGCTGCCCCCGCGACCCGGCCCCGGACAAAGCGGATGAAAATGGATGGATGGATGGTCTAATATTTACATTTAGCATAACTGCAACATGCTTTTTTTCGGGGGTTTTTTTAAAGACTCGAAAGGACTTGAAATTCAAAATTTCAGACTTGTGACTTTACTCGGACTTTTACACCAGTGACTTGAGACTCGACTCTGACTTGCCTGACATTACTTGAGACTTGACTTGAGACTTGAGGATAAAGACTTGAGACTTACTTGAGACTTGCAAAACAATGACTTGGTCCCACCTCTGGTGTGAAGTGGGCTGACTGAAAGGACTGCACAGCATCGTGGAGTCCTTTAGATTCCTCTGAGCCGCGGGGCGTCTGAGAGCAGTGATCTGATGAAGTGTTGTTGATCAGATGCAGCCGATTACTCATCATCATCGTCATCACCAACACAATCTGTCCCCTGTTTATTTGGTTTATTCATGTTTGTCTGTGTGTGTGTCCATCTGTCCTTGTTTCACTGCATGGTGTGTTTGTGTGTGCAGCTCAGTGCTAAACAGCAGGAAGCTTCGACTGCAGGGGGCCACTGTGAGGAGAGAGCAACATGTCCTCTAAATACCACACACACACACAGGACACAAACATGGATGTAGCCACCCTAACATTACCCGTCGGTTAGTTAAGTCTCCTCATAAAGCTGACAATTTCTGCTGTCGCCATCTTTGTGTTTGAAACAGACACGAGTGACGGATGTGACTGAGAACCAACGGCGGGCTGTTAACGTAGCCATTTGTTGAGGATGTCATATGATAATCTCAGAGTTGTCCTAGTGTGGAAACAACAGTTGATGACTCCTGATATCAAGCAGAACAGGAAGTCATGGTCATCCAATGACCTGTTCTCAAACTGACCGCAAGTGGTTACACACTCATACTGGTTTTCATATCTTAGTGAGGACATTTAATTGACATAATGATTTCCCTAACCTCTAACCCTAACCATCAAAAATGAATGCCTAACGCTAACCATAACCTAACTGTAACTCTGACACTAAAACCACATTTTGAGCCTCAAAAACACCTTCAAACTTGTGGGGACCGGGAGTTTGGTCCCTATAACGGCTGTTGGTCCCCATCCGGTTGTTAATTGATGATGTGACGAATCCTACTTCCGGGTCTAAAGTAGTCTGCGTTTAATATGGCTTTTGTGTTGTTAACATGTTTTATGTTTTGTATTTTCTTCTATTTGATCTCAAAAAGCTCCTAAAACAGTCAGTTGACCTCCCTCGGCTTTTATTACCGCTAATCATTTATTTAAGCTCAGTTTTTAAAACCTTAGGATGTAACTACAGCCCAGCCCATGCAGCAGTATATGAATGACTAACCTCGTATTGTGGATGGATTATCTCAGTTGTTCTCCTGGCTGAAGTTTGGTCCTTTTACAGCATCCTGCCATGCGATTACATTTGTTTCTGACCACCGAGAACACTCACGTTAACTTTTATCGAGTGGAAAAAAAGTTAGCTTGTTTATATTATGCTAACATAGCTGTGTCGCTAGCGGTCACGTAGCACATCATTATATACCAGCTAGCCCAACTTCAGTAACCCTACAAACGTCACTGCTGTTTAGTTTTCTGTCTTCATTTATGCTGGAAGTGATAACAGAGCTGTACGTTTTAATTTGTTTCCAAAACCCCGCAGTCAGGACATGCTATATTGTATTTAGATAGAAGCTAGCGAGCTAACTTCCTGCTAACTTCTAACTCCGTTAAATGTCATAAATTCCGTTTTCATGGATGCCTGGATGTTAAACTCAATTGTTACACCTGGTAGAGCAGAACGCTGATCATTTTATTAAAGATGAAAGACTTTAGACAGTTTTTCAACTCTCAGTAATGCCATAGTGATCGTTTGATATATGGACCTGCAGCGGAGTTTAGGTCCAGACACGGCTAGTGACGTCAGACTGAACGACCGGATAAATATAGTAAACTTCCAATTTTTGGTCCCCACAAAGATATTAATACACACTCACACGTACACACGCAGTCACATTGGGTTTGTACTTGCAGTCGCAGTAATTTTGTCTCCAACCACTGTTTTCTCTCGTGTCACTGAAGCCTACGCTAGCATGCTATGCTAGCATGCTATGCTAGCATGCTATACTAACATGCTATGCTAGCATGCTATGCTAGCATGCTGCGCTAACATGGTTAAGCACAAAGACTGGGGTAAACTGCGATTCTTGCTCCAACATTAAAGAAATAAAAGTATAATGTCTGGTTTACAGATGGTGGTTGGACACAGTCACTGTGCCCCTGCACAACCGTCCCCTCTACAACCCCCCCTGCTGGCTCAAGTCCTCCTATACAGTCCTGACACAGTGTAGGAGGTTAAAGATCACACGACAGAGAATAAGAGAATAGGCCTAAATAAAAAAATAGATTGGTGAGAGACAGCGAGTCAGCAGGAAAGAAGTTTGGATAAGTATGAAAGAGGAAAGATTAGATAGAGTACGAGAAAGGGAGTTTGTCATTGTGTGTGATTGCCAGTCAGCAGAGCAGCAGCCATCTGGCTGATGGGTAAACAAAAGCGATGATTAGAGCCCCGCTAACATCACTAATGACACCGGGACACTCAGCACGCCACAAAGCGACTGTGTGTGGGTCTGTTAATGCGAGATTAAAGGATGGTAGCAGCAAAGAAAGAGACAAAGCAAAGAAAAGATAGAAGCTGGCGCTCAGCGGGAACGTTTACACAGAGCAGTCAAAGAAAATCACATGTAAAAACTTTACCTTGGAAACTTCTGTGATGAGCTACAGTTTCAACCTCTTAACAAGCAGCGGCCTGTTGCTGGGTCATTACGCATTCGTGCTGTGCAGCCAGACTCTGGCCAGAACAGTGTTTCACATTCAGGTGGAGATCCCAGCGTCTCAGACGTGTCAGGAGACATCGGGAGGAGTTTTAGTGAGGTGGAGTAATGCAGCCACGAAAACACCAGCCGAAACACGCTGGATCTAAAGCATGCTGTGTTCAATCATGATTTTAAAAACGCCATGTTGTTTACGCCCATCGAGGCCTGGACTACACACGTCTTTTACGGCGTCCTGTATTCAGATGCTGAGATGTCGGCAGCAGATCTTTCTGCGCCCTCCATTAACAGGACATGTTCTTTCAGAAAATACAACCAAAGCTCACTCAGGCTGAGAAGGGGGAGCTCCTCAGAGAGGTCTGACTCCCTGACAGGGAGCACCATCCCTCTGAAAGAGGCAACTGTGCAGGGCCCGGTCTGCAGCAGTGTTTATGTAGGTGGTGAACATCACAGTAACATCCACAGAGCCCAAGGTTTCCCAGCAGAACATCGCTCAGAGCGCTCCTGCTCCTGCTCCTTGCATTGTTTTCCTTTCATTTCTCAACTTCTAATTTTGCTGTTTTCTCAGAGCCCATGATCTCTCCGCACAGAGAGTCCATGTAAGGAGGCAGCGATGCTGAAGCCGATGTAAAACACAGGACTGGGCTTGGATTTGTTCTCACACCCTGTTTGTTTTGGACTAAAATGTATCTGGTGCTGTTTAGGAACACTTCCTGTTTGGGTTTCAGAACGCCCGTTTGCAGTTTTCAAAAATGACTCAAATGATATCCAATGAATTACAAGCTGGTTTGGAAGCCGAGGACTGGAGGACCTCAGCCCCCAACCTCCGCCTGATCCACACTGCAGCGGAGGAAATGAGTTTCCTCACAGACAGGATGAGGAACTTGGTCATTTGAGAGGGATTCATTGTAGAGTCACTGCTCCTCCACATCAGTTGTCTCAGGTCTCCTTTACACCTCCTAAAAGTGCTCCAGGTAGACCCCGGACTCACGAGATAAATTATATCTCTCGGGTTTCTTGGGATTGACTCAATGTCCCCATGGATGAGCTGGACGTGGAAGCTGGGGTGAGGGAGGTTGGAGATGTGGCTATGCTTCTCTTCCCCACGATCCATCGGACCGAGGTGCCTTCTTCCTTTGCGCTGGTCCAGCTCTGTGATCACATGCCCACTGGAGTCACTCGCAGTGACCAACGGTATGTAACATGGACTCTGTGATTGGTCAGCAGCAGGTTTTCAGCAGTAGCTCTTTGGTAGGAACATCCGAGCGCCCACAGTCATCACAGGTCCAAACTACAATATATTCTATTTAATATATATATATATGATCAATAACTTCAAAATATCCTGAAGAATCAGGATGATTTCAGCTGTCTGCTTCTTCTTTGTAAAAACAGCTGTGGACAAATCAGTGCTGCCATCCCAGCATTCGAGCTGAGGTGTAGAGCCAATCAGACGGAGCGGATTAGTGGAGCTGCTGTTTGGGAACACGAAACCATCAAAAGGCTGTACTGGGAGAGAGATAGTGGAAAGTCTGTTCCAGAGGAGAACTTGGAGTCTCGTGTGTGTGTGAGGTGGAGATGGAGAAAGAGATAGAGGAAGGTGGAGTGAGGGACAGTGAGATAGCGAGGAACGGGCTCGGCACAGCAGCCAGAAGCATTTTCAGCCCCGAAGGGGGCAGAGCAATCAGTTTAATCAGCCTCTGATTGGTTGGAATGGAAAGCTGCTCACAGGTTGGCGTGATTGGAAACTGAAGGTGAGGATGGAAATGTGCTCATTTGTTGATAACAGAAACGACCTGTGGAAACTGAAGGCTGTTTTTGGATGTTGCACTCTTTACTTTTTCTAATCTTCTTTGAAAACAGTAGGCACACAAAAACATCTCGTTGTAGTCATTCTTTGTAATTTTCCTCTACTTTCGTCTTTGATGAAACTTTTCACCACTTTTAACTGTAAGATGTTTGAGTTTCCTTACGATGTGCTGTTTTAAATCCACCCACAACCTTTCAGTGGGATTCAAACCGAGGCCTCGCCCACCTCCTTCTCTAACCCTTTGATTCTTCTTTGGAAATCATTCCTCGGTGGATCATTATCCCGGTCAAAGGTTCACTTCCTCTTTGGCTTTTCAAACTAACTGGCCTCACATTACCTTCAAGCTGTTTTCAGTGTGATGCAAAAATCTGAACTGACCTGATTGAAATGCAGAAAGCTTGCTCTTTGCTGCACGCTCGCTGGCTAACGCTGTTTTTCGTGGCGTTCTGATTGCACACACATGAACGCTGCGTTACCTGCAGATTCTCTGAGAAGCGTTTGGATTTCTGTTCGCAGATGGAAACAACATCGTTCAGCATGAGGTCTAAGGCAGGTCTTATTTATGGATTTTCTCATGTAACAATCAGATACAGTTCTGGATCTATCACACATGTTTTTAATCTTCCAGTCCTACAAAAACACAAACTACTCATCATCAGAGCTCTCGGTGGTATCTTTGTAAGAAAATCAAGCCTTTTTTGAAGAAAAATGAATAAAATAATATAAATTGCAATAATAAATTCAACTAAAAGGTTCATTTGAGACTTTTCCAGTTCTCCCAGGGTAAAACGTGAAGTGAGATATCACACTAATGCCATCATTTACTTCCAGGTCACATCTGGTTTTTAAACTTCCTCCTGTGCTTCCATCTCCTTGTCTTTTTTCCACGTGAGCGTCTAAAGCTCATTGTGGAAGTTTCCGGAGGTGCATCCATACATGAAGTTTAATTGCGAGGATGCTCACAGTACTCGAGCGGGCGAGCGGAGCTAAGCTACAGCAGTTTTCACTAGTTTCATGCAAGGCTGCCTTTAATAGCTGCTGCTCGACCAGCTGCCCACTGGGACAAATAAAACTTGAACTTCAAAGTGCAAGTGAGCAAAACAGGGAGAACGAGGGATTAAGAGATGGCGAAAGAAACAGAAAGAGACAGACGGAGCCTCCGGGCATACAGCTGATTTAAATAACAGAAGCGAGCGGCGATGTTGAGGGATTACGACTCACTATCAAACCTCCCCCCACGTCTCACTGTTGATGGAAACACAGAGGGAAGCAGGGGCAGGTCAAGAGGTCGGTAATGGATGGATGGGGAGAGGATGGCGCTCACGGAGCTGTTCCTGCTTTATATTCAACAGCTTGTACAATCGTTTGTTATCGGTTTAGAGGAAGAATTGCACCTTCAAGGCAGGTGTGCTTTTTAATTGGCTGGATTTCAGTCCTAACCTGCACCAATCAGCATTATGAGGGAGGAAAAGTGAAGAGAGAAAATCTGCACATAAGCCCAAAAACCCAAACCAGACTTTAGCAGAACATAAGAAGCAAAGGAGCTTCCTGCTGTAGAGTCTGAATGCTAAACAGGAACCAAAGCCAGCAGGCAGTTAGGTTAGCTCAGCGTAGACAGGAAATGCAACGCGGGCGACACGTGCAGGCACGTTTACCTGCTGCTTAATGAGACGCAGCGAATAATACGTCCAGCTGCACAACACCTGCAGCTCTGGAGCTTCAATGTTTGTTTGACTGTTTGGGACAAGATTAGAAATTAGGATGAAATTTGAATGAAAATAACATTTTCTGCCTTTCAGGCTCAGAATTTCATGTTAGAAAGTCTTCTCTGTGTTTTAGTTTGCATTACTGTGAAGTACAACTACAAAGGACACGTCCTGATTCGTTCTGATGGGAAGAGAAGACAGAGGACAGTTGAGCCTTTTATCTTTGGTAGTTTTTGAAGTATTCACGTTCAAACGTGGTCTCAGATTTCAATCTGTGGACGTCCTGGAGATGAAGAACACCTCGTTTACTCAGAAGCAGATCTGGATCACATGAGCCTGAGAACAAACCTGCAGACCTGTGCGGGGGTGTGCCACTAAAGTCATCAAGGCTTGAACTTAAAACACAGAAATGTTAAAAATGTCCAGAATAACAACACCTCATCACCTGGCACAATATCGCCCCGTGTGGTCATTTACAGAACTACAGTCCTGTAAGTTTTTACTTTGCTTCAGCAGCCACAGACGTCACGTCTTTCAGGAGTCACACTGAGATTTTGCCCAAAACTCCAACTTTCTAGCTTCATCCTTTGAGGGACGGATGGCAGTCACACAGCACATCAACTACGGAGCAGAACCCCCACCCACTCCGGTTCCTGCAGGCCAAGAGGCTCAAGTCAAGTCAAACTAGTGAACATGTCAGACGCCCCCGATCCTCGTGCTTGAGTCTGACTACTTCCTACTTTCCTGTCCTGCCTCTATCAAAATAGAAGACAAGGCCGATGAATCACCCCGCTCCAGTGTTCCCGGGTTAAATTTAGATTCCCAGAACCTGGATCAAACTGTAATGCAGCGCTGAACGCACTCTGGGAGCACAAATGTGCACGTAACAGCCTATTCATAGAGTCGAACCACTGAACCTTTCAAAGGAAGACGCCGCACGTCAGAGGACACTCGTGTTTTTCTGCTTCCTCTCACGCTGGTGCAGAGCTGATGACAGACGTCAGAAGAGCTCGTTTCATCGCTTCCTGTTGTTGTATGAAGAACGACGGCTTTTAATGCTCAAAACAAAACGACGCACTGTGGAGAAAAGCACTGTGGAAAAAGCTAATACCATGAGAGGATACCAAATGGCAGCAGGGTGGGTGCTGAGCCTGGAGTTGAGTTTGGTATGAAAATGCAGACTCGGTGGGAACGCTGAGTGGAAACACGGCTCGTTCCCTATTTAAAATTTGGATTACAAAAAAGAACCCGGGGCCAAGATGCGGGGGGGAATTAAAACCCCCTTCCCGAGGATGAAGGAACGCCGAACAGAGTCTGGAAGTGTCACAGTCTGACTCCAGGGCTTTTTTTTGTAATCCAGCTTCTGAGAAGAAATAGACGAAAAGACAAGGTCAGACATTGCTGGAGAAGAAGGCGCGCGCCACAAAAAGAGAGGAAGGATACAGTGAAAGCGATATATGTATGAAAACAAGTCTGTAACCATCAGCGTAAACACAGACTTCATATCCAGCCCTGCAGCCTCCTGTCAGCTGCGTCCCCAGCACCGAGGCCTCCAGCTCAGGCAGCGGCATGGCCACGCCAGCCGGGTCTGCACAGACAGTCGGGCTGTGTTTGCAGCCACCGCTAACACAGACGCACAAACTAGGCCTGGAAACCAAACCAGCACATCACAGTTCTCAGGATGTTATTTGTTAACATCTATCGAACCAGGATTTAGGAGATTCTCTCTTATGGAAGAATGAAACTTAGCGTCATTTCGCTGCTCAATCCACATGTGGCCCACATGTGGATTTTTCTCTGGGCCACGTTTGACCTTGACCAGTGTCGCTGACTCAGGGCGCTGTGTGTCAGACAGCGTCTGCAGTGCTACGACTGAAGCACAAGTGGCCAACGTGAGGCCTGCTGGTATCTGTAACTGGGCCCAGGAAGGTGATTCTTCTTCTCAAGGCCACACCTTCAAACCAGAGCGGCTAGCGTTAAAATCACTCATTATTTTCTCTATTTCCATTACAAATCTGTTTTATTTTGAAAGGATCTTACAGACCACATTAATGAAAATGTTGTACAAACAGGGAGCAACGGCTCAGACCGACAAGAGGTGCACAGGACTGTAAAGACACACAATCACAATGGAAAGAGGAAACAAAGACACACGAGACAAATGAGACAAACAGAAATATCAAACAGGAAACAGCTGAAACAGACAAGTATATGGACACGCGCACAAACACGGATATGTGTAAGCACACACATCACCGGGGCATATCACTCATGAAGAGATGCACAATTTTGTGTACAAACCATGAAGAGAAGGGCTGCTGAGGATTTGGGAATCAGCATCTACTGCTGTAAGGTCAGGGCGTCCAACTCCAGGCCTCGAGGGCCTGCAGGGTTTAGATGTGTCCTTGATCCATCACAGCTGATTTAAATGGATGAATGACCTCCTCAACATGTCTCGAAGTTCTCCAGAGGCCTGGTAATGAACTAATCCTTTGATACAGGTGTGTTGACCCAGGGTGAGATCTACAACCTGCAGGACACCGGCCCTCGAGGCCTGGAGTTGGACGGCGCTGCTGTAAGGTATCTGATATCGACAACAACCTGATGATGGACAGCCTGAACATGCCTGGCATCTCTAAAGACAGCATCCACCCCAGCTTCTCTCATTGACTTCTCTGGTGCATTAATACGGCACCTAATTCCAGGCAGTGGCTCCATGTGTAATCAGAACTTGGGGCAGTACGGTGTCAGTTTCAGGAGGCGGGGCTGTATTTAGAAGTGGATTGATTCTGGTGCTGGTTGCATCCTTTAGATTGCCTTTAACTGCACATCGCCCTCCTGCATACAGCGACCTTGCAGACAAAGGTGATGACGGAGCGCGACTTTAATCTGTGACGACTGAGTTCATGCGTCTAAATGATGAAATTAGATCAGTTTCGTTTTTCATGAAAAATGTTGCAGGAAATGAGCGACAGGTTCATAATTAACACCTTTTTGTTTGCACTGGATTACTTGTCACTTATATCTAAACACAATTATTCAGACAGAATAAAAACACGCTTCTGTTCTTTGACTGTAGGCGTTTTGCCTCAGAGAACTAATTTACCGTACAAAACTACATCAGCATTCAGAACGGCGCCCCGGCTGATGGCCGGCTCCCAGGAAAATGGGCACGCTAACAGTTTTCCAGCATCCTTGCTCATATCCGGGGCCAAAAGGTTCAGAGATCATATGCTCATCTCAATTTTCCACCTCAGAAGAGAAGATATTGTCTGACCGGCCTTTAATAGTCAGTCACCTGGCGGGTGAATGAATTCCCTCTCTGCAGGATCCCACACACAGCAGCCTTATTTGCATCAGCAGTGAAAAACCAGCAATGCTTTCTAAAAATAGGAGGGTCAGATCTCTCCTCTGTGAGACCAATTACACATCAACAGCAGACTCGAGTCGCTCCACATTTGTGATTCTTCACGTTTCCGTACATTTCCCAACACTAAACCTCTCCGGCCTGGGAGGGAATCTGAAGCCCGGCTCTATTAATTTTTACTCCGGATCTGATTCATCTCGCTCCAAAAATTCTCACAGAGTCTCTGCAACATCTTGTTCTACAGCTCTGAGCTTGTTTCCACTCGCTCTCTCGTTTTCCTCGCCATTTTCATATTTCATTCATATCTATATTTCCTGGCTGGTGTCATCAGTGGCTGCACAAACAAATATAACAGCACTACAGTTTGTGCTTTTCAACACAGACTGTTGCAATTCAATAACAGAGCCGCAGAAAAGAAGAACGAGCTGATTATGGAGAATATTTCCGGTGTGATTTTGTCATCTGTAATCATTAGATGAGTCCTCGCAGGCTGTTAGCTGAAGTGCTCAGATGGAAATCATCCCCCCCAAATATTATCCAGTGTCTTTGGGGGAAAATGGAAAAATGAGCCCCTCGAGACGACGCGCCTGCCCTGAGAGGCAGCAGCTGAGAACACAAAGAGAACCACAGAATCAACAGAAAACCACTGATGTGTGACGGGTTCTCAATTAAGATGTGCTTAACATGAAGCTTTTGTAACCCACAAGTTCTCAGGTAAACCGACAGGTTAGCGACGTGCGATGGTGTCAGAGGACGGCCAAAGGAGCGAGCGGCAGCTGAACGTGCTGAACGTTTCTGCAGCAATCAGCTGTTTGCTCTGCAGACACGTTGGTATCTTTCAATTACAGACCATCACGGCAGTCCGGCCTGTCCTAAGGACTCACAAGGAGGTTTTCAGTGCACCGCCTTCTTTGTGAACAGCTTCACCTACCAACCCCCAGCAACCAATCACCAAACGGTTAGAAAATATTTTCCCTAGCAACTGGTGGTCGTTAAGGTCCCAGACTTGTCTCCAGGCCTGAGGTCTGATGTATACCAGCCTACCCGTCATGTTTCTACACAGTTTGTGCAAGTTTTAAAAATCCCCTTTATAAATACTCACTGCTTTAACAATGATAAAGTGTTTGATCGTCTTTGTGTTTACTCGGAGAACAAAAGGTAGAAAGTGTGTGAACATGGATTTACACCATAAATGCACATTTTTGTGCTTCGCTACAAAAACTAAAAACATTTCTAAATGTGGCAGTTTATAGTTGATCCTGCATACCCGGGATCCAAACACACAACAAATACTTAGAAATATATAAACAGGTAATAACAGATCCTGTCACTCAGTCCCTGTTGTTTTAAATATTAATATTAATTTCTCACTCATTTAATTTCTGTTCTTGTTAACAGATTTCCACAGGATATCTAAGAGAGTTGATCTGTGAATATTGTGGTAAAACACAGGAAACAGACTAAATTCAGTTTTTCCAGCAGAACTGACTGAAAGTTGTTAAACCTTCAGATCTGTGTTGGTTTCTGCTGAACTGCAGATAAACAGACCGGATCCAGATGAAGGGGCTGAATCTTTAAATGTCAGTGTATGCTGACTCATCTAATTATTTGAACCTGACTCAAAGTTCACCTGCAACTGCTAATCTGTGAGGCTGGCTGATGATGGGTTGCATTTATGAACAAAGAGGCCGTCTGAGCAGCACAGTAGCTGCTGGGACAGAGTAAAAGTCACGATTACAGCTGTGTTTCTTTAATCATTATCTGCAGACGGCGTGTAACCCCCGGTTAGTACGTAACCAGGGGTGGACGGAGGGTGTTTATCAAATGTCACTAGCTGAGCAGTCCCTACTCCATCATCCTCCACTCATCTCTTCCTTACATCTGTTTCAATTCCTTTTTCAGCCTCGGTGGAAAATTAGCCGCTCTACATTTAGCTAGCAGACACAATACGATGCAGACTGCACAGAAATCTGTGTCTGGTGATGTTTGGAGAGCTGTGCGAAATATTTAGTTTGACATCACTTCGGATTCAAACTTTAAAAAGTTTACTTGTTTGCTCCTCTTTGCTACAGCTAGCTACAGTCACTACAATCACAACTTTATTGACATCTAGAGCATTAACAGGTGACAGGGACGAGCAGGAGCGTGGTCCTGGCTGCACACGACCACGCTCCTGCTCGTCCCTGTCACCTGTTAATGCTTACAGTAACTGTCCCCACAGCATCAGCTGCTCCATAGTGCTTTTGCACTGTCTGCCAATCACATTTAATTACTCATTAGTTGATGGGAGCTGGAATTCTGTTCCTTTTTCCTGGCGCTCATTAAACAAAGTGAAATTAGTTTCTTGTGGCAGTGTCATCCAGATCAAACCTGCTGTGGGGTTTTTGGTTCTTCTTACTTAACAAAACCAGCCAGTATGACCCAGAGCCTGTAACCTGCACACTATAAAAACTCTGCACATCTTTTAACGTTTAAAACTCCTTCAGAGCCAACAGATCATGACTCAAGTAACATCGCACTCACCCGTGGAGACACGAAAGGCTTGTTGCTCTGATACGAGCGAAGTCCAGAGCTCATATGTGGACTCAAAGACAAGAGGTTTCTTCACAAAGAGCTGCCACAGTCTGTCTGGTCTGTAGTGTTTCACATAACAGTGCCAGATACACATGGCACTGCATTTACTAGACATACCTGAGAATACCTGAATGTTCAGCAATCAAGCTTTAAAATCAAGCTGAATTCTACAGAAAACAGGCAAAAGAAACAAAAAAATACCATCTAAAAAAGAAACTTTTTGTTATGTTGATACAAAATGTAATCTGAAGTTCGTGCACACCACATTGTCAAGGCAGGAAAATACATCTATCAATGCTGAGGTGTCTGCAGTTCCTCCAATGCCAACGCGAGGTTATCTCCAAATGTGGCCTCCAGGAGCCAAAGGTTTGTGGGGCAGAAAATCTACACACACTGATAATTAGCTAGCAATAACGAATAACGTAGCCGCCTGATGTTCTGGTGTTAGCAGCTTGAATGCTAACACCGAGCTCCATGGGCTCCACCAGCTAATAGGGGCGAGTTATGGTTCATTCAGCAGCTTGTGGCCAAACAGTGTCTTTGTGGGGAGGAAGTGTGTGTGAATGACTTCAGCTTTAATTAAAAGCATCCACATGTGGTATGGTAGTATTACCCCCAGCAAACAGGGCGACGGTAACCTCTCATAATTCTGGGTCTTTTCCTTTTTCCCTTCGATCGTCTGTTTCTGTGTAAATTCAGTTTTTCCTTCACTTTGCTTTGTTCAGGCTCAGTCTTCCTCTGCCTGACATGCTGCACCCTCTGCTTTGGCTTCTTTATCTCCTGCCTGTGTTAAATCATTTCCACTCCTACATCACATCCTTTATACTGGGACACCCTGCTCTCCCTGAATTTACTCCATAACTCCTCTTTTTCTTTGTATGCACGTCCTAATGTCTCTGTCTGAGGCCCATTGTTTCATCCACCAACATCTCTTCCTGCCTTTGTCTCCCTCTCTTGTGCTTTCTTATCGCCTTCATTCGATGTCAGTCTTCTTCCTTTCTTATCTTCACTCAGAAGCTCGAGAAGACTTGTTGGTTTTCTTGTCTCTTTCTTTTGTTGTGTTTCTTTATCTGTCAGTAAGCTTGTGAGCAGATTTCAGTGACATTTGGAGGAAGGTGAAGTTCAGCCATCGCAGGAGTGTCTGGATGGAGAAACATCGTCATCCTACCTGTTATAGATTACGCTTTAGTCATGTTCCCATCTGGGATTTTTAAGTGGAAGGTAAGTCGTTAACAGACTCCTAACAGTGTTTCAGCAAATATCAGGGTGGACAACAGGTGGCGCAGTCCCCGGGTCCGATAAATGACGCTGGCAGGAAGTGAACAACGCTGTAATTCATCTGGCGTCCACGTGACGCTCCCAAAGTGAGTCCATGAATCATGATAATCATGAGCTACTTTCTCTCTTCAAATCAACTTCACGGTGGATAAATGGTTTTTAAACTCTTTTGGCATTTCCTGAGGGTCAAAGTCAGCCGTTAGCGGTGAGGCCGCTGAGACTCACAGGTGTAGCTGCGAGCTGTCTGCTACGCCCTGATTCACAGTGTGTCTGTTGTCCCGTCTTCCTGAGACGGCTTTGAACCGCCAACCACGAGTCAGAGGTTTCTTCCTGTCAGAAAGGAGTTTTTCCTTCCCACTGTCGTCTGATTGTTGTGGTTTTCTCTGTATCGTTGTAGGGTCTACCTTACAATATAAAGCACCTTGAAGGGATGTAGTGCTACATAAGTAAAGTTCAAGTGAACTTAATCCCCACCCTGTTTGTTTCTCGCCAGCATTACTCGCCTTGCCTCGTTTGCTCGCGTTTCTGCGCTTCCTCTCTCCTTTCTCTGTCCATCGCCCACCCTTATTTCTCTCCCTGTTTTTCCCGTCTCCACCTCAGTCTCAGTGTTGTTGTTTGTGCTGAGGGCTACAGAGGCAGAGAGAGAGCAGAGAGGCCGGCAGATGAATCAGCTGCTGGAGGGCGGATAAACATGGTTGTAGAGCGAGAAGGAGAGAGGCGTCCGTATGGCCCGTGGCCTTCGGAGAGACAGAGGGAGAAACGAGCACTTCTGCTTTTTAATGTGTTAACGCCTTTATTTTTAGCACTGTGCTATCACTACTGTAGTTTTCCTGCACTGAACTTCCCAGAAATCCCTTTGAAATCATGTCTGTAGAGCGTATGCTGCTGCTGCGTTACTGCGGCTGGTCAAATGAGATCAAATCAGTGATTCCAGACACGGGCCAAACGACAACGCTTGTAAAGAAAAGTCATTTTTCACAGTTTTACACGAATAACCTCAGCGCAGAGAACGAAAAGTATTACTGAGCGAGGTTTGTTTTAAACATTACAGTGGACCTGCTCTGCTTCTCCTCATTTTCTCCATGCAAACATGTTCATGTACACAGATACAGAGGCAGGCATTACGCAGGATTCAGCAGCTTGTAGGACAACATTATGCAGCAGCAACCTGCAGTAACGCTTTTCTGTGAGAGTATCAGGCCCTCACATCACTGTGGATGAATCCAACTTCATTTAATTCCATTTACACAGCGCCAAATCACAACAACAGTCGCCTCAAGGTGCTTTATGTTGTAAGGTCGACCCTACAATAATACATACGGAGAAAACCCAACAATCATATGATCCCCTATGAGCAGCACTTTGGTGACAGTGGGAAGGAAAAACTCCCTTTTAACAGGAAGAAACCTCTGGCAGAACCAGGCTCAGGGAGGGGCGGGGCCATCTGCTGTGATTGGTTGGGGTGAGAGAAGGAAGACAGGATAAAGACATGCTGTGGAAGAGAGACAGAGGTTAATAACAGATATGATTCAGTGCAGAGGTCTGTTAACGCAGTGAGACGTGTTTGGTTCCCTCCAACCGTGCTGCTGATGTTTATAGACAAACATCTCCACTTTGGTCTCGTCTGTCCAAAGGACGTTGTTCTGTTATTAGAGGTAACAGTTAGCATGTTACCTCTAATAACAGAACAACGTCCTTTGTTTGTTGTTTACCTCTAACATGCTAACTGAGGCCTGCAGAGGGAAGCAGCTCTCGGGCTTTTTGGCCAGCCCGTCGCTTTGCATCATCGGACCGTTTTTTAACGACTATTTTTCCACAGTTGTGTGAAACCTTTTCTCGCACGACTGTATATACCTCGCACAGAGACAGCTTTCATGGAGTCATTTAAAAAGCCAGAGCGGACTCTGCTGCAGGTCATTTCCGAGCACTCCAACACAATCAAAAGCTGAAACTCTGGACTCTTCTGAATCTTTCTGCAAACCCGTATCAGATCGCACTGAACAATGGCTTCTGTCAGCCTATAAAAATGCACTTTTGATGAGTGAAATCAGACATTTAGAAGGCTGCGCTGCGGTGGTGGATCCATCTAAGTGCTGTCTATTTTCAGCTGTTTGCCATCACAACATAAAGCTGCTGAAGTCTGGCCTGAGTGCTCCTCGGCGAGGTGCAGATAATGAACGACTGTGTGCTGTGCTCATTTGGTGACATTTCAGAGGACGAGGCTTTCACAGCCACAGACACACATTAATGGCGACACTACAGTCACATCCACAGACTGTGAGTGGCCGTGAGGAGTGCTGCGATACAGGATGCGAGCATCTCTGCGCCCGTCTGTCCTGGTGATGGAGCGTAGTGTTGATTCGGCTTTGCTGTTTCACAAACCGAGAGCAGAGAGGACGGCATCAACACACTGAGGGACAAAGAGCTGAGGAGCACGAAGCTGGTTAGTGAGAGTCCACGGGGTCTTTATCTTCACCCACTGACTGCACAAACACAGGTGGGCTTCCTTCCTTCGCTGGTTTGGAAGCTCGTGAAGCCTTCACAATAAAACTTGACTAGCTAAATGCAGCGTCTTCTTTTGAAAAGCTTACAAACATCTACACTTAAGGCCTCATTGATTTTGGCCTAGCTCAGAAATGTCCTCCTGAAAGTCTGAAAGAGATCTTGTTGGATAAATTTGTCTTTTTTTCACCAGCGTGATCTTTCATTTGCCTAAATGTGCGAGAGTACGAGCGAGCTCACAGCGGCGAGACAACTGAACTAATTAAAATCTAAAATAATGATAAAAACCTGATGATAGAAAGTTCAATAACACAGAGAAAAACCCAACAATCATATGACCCCCTATGAGCAGCACTTTGGCGACAGTGGGAAGGAAAAACTCCCTTTTAACAGGAAGAAACCTCCAGCAGAACCAGGCTCAGGCATCTGCTGTGGGAGAGTGGAGGAGGACAAAGACACACTGTGGAAGAGAGCCAGAGATAATTATGGATTAAATGCAGAGAGGTGTACGAACACAGAGAGAGCAAAGACGAAGCACTCGGTGCATCATGGGAAGTCCCCAGCAGGCTACACCTAGTGCAGCGTATCTAAGTCACCCCATCAGTTGTAGCAGGACTCAACACAAACACTGTGACAATGAGTGAGGTCAGCAGCTTCCTCGCCTAAACAACAGGAAGTGTTTCCTGTACTGCGGATGAGTCTGAGGTGGACACTTCCTGCTGTGAGCACAGGTAAGAAAGAATTACCAGCAGCTCAAAGTTCATGTGGGAGAAAGGTTTTGTTTTTCCTGTTTGGCCATCTGCCCATCTCTCGTGTCGCACTCGAATCGTTACGAGCAGCGCGTGTCGGGTTTCACCGGGTTGGACGGCGCAGAGCTGCTCCGCACGGAATAAAGCGGCTTACACATTCCGATGTCTTTAAACAAGGATAACAGTTTATCAGCTGTGACCAGGACCAGGCAAATATGTAAGCAGCAGAAGACTGATACAAGTGACACTGGAGTGCATGCAAACACACTCTGGTAGTGTTTGTCGTTATGCTCCACACACACACACACACACACACACACACACACACACACACACACACACACACACACACACACACACACACACAGTGTAAGAGGTTGTAGCGGTGTATCCGCCCTCGGCGTTATCAGCACTATGGTAAACATTTGTCATTCAGCTCAACACCTCGGGCTGCGTTCGCTTTACACGGGTGCTGCTGTGTGTGTGTGTGTGTGTGTGTGTGTGTGTGTGTGTGTGTGTGTGTGTGTGTGTGTGTGTGTGTGTGTGTGTGAGAGAGATTAGGCTTATAATGTGTGTGTGAGAGCTCTCTGAGCAGGCTGCTGCTCCAATGTCACTGTGTTTATTGGAGGCGTCTGACTCACACTCACTGACAGCATCGTAAAGCTGCCTACCTGACTGTCCGCACAGACAGTGGGCGGGAGGTCAGAGGTCAGCACTGAATCATGTGCCAGGTGTTGGTGATTTCCTCCTAATCACAGGGACAGGACGGGCTGACGGGAGCCCCTCTGACAGATTCATGCAGACATAAAACTTTGATTTGATCGGGGATATATTGGGAATTTTCAGGTTTGATTCACAGTTGAACTCGACTCCTGTCTGCGCATTAAAGAAAGGACGACGCAGACCGCAACAGTTCATACAGAAGGCTGCAGCCAATCAGCCCGCCTCAGACTCGGGGAACAAGTATCCCTTTAACTCGTCGTCCCATGACCCACAAGCTTCACAGCTCAGACAAAAATGATAAGACCAACAAATCATTTGCAAATGTGTCAAGAAGAAAAGCATCCGCTCCCTTTAGAGGTCGCCACAGCAGCATGTCCTCCTCCACCATCCACCATCAGGTCCTCTGACCTCGCTGTTCTTGAAATAGTCACAACGTCTAACCTCCTGCTCAGTGTTTGTTCCAGCTTCATGTTTTCATGTGAACACAACTTTTTATTGTCTATTTCTGTTGGGTTTGCTTCTGTTTTCTGCAGTTTCAGTGTGTTTGACCTCTCTGGGCCACCGTAGTTAGACTGGTTTGGGAAAAGTGCTACTTCTCGTGAGGCTTCCCTTGTTTGATTGCTGTACTGAGGCCTGCGCGTTCTCTCTGCACAGAATAATCCCTACTCATGCAAAAATGTTCCCTTGACATGAATTATTTACACATTATGTTCATCGATTTAAAACACGTGCTGGTTTGTGTCCATGAGCATGTTTTAGCCTCGTTCTGTAAGTCTCACAGTGAATGCAGCCCGGACTCAATGCTTCATGAGAACACGTGGAACTCCTGCCAAACTATATCATCAAAATGAGAACATACGTCAGACACATGGGGTCAGTGCAGAGGGGCTACAGGAGCATTCACAGGGTTTTCTGCTCGACTCAAATCCACAAGGACATACAAACATATGCAAACATTAAAGAATCTCAAGAAAAGAGACATCAAGAGGCCAAATGTTGCTCACTGAAAAAGACAAATTATGCAAAACCGTCCACTACAAGCAAAACAGACGTGTTTAAAGGACAAACGTGAGGTCGGGGAACCTTTCTGTGAACATTGTGGGAAATAATTGCTTGTTTTAAACCTCACAGGTTTTTTCTGGTTTTGTTTTCTGAATTGCTCGAATTTTTTAAAATGAATAATTCTATTTAGAAAAGTCTCTCCGTGAGGAAAATGGGTGTTGTGTTAATGAGTCTTGTTGCAGGAGCTACGTCTTAATCGCTGGCCAGTAACCATCCTCGGGGATTTCCGAGGTCTGAAGTGGACCTGTGGGGTGATTCTGCCACCCTGACACAAAAATCAAACATACCCACAGAGACTTCAAATTAAAACCCCGTGGAAACTCGCAGCCAGCGTGAGTCAGCTCCGGGTCACGCTGTAAGAAAAGCCATCAAAACGTTACGGAGCCGCCATCCTGCCCAGGTTGGGTGAGGAAATGATGTGTCACCATGGTGATGCAGATGAAGGGTGACGTCACCCCGACCTAAGCGCTGTCCTCTCAGCCGGGTCATCGGACACAATCAGGATTCATCAGCAGAGGCGCTCTGTGACATTTCAGCTCCTCGGCACTTTGTGGGGAAAAAATTTGTTGGCGTGGCCGAAAAACACAATTTATTTTTAAAGGCAAAGCTGAGACATCCATTAGGCGTTCGTCAGGCAACTCATTTCTCTCTCCAACATAAAGAAAACACAAAGTGACCTGCCGGGTTTTCTCCCAGCCCACAGAGGCAAAGTCTCTCGTTAGCATTGTTCAGTAAATTAGCGAGTACGTCCAGTGAGAAGTCTCCCTGCTGCTCCTCTGCAGACTGCCGCAGAATCACAAAGGACAAATTCATTTTTTCTTTGTTGCGGTTAATCAGAAAAGAGCAAAAGTTTCTGCATTCAAATGAAGTCGTGACAGCTGAGAGCGAGACGTGCCGCGTTCAAGCACCTCCACCCGACGTTAGGATGTGGTGGAGCCCAAAACAGAGCTAAAAGCAGAAGACACGTAACTGAAATAACACTATGACCGTCTCAGCTGATGATTCTCAGTGCTTTCTCCACCTGTTTAACACGTCTGCACCGTAACCTATTTGTTTTCCTTCAATATCAACAATTCAGTTTCATTCATCAAGTGCACATCATCATTTGGGTCAAGGAGCTTTATACTGTAAGGTAAGTGCCTACAATAACACAACGAAAACAGTCCTTTGAGCCCCTGTGATTCAAACGCTTTGGAAAAACTCCCTTCGGCAGAACCAGGTTCAGGGAGGGGCGGGGCCATCTGCTGTGACTGGCTGGGGGTGAGGGGAGAGACACGGGACGATTCCACAGTGGCTACAACAGAAGAGCATCGGTTCATTCTGCTTCTCTTACATCGTGATCAACGGTTAATCTGTCCCACCAGCCACTTTGTCTCGCTCCACCTGACAGCAGCCTTTCTGTAACACTCACAGCTGCACTCACTGCTTGTGTCTCGACTTGTTGTTTAATTCATTAAACCTCTGTGGACTTCTGAACGGTCACCCGAGCCAGCTTGTAACATGCTGTGGTATTCCACTGTAAGCAGTACGATGTCACCTGATGGGTCTGAATTACAACCCCATCTGGCTCAGTCACTGCTGACTCAAAGCCAATAAGGAGAATGTGAAAAGTTTTTCATTTGTGCTTTTCAGTGAGTTTTTGAACACAGCGTGTTCTCGACTGACAGAATAACAATAACGAGAGCCCACAGAGGATCACGGAGGCGCTGGAAGTGCATCAATACTGAGAAATGGAGGGAAAAAGTAAAAAAACAAGCACAATAGAGTGTGGTGGTGTTTTCTGTCTGAGGATGCTGGATGCTCAATATCTGAACGACCAGCCAATATTAATCATAGGTCAGGGAACGCAATAGAAAACATTTACCAGGCAACCGAGATTTTTCCTGGCTGCAGAGGTTTCTGTCCTGTTTTCAACCTTTAGCTAATGTTAGCTGCCTTAGCATTAGCTACAATACAACCGGAGCTTCTAAACTAAGTTATGCTAGCTTAGCTTTGCACTTAAGGCCGCTAATTAGCATCCATATTTATCTGCAGTAGTTATAGTAGTCGGCATGTTAGCTGTGGGGGTTTTACTGTGTTCGAGCACCATAATCGGCTTCACTTCACTTTCTCACCTTTGTTTTCACACAGTTGTTCATCTTGTATTTAAATTTTACATGTGGATGCACTGACCTCTTACGTTAAGTATAGATTTACTTATGAACAGTGATTTTCATGCAGGTAGCTGTTAGCTAACAGCTGTTTCTTTGTTTCCTTAACAGCTGTTAGCTGTTAAGGAAACATTTCTTGGGAGCAGTTAGCAATCACACATTTTGGGGTTTCCAGCTATTAATAATGCAGCAGTCAGTTAATTTAAGCTAGAGCTTGGTATTTCTAAAGAATATCGCTAACATAGGCGACTGTGAATAATATCCATCTGAGTCAGCTTTAAAGTGATGCTAACGACACAGCGTTTGTTGGGCGCACTTTACCAACTGTATTTGTTTTAGAAGTTAGCATATGAGTTATATCAGAAACAAAAGCTAATATAACAAAGGCTATCATACTAGCTAATCAAATGATGCTGTCATTACCTTAATCTTACCTCTAAGCTAACTGGGGTGGCTGTGGCTATAAAAAAAGGAACCTGGGTTACACTCTCCCATTTTTCTATGTTTACATTATTGTATTTTGCACAACTCTGTTGCTTGTGAAGCTCGCACACAAGAATTTCACTCGCATGTGCTGTACCAATGTACCTGCACATGTGATGTGACAATAAAAGTGATTTGATTTTCCACATTTTATCATCCGCTGGAGGAATCATTTAAAAACAATCTGCTTCACCACTTTTCTTCTACTGCAGCTTGCAAACAAACCACGGGGAGCTGCAAAATCCAAAATAATAATGTGAGCACAAGCAGACTGGTAGGCCTCACGCAGCTGATCAGGTGATTTAAGGACAAAGTCAGCAAGTGGCAGAGCAGGAAACATTAACAGTATTAGTGCATGCAAACATGAAGCAACCAGGCTGCGTGACTAAAGGAGGATAAAAAATAAGAAACTACACTTTCTTGTTGTCATACGTGTAAGGTCAGAGAAAAACAAGCCTTGTGCAAGGAATCTATAAAAAGGATTTTCAAGCTAAACTTAACAACAGCTGTTTCTAGCTCTCACAAAAGACAGAAAACCAGACGATAAATAAGAAGTTAAAAAGCTTTTTGATAAAAAAGGAATCAGCATGTTGTCTCTCCTATGATGTGCTCCGAATCTGTTTAGGTTACGTAGGAAGAACAGATGCTGCACAGCTTCTTCTTTCCCCACACCAGCATTTTCACTGAATCTCGGTTTATTATGAGCACACAGTTTAAGGCTACATGTATGCCAACTTTAAAATCTCTGACCCTGGATCTGCTGCACCAGAACACCGCAGCGTCATGTGAGCACGTTAGTTTAGTTTGTTACCAACTAAAATTATTGGTCATCTTTAAATTGTGATGAAAATCAAAGCATGATTGCAGTCTGTAGGATTCATCCTCTGAGGAGCATCAAGTTTCACTGGAATCCCTCTAAGCCAGCGGTCTCCATGGCGGACGTCTAAACTATGCATCTGTATCAGTGTCCTCAGGTGTATTCATGCAGCACAATGAAAAATTAAGTTTGAGTGCTCAAAGTCTGTTTTATTTCCTGTGTGCATAATTAGCCTCCAGCATGCACACACATAAATTCCTTCTCGGGTTGCTGGCCGGCCAGTATTTCAGCCTGGTACCCTCACACCATAAACACTGGGCTATTTCTACATCGGTCTAATTCTCCATAAACAGTGAAGGGCACCTTGTTACTGCAGCTTATGCTAAATGGAATCACATAAGCAATTAAACTCGTCCTATTAATCTAAACATATGTTCTCTCACATATGCTCTGTCTGTCTCTCTCCTGAAGTCGATAATCTTCCCGGCAAACACAGAGATTTGGAAGGCCGACTGAAATAATTTAATTAAACTTCAGGGAAAACATTGGGCTGAATGACAGATTTATAAGAAATCACTGTTCAACAGTTTCTGCATTGTGAGTTTCCAAGTATAACACGTTCAATAGTACATGGAGATGTAAGGAAGTCTTGTCTTTAAATATTTAGTGCTGTGCAAGCCTGCTGTATATGACCTGTGTGTGACAGCGACACGTTAAAGGAGGGAAATACAATCAGGGTCGGAGCCTTGAGTCGTGCTCGGTGACGTATGTTGTCGTGTCTTTTCAGACCTTTTCTGCAGAGTTTGTAGAGCCTCAGTGAAAACGAATCTCAAAGACAAATCTTGGCTCTCATAAGGAATAAAGTATTCATGTGGTATTTGTATCCCAAACGCTTCTGTTGAATAAAATATGATGTGGCGTAAAGATTTCTGCAGACGGGGAGAAGTGAAGTCCATTCATCAGCTGGAACGTCCACATTTCCAGAGTGCTTAGTCATAAGAGTTTCCCATGAAGCAATGAGTCAAGCTCAGTCCAGGCTCACACTCACTTTAATCTTACACAAAGAGGTGAAACCTTTTCTGCTGCGGCTCTGATGCATGTCTCTGGTTGTTAGGCTGTGCCATTGATTGCATAGTCTATATAAATGTAGCCAGACTTCCTCGATGAACTGGTTCCATTCATTTCATACTGTTTGCAGCTCTAAATTACTTCTAGATTGCTTTCTTTAAACAGGGCTAACACCGGGTCTTAAGCTAAGTCAGGTTTGTGTGAAAGGAATGCATGGTGCAGCTGTGACGTGCGGTGGAGATGATGGAGGTGTGCAGATGGATGAATGAGCAACAACTTCTACAACAACATGATGGTACCAGAGGAGGCACAATGCTGCGCTCCACTGCATTACAACAGCAACTGTTACACAGCGTTGCAGCTGGAGAGATGGGGCGTGTAGCTTTCAATATCTGGCTAAAGGCTAAAAAGATCTGGTGTCTCTGTTCATGGCTTCAGAAAAACCTTTAAACTAGTAATAAGAGTTTGCTAACAAGCTGCTAGGTTGGTTAGAGGTGACCGTGCACGTGAAGCGTTCATCCGTGCAGCTCAGCGTCTGCCATGTTCTAAAGCAGCAGATACTCACTGCTGGCACCGACCGTTCACTGTGCAAGTGCAGCACAAACTCCCAAAAACAGTCTTTGTCTTTGACTTGTTTTAGCAAGGAACAGATCTGAGGTCAGAATCTTTCATTCCCATGAATGCTCGTAGTCTCTCTGTGGCGTTCACACTTCTCGTACCTGTTCCACCCACACAGATCTACTAATGACCTGGTGAATGTCAAAGAGGTTAACAGCACCAGAGCTGTAGAGGAGGGTTTGTGAACACAGAGGCTCTGCTAGTATTGGTGTGCATGAATTGGTGAAAGAGTCTCTTTGTAGACAGATAAAAAGCTCAGCATAAGTGCAGTCCATTAACCATTTAGTATCGTCGGCAGCAGATTTGTGTGATTGAAACAGCCGTGGATGTTCTGTTCACTGAGTGCACCACAAGAAGAGGAAAGATCAGGCAGAGTCTGTGAAGCACTAAGCTGATGATTCGTCAACTTCTATTCACCCTCCACGTTTATTGAATCAGTGTTTGTTTACAGTGATATACAATAAATGACTACATTTTGGATGCAGCATGGCCCACGAGCAGTGAAGTCCACTGAGGCAGCTCTCTGCTGCACGCCTCCACCTCTCTGCTGTTTTATGCAGTGCTGAGAAGTTTGCACCTGTAACACTGTTGTTCTGTCAGAGCTGCGAGGCTCATCCAGCCCGAGGTTAACAAACTGCCTGAGCCTTCGTCTCCTTTTAAATGTTTCCTCACAACACATTTGTATTGTTTTGTGTTCTCGAGTTTTACTAAAATGCCCGCTGGCCTTCATTCTGCGTCGTTCATTGCTCTTTTTTCCTCTGATTTATGCTCGCTGGTCTTATCTGACCTGATTTTATTTTCTACCTCGTGCTCCACGGAGGCCTCGCTGGGTTTTATTATTACAAGTCCACAGGAGCAGAGCTGAACACAACGCGGGTGGAAAAATATTAGATTGCAAACGTGACACGAAGGTTCATCTTCCAGCAATAACCTGCACAATCCCCCGTCTCCTGCCTAACTAGCAGTTTGTCACACGTGGTCACTCTTCACTCTGGAAACTGTTATAGAAAAGCTGTTGTACAACTAACGCTTGGCAGAAAACTGCTCTGAGGGGAAGTCGACAGCATGGTTACATTTTACACACAGACTCAGGAATTGCAGTTAATTTGCATGCTTGGGAACATACATTTCTGAATATTGGCCTACTTTACAGATAAATCTGCTTTCTAAATTCAAGCAAACAGCGAAGATGACAGATGTGACTCTGGATATGATTCATGCTGTTGTGAGGTTTCTCTGCCAGCCATCCGCCCTGACGCCAGGAACCCCGATGAACGTTCATCCAGAAATGAGCCGGGCACCACTCAGCAGTCATGCTGCCACTATCGTTTCTTTAGCAGTATAAAGGTAGGAGATAAATAGCTTCTCCACAGTGACGTAAAGTCAGAAAATGCATGAAGCAAATTTCATTTCACCAGTTTCCATAAAATTTAAAGTTTCTATACATAAGTTCATTGAGGGCAGCAAGTTTTTGTTGAGTGTGAGCTCCTGAAGCATCCTGGAGATCCACACAGGAGGCTTCTTGACAAATGTGGACGGAGGAAAGGTGATTGATACAGGCCTCACTGTGGGAGTCCCTGAGCAGCTACCTCCACCCTCTCCTGTCTTTCTTTTCCTGCTCCTGCAGTTTTCTGCTCGTCAGTATCTTATTCTTTCCTCCCCAGCCTGACCAGCGTTCTCTCGTCTCCGGTCATCAAAGTGACCCGAGAGAACAGAAATCACATTCATGAGTGAGCGTGAGACAACTCGATGAATAAAATATTAACGAGGTGAAATGAGAAATCTGTCCTCCCAATTATCGTTTTTATTTTTTTCTGTGGCCATTTTATGATCTTGTATGGTTATTTTCTCCCAGAGGCTGCAATAATCTGTGACCCCGTTTAGTTCAACGGACCGCTCGCTTCCCGTTTCTCGGAAACTTGCTGATTCTCTTCCAACAGAGCAGAAATAATGAACAACTGAAGTTGGCGTCTCACCTTGTCGGCAGGCCAGATATCAAAATATCAAAATTCACAAAATGTAAAAGGCAAAAAAACCCACCCATGCAGAGAGGCACGGAGCTGCCTGTGCCAACCCACTGATGTGCATTTTATAGTTCACGCATCACTAACTTCCTGCGCTCAGGACAAATCCCACCATCTCCATCCGAGCATTTTTATTTGGTTCATTTTAAAAAGCCTCTTCAAATTCTGCCTACATGAGAAAAGATGTAAGTGGAGCATCCAAAAACTGCTGCAAAGACAGAGTTCACCGAGTTCTGCCAGTCAGGGAACCGTGTGAGGCGCCGCAACGAACAACTGAAAGAAGTCCGGAGAGGAGGATACACGAACATCAGCTGAAGCTCGGACTGAAACCGGCAACATCGCCGACTCCATGAGAAGCAAAGGAATCAGCCAACTTCAAACACGACGGCAGAGACAGAAGATCGACGTGACCAAAGTTTCATCTTTAAGAATCACCAAGTGATGCCAAAGACACTGAAGACAGGATCGGATATTTCCTATGGAAGCAGTAAACTGAACAATATGACCGAGGAAGAGCAATTTCATGCGTCACATCTTAGCATTTTCTAACCCCCAAACATCCTGGTGTGTAGTTCAGTTATCTTGTACTCTTGTTTATGATTGGTGGGACGGTTGAGCGTGACGTGGAGAGGCAGACTGGTGAAGTGTCAGCAGTACTTCGAAAGCTGTTGACAATTGTTGTGGTAAAGAGCGAGCAACAGTCGCCTCAAAGTGCTTTATATTGTAAGGCAGACCCTACAATAATACATGCAGAGAAAACCCAACAATCATATGACCCCCTATGAGCAGCACTTTGGCGACAGCGGGAAGGAAAAACTCCCTTTGAACAGGAAGAAACCTCCAGCAGAACCAGGCTCAGGGAGGGGCGGAGCCATCTGCTGTGATTGGTTGGGGTGAGAGAAGGAAGACAGGATAAAGAGAGACAGAGGTTAATAAAAGACATGATTCAGTGCAGAGAGGTCTGTTAACACAGAGTGAGTTAATAGACACCCAGTGCATCATGGGAATCCCCCAGCAACCTACACCTACTGCAGCATAAAAATCTCAACAAAGACCCAGCGAACGGCCCATCATTCTGTTTGTTCCTATTGGCTAACACGACATGTTACACACTAGGACATGACCGAAAGGTAAACGTAAAACACCAGCACAAACGTAAATGCCAGCGATGATTCGGCCACTTACGAAGGTTATGTCATAGTCTCTCTGCAGACGCAGGACTTACTATTATAGTAATAACTTTGTGTGGATTCTTTTTCTGTGGTTATTCAGGACAGCAGACGAAAGAAGTGAAGCTAAAGGAGAGAAAGTTAAGCTTCAAATGAACTAAAGTTAAAATTAATCAGACTAAATTCTGATGAGCTCCAGCTTGTGTAGCAACGTCTTTGGATAAGACCTCTCTCTGAACTCTGCTGCTTTGCTGTCTGCTGTGTAAACTCAAACTGCTGTGCTAGGCTGTGCAATTTAATAATGATGTGGCATTTTATCTGCTGCTGCAGGAAAGCCCTCCTCCTTTTCTCTCACACGCAGTTCAAAGGTCACCCACAGTGCAGCGCTCCAGAAGCCGGCCCAGATGGCATAACGTACTCAAGGACGGCTCAGCAGGTGGATGCTGGATTTCTGCGCCTCAGTTGCAGCTACCCCGCCTCCCTGCCCCTCCCTGGTCGCCGTGTGTCTAATTAGAGCGTCCCACTTTCAGCAGCATGCGGCCGTGCAGTGCGAGCTCTCCACCACACATGCAAACAGCCTGAGGTGCACGATTAAGTGCAGTCACACTCAGCTGCATGTTTACATGAAACAAGACAAAAAAGTCTTAACACCCATTATTCTGAAGTGTTTTTGGATTAAGTCATTAAATGATGCATAAACGTGCAGTGGCCTTTCAGTACTGCACTCCCACACAGTGTTCCAGTTCTCTTTATAAAGTGCCAGCTCACAACAACTGCTGTATCAGGCTGCTTTAGATATTAACAAAAACAACCCACAATATTACAGAGAACCCAAACAGGCAAGAACCTGGCAAAGGTGGAGAAGAAGAACTCAAACAGACGCAGGTTCGTGGTAGAGCTGGGCGATATGAGATTTTTTCACATCACGATATGTTTTTTTCATTTCAGGCGATAACGATATCTATCACGATATCAGCCAAATAACTATATTTGTAAGATTTAAATGTGCCGTTGCTCACAAGTAAAATGTGAAATAATCAGCAGCTTGTTTTGATTTAAATATTTATTTCCCATAATAAGTTCAACAGGGTAGATGTACTTAAGGAACATGAGACTTTTTCAGATAAATAAAGGCAAATATTGCAAACTACACAAAAGGCAGCCGCTAAAGCGTTTAAGTTTCAAAATAGAACAAACGAAACAGACTAAATTGTCAATTCCACTTAGAAACAAAATATTAATTGTAAAAATAAATCTTAGTTTGTTTTACAGAAGAACAGACAAAACTGACTAACTTTTGTCAATATCAAATAAACTGAGAACTAAAAGGAAATTCTCAATCTCTCCTTGTTGTATAGCTGAGCTTTTCAAACAGTTTTAACAGTTACTTTAGTCTGACAAAAGCCGAATGACGAATTAGCGCTTCCAGTCAGAGACTGAGGCTACGTCCACACGTACACGGGTATTTTTGAAAACGGAGATTTTCCGTTTTCGTTTTAAAAATAATCCCGCCCACACATAAAGGCAGAAATGAAGGAAAACGCTGCTATGAACATGCCAAAGCAGCAGGTGGCGCTAGATTCCTAACCGTGCAGAAATGTTGGCCAATCAGAAGTCTAGAAGCCTCGGTGGGAAAAAGTAAACAAAGCTGGGGCATAGAAGCAGAACCGAGTCGTATGTGTGGAGGGACAGTAACTGTGTGTATATGTAAGCATTTAAACACTGCAGAGAGTAGAATTAACAGTATTGTAGAAATTCATTTCACCGAAACAATAACGTGGCGCACAGTGTGACGCATGCACCAGTTTATTGTATTTCCAGACTTGCTTTCGGCACATTTACAGTGCACGCTACTCTGTTTTTTGTCAGACTTGAAATAGCCGAAATACCTTCACACTACGGAACTTCTATGGCTCTTCCGTTCGACAATCTCTCCGGCGTTGGAACCATCATCTGTTTTCTCTTCGGTCACGCTCGGTTGATTTTTCTAGTCGGCACACTCATTTCCTCCATTACGTGCTGGCTCCATTACCCGCTGGCTGCTTCCCAAACAAACACACGTGCGGCTTGGCACTTGTGCTGTACGTAACAAGTCACGCGACGTGACGCTGCGGCTGTGATTGGTTCGGCTCTGCGCTACTTAGTTTGGATTGGCTGACCTTTTTTTTTTTTTTTTTTTTTTTTTTTAAGAGGACAAGAGCGGCGAGGTCTATCGCGATAGCTTAATTTCTCTATCGAGTAAAAGTTATATCGCGATACATATCGTTATCGTTCTATCGCCAAGCTCTAGTTTGTGGTGGGACGGCCTCGACTGGTTGGAGAGCGAAGGAAAAAAGAAGAAGGAAGGAGTAATGACATGAGGTAGTGACTGCTAAACGAGTGAATAGAGGGACCAATGCATCATGGGAAATTCACCAACTCTGTGTAGCTTATTTTAGCAAGTCTCAGATTAAAAAAAAAACCCAGTAGCTGTGACTGGAAATCCAAGTTGAGGGAGCTGTGAACTCGGTAATACTGACTTAATCTGGAAGGCCCTATAAGATTCAGGGTCACCTGATCCAGCCCTGGTTTATAAGCTTCATCAGAAAGGTTTGAAGCCCAGTCTTAAAAGCAGAGACGGTCTGCAGAAAGCTCCCATTCAAAGCCCTTTTCACGCACACATGTTAAATTTTCTGTGAATATTTTCTGTGTTAAAAATACTTTTTGGACTCGCCTACTTCATTCTCGCAGCTGTCAACACCGTTCATCTCATTTCACTGGACGATTAAGTCTTTATGTTTTTAAACTTGAAGCTTCATTTTTTGGATGTGAAAACATTTTGGGAACGTTCTCGGTGTGCAGTGTCCTCAAAACTGAGGCGCTCTGTGGGGATAACGTGAGACCACGAGGCTTTTAGGATTTGACGGAGCCGGATTGTTCAGGACTTTGTACGTGAGAACTGATATTAAATTAAACTCTGAAGAGAAGCTATTAGAGAAGAAAGACTGCAGAGTCATTTTGTGGTCTATATGACTGGTGTAGTAACAAAAAGCAAGAAAACCTGAGGGAGCAGAGTGTGATGGATGGCCCCGGGGTGAGTTTAGCTTGTGAGGTCGCGGGTGTATCAGCGCCGGGCCTCTGGTTGGACGGGACGACGCAGCAAACTGGATCTTATCAAACGCTCGCTGAGCGGCAGAGGACGCGGAGGCAGCTCTCCGGGTGTCCATTTGCTCTGAATGAAAACTGTCAAGAGTTTTGGAACTTGATGCTGAGATAATAGGTGAATAGAGAAAAGATAGCAGCGCAGAAATAAATAACAGGTTTGTGCTGTGGAGCAGAGGGTTGGGATAAAACCTCCATCTTTGTATCATGTTGTTTTGCTGTCTCTCAGGCTCTCCATCCTCGCCCTCGCCGAGCGATACGAGGTCTGCCACGCTGTTTTATGCCCATTTTTGTCGCTTCTGTTCAAAGGGAGACAACTGTTTAAGAGGCCCATTTATTTATCTGTGGAGAGTCAGATATGCCGCCACAAATCTGCCAGCAGCTCATGTAAACAGGCACAATGACAAGCCTTTGGAGAGCGGGGAAACCGCTGGCTTTTAAAGCTTCGACATCACTGTTTGAATAGTGAAACACCTCGCTCTCCCCGGGGACCACAGCCAACTTTGTGCTGCGAATCGATAGAAAATACAAAGCTCACTGTTTCATCCTAAATCCTTTATGCTGATTTCATACAGCAAGCGATGCTCCAAAAATGCTGGAAATGCTTGTGTTTATAAAGCGAGATCGGATATGTCAGTGATTTTGTTAATCTTCTCTCACCGGCCTCACACAAAAGAGTCAAAGTGCATCTGTTTGATCGAAATAAACTGTGACCATAACCAGACGTGCTCGGAGCTCAGAAGCCTTTTTCTCTCTGTTGTTCTGTTTTGCATGCTAGCTAGCAGTAATCTAGCTAGCAGCTAGCAGCAGCTTGCTAGGCAAACTTGCTAAGTGGAACCTAGCTAGCTCCATCTGTAACTTCAGGTTCCAAACATGGCAGCTCCTAAAAAGCTAATGTGTGGTTTCAAAGCACAGTGCGTGACATCTTGATGGTTATGGTGATCTTTTATATGCACTGTGCGCTGGTTGGTTAAAATCTGGAGTAAAAGGGGAAGAAATCTCGTGTGGGCAACATGTGAGAAAGAAAAACTTTGGCCAACGTCTCGTCATTAATCTCCACAAAATCTCTAAAAACAAGAGTCCAATCAATAAAATCAATAAAATGATTGGATTATGGATAATGGCAGTTGTGTTGGAAAAGCCCAAACAGTGGAGATTAACTTATGGCCATCGTGTATAATGTGCTGTATTAGAGTAATGTGTTAGGGGTCGGCTTATCTTATCTTTTCTTATTTTTGATCAAAAAAGTATATTTTTTTATTTTATTTAATATTTTCCAGAGATACAAACCTTACAGGAGAACTAAATAATTCCCTTTGCTGTGTTTCTTTCACTGTGATGTTTCAGTGCAGCGATTGCAGACACTCGATGCACAACTGTTCAACTTATGAAGGCTTTCCAGCATTTTAAAAGGCTCTCTACTGCTTGACTGTTAATGTGAAAAGAAAATGAACTTTATTGACACCTAACGACTAACAAAAGATTGATTGTCGCTAATTCGTGACTGAAACCACTCTGATGTGACCTGTTGTTGGACTGCTGGGATTAATGGTAAGGAAAATGACTCTACTAGCACTATGCGTGCTGTTCCTGTTCAAGTAATTCCACCCTGACTGAATCATTGATTTTTAAAGAGCAGCAGTTGTTGCAGACCTCTTGCAGTAAGGTTTGAGCTGACAGGTAAAAGTCAGCGTGTCAGTCTCGGCTTCGCTCTGTGAGCACGGAGTCGGTACAGCTACCTGTGTCAGAGCAGCTGTCGCCCCTGCAGGGCTCTGTTTGTCGACACTGTGATACGCCGAGCGCACAGCCTGGCTGGGTGGTGCAGAGGATGTGGAGTGAATGAGAAAACATGTTAGCGCCAGTTTACCAGGTGCTGCACCGCCTTTCCTCCCGCGTTCTACGTGTCGACTGTCACAGAGCCTGGAAAGCAAATGTTGGGACCTTTCGTTTTGTTTGCCTGCCTAAACTGAAGACGCTGAATCACACTGTTAGCGTCTCGAGTGCATAGACGCCAGAGACTGTAATTGCTCTGGCATTCATCTCTGTCATTTCTGCTTTCATAGTCGGTTTGGGTGCAAAAGGCATTTAAAAACTTGCACTGTGCACATTTTTAAAGAGTTTCTATTGTGTCCAAAATCTGCTAAAGAAATTGTTTATTTTAGTGACATTTTCTAATCATCTAATCTAAATAAAACCATTTGCACAAACTATTAGAAGTACAGTGAAACATGGTAGAAATGCACTGACGTCTTGGTCTACTGGACTAAATGCTTACTGCAGGCAATGATGGGTTTCTTTGCTACATTGAAGAGAAAAATAAAATCAATAATTATGTATATAATGCAGGTGGAGAATGGTAGAGAAAAACATTAATGTGGACACGCCGGCAGCTATAAGTGATCAAACCCTCCCGTCCCCTGAAGTTTTATTCCAGACACTGTCGTTGCGTCACTCCTGTGTGGGACTCATGTCAATCGATGCCTTTCGCGGGATGCTTCTGAAACTTAATCCCAAAGAGATTCAGGCAGTGATTGGATTCCCAGCATCATCTCAGATCAAACATGACAAGCTGCAATGCTAAACTGTTGCACAGTAAACAGTACATGCAGTCAAGCGCACACAGTGAACATGTGCTACTGCATGTTTAAGAACAGTGTCTGGAAGCATCTGCAGCTAGCCTGTTAGCTAGCATTAGCACTGTGGGTGGAGCTGATGATGTGTCTCAGTAACCTGGTTAAACACTGCTGGGTAATCCCTGCCTAAGAAAGCTACCACCTCGAGTAAGAAAGGCAGAATGTTCAACACTCGGCTTTTTGACTTGAATGGCAATCTGGGTACTCGCAGTGCCAGATGGTGCGCTCCAACCGTGCAGCCAGAACAGTCGGTGCTTGTGTTAGAGGGCTGATCTGAGCCACATGTGACAACTGACTGACGCTAACAGAAGAATGCACGGCTTTAAGAAAAGGTTTTTGCTTCTGGAGACCAAAGTGGAGATGTTTGTCTGTAATGCACAGCAGTACGTTTGGAGGAAACCAAACACCTCATGGTCATCGCAGTGGTGGGGGGATGATGATCTGGGCACCTTGCAGTGGCCGAGTCAACCCCAACCTCCTCTGTAATACCGTGGGAAGTATTCTAGAGGCCATCTGTCCCACAGCTAAAGCTTTGCTGAATTTGGATCATGAACCTGGGCAATGATCCCAATCACAGCAGTGACTGTAGTGCTGCAATCATCCAGTCAAAATCCAGAAGTCAACATGATTGAAATGCTGTGATGGGGCCTTGTGTGAATGACACCCGCAAAACTCAATGCAATTTATTACTGACAAAAGCGGTTCTACAAGCTGTGACTCATAGGCTGTGTTCAAAGTGTGCTGTGTGAACTTTTCCCCCCAAAAACAGAAGAACAACCCAGAAACTTAAAGGTTTGCAGTGAACTGCTCCACGTAAACACTGCCGTAACTTCTGTGGAAAATAACAATGACGAAAAATGAAATGTTAGCTCAGCTTAATCATCAGTTAAGCCAAGCTAACACAACACAACAAGAAAGAGGTAATTAGAGAAGAAGCATATGGTGAAGAGGACAAGGTGCCACCCCACTACTTTGTGTTTCTGTCCTGCCCATATGCTGCACTCTCACTCCCATCCGTCCTCTGTCCTTTTCAGAGTTTCAATAATAGATGGACGATGACAAAGAGGCGGTGGGTGGAGGTGTTTGAAAGAGCGGTGAGGCTGAAATGGTGAGAGGTGGGCTGTTTTTGTTCTCTAACACTGAAGGGAGGCAGGAGACAAAGAGTCTGGAATGCCAACATTTCAGAAGTTTCAGCGCTTACGAAGTGGTTGATATCGATCAACAAAAACATCGATCTCGGTCCCACAAAGGTTTCAAACTGTTTAGAACAGCTTTGTTTGAGCCGTGAACAGCCTAAAATGGGCAACGTCAGCAGAGACCGGCCATGTAATAGCAGATATTAAATGTCCTTGAACAATATGCAATGAGAAACCGTAACAAGGGGAAAGATATCCATCTATCCAAACTTCCACACAGCTGTGTGACTGAGGAACAAATGCAAAGATGGCTTACGTTATCAAAAGACATGAAAAAATGGGGTTGAACTGAATAACAGCCAGAGAGGAAGAGATCAAGCACAAACTGAGGTGAGTGGCAGATTTTGGATCTTTGAGCTGATGTGACTGATGCAGACGGAGTGAGCTGAAAGAGACCTGACATAAGACAGAGTGCACTCTGTGGGCTGATCTCCGCAGGAGCTGCTTTATAAAGGATACAGGTATGGGCATGAAAGGGTCATGAAAGGTCCTGCTTGAGCTTAAAAATAGACAATTTGACTGCTGAGGGTTGATTTGATTTGTTGATTTGTGCTTCCTGTTTGTTTCCCGGCTGGTTGTGATGTTATTCATCTGTCCGTGCAAGAGGACCAGTTAAGGTTGATGACCTGTGGCTGAATCGTGGTGTTTTAGGATCTCTTTGATGAGAGTGTTCGTCATGACAATAGGCAGCACTAACTTAGCACGTTTGCACACCTGAAAGACCAGAGCTCACAATCCAGATGGTACGTCGCTGATATCGCCATGGTAGCAACAGTAGCAGCATCCATAGGAGCCCACAGTTTGCTGTGCACATTAGTTTCCATTAAAGCATCTATTGCCAAGCTTTCAATATGTTGAAAGTCAGAACTTTGGGCTCGTTATCATGTTCTATGTTTCCAAGCAGAGACCACTGCCCCTGGGGAGTGCCCGTAGCTTGGGCCAGCGGTGGGCTTGGACTACAGCAAAGTCAGGGAGGTGAGCTTTCCCAGCAGGACATCAGGTTGTGATCAGTGCTGCTGCAACATGTTTGCCAAGGCGTCTTAGACGCACAGCTAAAGTAAAAATCAGTCCACGCAAGAACGTCTTTCTAAATCAATCAGTGTTGGATTATTTAAGGGGGAAATTTTAAGGATGAACTACTTGTTTCCTTCATAAATCAATAAACAAGCATATTTACAGGGCAGAACAGATTGAATTCCTTGCTGATTTGAAAGTCAATACGGTAGGAAGTGCGTACTTCAGAAGGCCTGCGTCCCATTTCCCTGCTCCCCGTGTGAGTTGGAAATGGGATGCATGTTGGCCGGTGTGGAGCAGCAGGGAGGCGCAGCACGGCCTTCGGGATGCAGAGCGAGCACATGGGAGGAAACATGATGACAGCAGCAGAAAACGGTGACGCCGCTCCACCTGACTGACTCATCTCCCTCTGACAGTGTGACCAATCAGGTCCTCTGTTGTTCGTACACTTTTATTTCTCCATCCTCTCCCTCCGTTCGCCCTCCTCCCAGCCCTGTTTGCTGTTTTCTGTTCTTTCCCCTCTCTCTGCAGCTCCAGTCGTGACAAATTGCATTCACATTATTACATTTCAGAATAATTGCCAGGAGCTGCCATCCAGAGAAAGTCACAATACCTACAGCCCTGAGATTTAATTCTTCTGTCAGCAGCGTGACAGACAGCATAAACGGGGAAAATGGGCCAAAGGACGACGCAAAAAAAAGAAAAGCTGCAGATGTGCCGCTGGATGCCTTTTCCCTCTGATCCCACTGTAACACCAGGGGAGGTCTTGCTGTTTTACGCAGCGCTGCTACCTTCTAAGAAGCCGTGTTGGTAACTCTCAGACAAACAGATGGTGGAAATGTTTCTGCAGATAAAAGATTGAGGGTGTATTTATGACGCTGGCCTTACAGCATAAAGTTTCCAGACTCTGGGGGAGAGAGGAGCTATTTTGGGAACCAGACTGCTTGCTGGTGACAAAGCAGATAACACAGCTCAGCATCACGGAGCTGTGATGTCATCACCGGAGGTCAGAGATTGGCCACTTTAGTCTGAAACATCGATGTGCACACATTTGCTTTTTTTATATTATTAAGGAACTTAATCTTGACCTAAGCTTCCTTTAAATGTTGCCCTGTATGCTGTGACCCAACATTGTAGCCCACTTGTTCCCACCCTTACATAACAAGAACGTCTTTAACGAGAGCTCCTCCATAATATTCCAGCCACTAGAGACCGCTGCTACACTGAAACAACAGTGGACCATACTAACATGTGACCTATAAGCAGTGTTGGGGAGTAACGGAATACATGTACCGCCGTTAGGTATTTAAAATACAAAATATGAGTAACTGTATTCCGTTACAGTTACCGTTTAAAAAGGTGGTATTCAGAATACAGTTACTTTGTTGAAATAAATGGATTACACTGCGGTACTTTCCTGTTTCATATTGTCGCAGGTCAGGACTGTTTGGGTTTTGTTTGACAGCTACGTGCTGTTGTTCCAGGCAGCAGCGTTACGGTTGCCATGGTTACAGGGCGACGCTCTCTCTCTCTCTCTGCGACTGTGTGTTTCCTGGGTGAGAGAGCGCCTTTTCGTTGTTGTTGTTGTTGTTGTGCTAAGCTAACAGGCAGAATGCTACAAGCATAGCTCTAAAGAATGTAGCATCATGGGCAGTGTAGTCCGTGCTGCAGGGAGAATGGACTGCCATACACGTTATGTGTCTGTGAGCGAGGAGGGAGAAAAAGGGGAGTGGAAAGGTACGAGTTATCATCGAGCAGAAACGGGAGCTGGAAGCATGTAAATATAATAATAACCACTGCAGCCAAGAAGAGAGCCTGACGAGCCCAGTTGTAAGTAAGCTATTAAGACTCGACTGTACACCGTGTTCGTGTTTTCCTCCGAAAACAATAAGTTCCGTTGGAGCAGCCTTTCAACGCCTCTCTCTGTCTCTCGCAAGAAAAATTGACCCACACAACAAAGTAAAGCTATTTTTCGGCTACGAGCCGACAGGGACCCCGCCGTATTAGTCAGAGGTCCCTTTACTACAGTTCGGAGACGCGGACCTTCAGTAATAGTAATAAATCACACAGCAATAGTACATTCACGTTGTTGTAAAAAGCATGATAATATATTAAGTAATCCAAAGTATTCAGAATACGTTACTGTCATTGAGTAACGTAACGGAATACGTTACAGAATACATTTTGGGGCATGTATTCTGTATTCTGTAATGGAATACATTTTAAAAGTAACTTTCCCAACACTGCCTATAAGGTGGAGACGGACACCAAAGATGAACATGGGCTTTATTCTAAATGACTTCATAAGCTCAAGGAAAACAGCTGTGACCCAAACGACATAAAGGCAAAACGTGGTGTGGCTCACTGCGGCATGCCTTTATCTACACCTGAAGACTTTTGCATTGGGTGCAACACTATTTAAAATTTGGAGAAACATCATCAAACTCGGGCAACTTGTGAGAAAATAAAGACATAGCAGACAGAAGGTCCTCAAAAATGAGCTAAAGTGGAACAAATCTTATTGCCTGTTCTCATTCTAGCGAGTTTTAAGGTTCAGTCCGCAAGGATAAAGAAAATGTTAAGTGCAAGAACAGCCAGCAGACGTCTGACCCATCCATCCACCCCAATCACCTCCCAGAGGAGACTCGAGGGACAATGTTTTACAAGAACGACCTCCAAACTGACCGTGCAAAGACTTAAGACATCCGCTTTGAGCAAATGAAGAAAAGGTAACTTATGCATGTATCTATGGCTCAGAAAGATGAAATGCTGAATGTTACTGCATCAAAATATGACTGTTGCTAAGAAAATTATAGTTGCTGTTGTTGCCTTTGTTGAGTTTACCAGTCAGCTTCAAGCCCCATCCAACAGCATGCATCAAGAACAGGGTGTGGGGAGTAAAGCTACTGCTATAAAGCTACAATGTTACTTTTATTAGCGTTTAAAGTGGCTCGACTCGTTATCTGCACCATAGCAACAGCTACAGCTCAGGCTTCACTCTTTTATTATTTGGTGCTTCCAAAAAAGAGCCTCTGCTATATGCTAACAGAAATGAAACTCATACATTTTTATCACCCAGCCTCTTGGTTTAAAAGTAGAGCTGGAATAAAAGTCTCAGCTAACAGCCCATCTGCAATCAGCGTGTAATTACTTTGTTTGTTGAAAGCTATGAAAACAACAGCTCCACCAGCAACAGAAGAAGAAGCCTAATGAGAAATAAGTGCTGTTTTGGAGGAATACGAGCTGCAGCTGCATCAACACAATCTTTTAAAGAGACATATTCGCACAGCGCTGCCTTCTTCTTCTTCATGAATGCAAATGAAGATGACATCCTGCTGCACTTTCTGGGAGCAACAAGAGGTTACATCCTGACAAGTGTTAGCTGTTGACACTGAATAAAGAAGCCAAAGAACCAGAGTGCGTCTGTTTTTAGCTGCGGCGTGCACCTCGGTGGACTCGGCTAAAGGACGATGTCTTTCTGTGTGGAGTTTACATGTTCTCCCTGTGGGTTCTCTCCAGGTACTCCAGTTTCCTCCCACAGTCCAAAGACATGCAGATGTTGGGGTTAGGTCACCCCATCGACAGTGACCGGTCCAGGGTGCAGCCTGCCTCTCGCCCTGAGACAGCTGGGTTAGGGGTTTAAAGCAGGCACATTCTCCTGAACTAATAATTATTTGAATAGAAGCTGTCACATTTCCAGTGGAAACGGACGTTAACCAAAGCCTAAACCTCTTCCATGATGATGTATCCGTAGCACATGTGCTTGAAAGTTGGTCCACAACTTTAAGCAGTCACTGTAACATCACTGGAGACACTTAGAGGATCGGGGAGGTGAGCGTCCACCTCTTTATGCAGAACGTTCATGCATGTGAAGACAGATGAAGACAAACTGTCTGCTCCATGTTGACGATGATAAACAGACACAAAACCGAGTGCTTTGTAATTGCTTGTCATTTCTGCCATCGCAGACATTTTAATTAATGCTTTAAAAACTAACCAGAGGTCTGCTTTTCCTGTTAGAAATCAACAAATGGAAAAGGATTTTTTAATGCCGCCTCTCTGCACCTCAGTGATGCTGAAAGACACCCAGCAGGCAGCAGCTGCTCTTCATCTCCTCCGTGTTTCTGTTAATACTACAGCAGCGACAGCACATCAGGAGTCTTTAAGCCACGACTGAAACTGTTTGCTTTACACTGATTAACGTTCATTAAAATTATTTGTTTGGCCCAGAGAAATGTTGTTGGTTGCAGTTTTCCACACTCGCTCATCATTTAAACGTCTGGATTATCTGTCTGTACGATTATGGAGCGTAAACCACGATTGCATTTCAGCTGCTTTGGTGCAAAGTGACAGGTGCAGCAGAGAGCTAACAATAAGACACGCCCGGCAAAGGGAATGCTTTAGCAGCCCGTTGCTCTCTCCTCACGGTTCCCGACTGATTTTTCTCCAGTTTGCTCTTTGCAGGGGTGGAAATCACACAAAGGTCTGCTGCGTCTGGAGGAGGAGACACCAGGAGAAGCTGGACGGGGCTGTAGCGGGGCATTGGCCCAGCAGCCGATAACAGGTACAGCCTGAGCTCGTGTGACAGATGTGAGAGAGTCTGGAGACGCTGTGGCATCTGTCACATGTGCTCAGCGTGAACATGCTCTCATCTGTGAAGAGAACAGGGCTTCGGCGGCAGACCTGCCAGTTCTGATGTTCTCTGGTGAATGCCGATCGAGCTGCACGGCGCCGGACCCACCAAAGGACACCGGGGCTGAGAATCATGCACACGATCTGCCTGCAGGGCTCTGGCAGTGCTTCTGGCTGTTCCTGCTCACACTAAGTAGCAGATACTGGCCCTGCTGCTCCTCCACAGCCACGTCCAGCTCTCCTGAAAACAATCAGTCAGGACGGGTAAGGAGGGAGCAACAGTCTGAGGCCAACACGTGGAGTGTTGTCCCCTCTCCACTGCACCTGTTACCACCTTGATTTGCACCAAATCAGGTGAAAGGGACCAACACAGTTCAGCCTCGATGATATCCCTGATGGAGCTGACTGTGTGTTCTACTCTGTACCTGCTTAACCCTTTAAAGCCGGTCAGAGCGGGCACGCTCTGTTTTGCGTAACTATTTTTAAATCCCGTAGCACTGCAACCACGTAAGCTAGCGCAATAATTTTTTTTGCATATGAAACCGGAGGAGTTGTTCTTACATCTTATGCCATCAGCTTGTCCTCGGTCACGGTTTCCTTCCACATAAAGCTTTGCAAAAACTGCATAAAAAGCGCTTGCAGGAACAGAGACATAATATTCCAGAAACAGCTTTGCCGATCTGATCAGCTGTTTGTAACACTTCCTATGTTGGAATAGACGTCAGAGCGAACTATCGCATGTCTGCCATGACCTGCCCAAAACCGGAAGTGACGTCATTTTTGCGGAAATGTAGTTTTTTTTACCATCAGGGCCTCATGAGTCTATGCTGGTGTTTTTAAAAGTTATCTTTGACTTTATGACTTTCTGTGTCGTTTCTGGGATGCTGAGGACTCATATTGCACTGCTGGAAATAGTTTATTTTGATGCATATGCTGCTTTTTGCAAATTTGCACTATAATATTTATTTTCGTTTTTCCTGCAGTGTATAAAAATTGGTGTATTTCAAAAATAAAACTATGAAGACACTCAAAATAAATTCCTGTGGTGGGAAACTATTTTGTGCAACTTTTTTGTATTTACAGTTTTGAGGGATAAACCTCTTAAATTTCTCTAACTAGAAATATATGTTAAAAAACAAAAACGATTTTCAATTATTTTGTAGTTTATTGCACTTTTTTGCAATTTATGTAATTTCTATGCACTTAATGCAGACATATTATTAAAATCTGGGCTATAATGGTTGTATTGATGTACAGCAACTTGAAATGCTCCCAAAAATGGTTCCACAGCATGTAAACATATAATATAAGCTCTGACGGACTTGGTTCTATGGTCGGTCTTAAAGGGTTAAAAAGAGCAAAATACCACAACTACATGTGCAGTAAGCAGGTCAGACACGCTCCTCACTCCATGTTTGCTTGAATGCAAAGGTGTCATTGCCCCGATATGACCCACACCAGTATCAGGCACGCTGATCTAAACAAAGCTGATACTGCAGCGTAGCTTTGCTTTCGCGTATTCAGCCGTGTGTGCAGACGTGCGTGCTGAGCTCTGTGAGCTGCGCTCCATTCATCCTCTCTCTGCTTTGGGACAGATATAAAAACAAGTATGCAGTACGTACACGCGTGTGCACACTCTGGAGTTACAAGACAGATGGAATATGACAAAGCAAAGAGAGTGCACAGAGAAGTGAGTGTGAGGGAGGCGGAGTGGGCGCGCGAGAGGAAAATAGCGAGAGCCACAAAGTGGGCGGGCGAGGCTTGAGAAAAAAGTGTGGCGAAGCAGGAGGGGGGGGGGGGGATGAGGAGACAGAGATGGATGACTGAAGCTCACAGCCTGAAAAAAGATGAAGAAAACAACAGAGGAAAACAATAAGAGAGGGACATGTTTCCAGGGTCCTGTTATGTGCAAGCTACCAGTGTGTGTGTGTGTGTGTGTGTGTGTGTGTGTGTGTGTGTGTGTGTGTGTGTGTGCGTGTGTGCGTGTGTGCGTGTGTGCGTGTGTGTGTGTGTGTGTGTGTTGAAAGAAGCAATCTCTGTCTCGGCAGGTCGGCGTCGAAATGTTACCCAAATTTCCAGCAAAATCCCAGAAATAATAATCAGGTTGTGTTTCCATCAGCTGGAGATGAGGACGGATTATTTTGGGGAACGTGTCTCTCCACACGTCAGACGAATAGTTATCTATTTTGAAGTTTTCTTTGAGGAAGTGCGTGCGCGGTGGGGCTGAGGGTAACAGTAGGGGGCGGGTGCTGGAGTGAAAACATGATGAAACATTAAAGAAATCTGTCTCGTTCATTTTTCATCATTTGGCCATCCGATCACACGAAGAGTGAAAACAGAGACATGAAGGCACACGTCTCGTTTGCTCTTCAGCCAATCCTTAATGCCCCTCACAGCGGGCGCTGCACCTGAGGGTCCAGAGGAGACTCGGCACGACTGACAGACCTGAGGTACGTCAGTCAATCCTTTGTCTGTGATATAGATCAGGTGGTGCCCCGTACACCACCCACTGTTACCCCAATAACAGTTTATCACACAAGCTGAACATGGAGATTTTACAGGTGTGCCTAATAAAGTGTCTCATTGATGTGTACCAAGTGCGTGCCTTCTGTTGCATTTCTGAACTGCTTCTAGTGTTTTTAGGAGGAACATCAGGAATTCTGGTGGTCCCAGTGTAAAGGCCTGGTCCTTACACCAACACACAGCATATGGCATGAAATTCCAAATCCTTCCCCAGCAGCAGAAACCTTCACATGTTTTCTGCGTGTTGCGGTGCAGGTGTGAGTACTGTATACAGAAAGTCCACGTGCATAAAGGAAACAGTCATGAGACCTACAGCTAAAGATGTCGGTGCCTAATAACAGTGAGTAAGGTTTCTGAGTGCGTGTGAGGGAGGCTGCAGGCCATCTTCCACGGTGCGTCTGAAGAGCCTCTCAGGACGTCGCTTTGTTGCAGCAATTTTAGTTTGAGGTCAGAAACTGATGAAAACGCCCCTTTATGGTTAAATACGAGAGTTTCAGGAGATGCTCCACCTCCATCCACCCTCACACTGGAGTATAAACCAAGTTCTCATAGGGAGGTGTCAGCACTCATCAGCTGCCGTGGTAACAGCCGTTATTTCAGGGTAAATGAACCAAATGCTGAAAGTTGCAACTTTATTCCTACATTAAAAAAACGGACTCGCCTTTAGGACTCGGCCCTCGTCGGCGCACAGGTGCGTGTCTACAGTTCGTGCTCCGAGAGATGATTCGATACGTTCCCCGCACGCTGCCTTGGGTTTCCTCGGCTCTCCGGGCCGATATCAGATTAGCCCTGTCAGACCGCTGCTTTATCAGCCGCGCTGTCCGCCAGCCAAACAAATGACAGCACCCGCCGCCACCGCTCCCTCAGTGACAAACGACACGTCAGCCCATCTCCTATCCATCTCTCATCCATCTCGTATCGCTGCCAAGGGAGAGGTTGTCACGCGAATGCCCTTACATCGGCTGCCGGCCGTGAACACGGGCGAGCGGGTCGTCTCTGCAGCTTTTTGGCAGCGACGTGCTGCTACTTTCACAGCGACGAGTCGACGGGATGGAGCGGAATATTACGGGAATATAGATTAGATGCAAATGCATCAGCTCAGTTTCACATGCTATATTTGATCTAAGCAGTGGCTGCACACAGTACAGCTCCTGGATGGTGTGCAGCTCAGAGCCTTATGCATTTATTTACTTTATAAGTGGGAGACTAATTTTCTACAGTCATTATGTATTTTTGCATTACGGTGATATCCCCCCGTCCTACCACTGACAGCAGACAGTGAAGCCCTCTCATCTTACGTCATTATAAGTGACATGATAAGATTCCTAAAATAAGGAAGTCAGGTTCCTACAAAATAAAATTAAAAAGCAGGCAGTTATTATCCCAGAGGAATGATTTTCACGTTTCCTCACTCGATATTTTGACTTCATTAAGTAAAACTGTGTCCATTAGTTAAGCTACTTTCTTCCACTTTTTACTTTATGTTCACCAGTCAAGGAGCCTCACTGGGACCATGCTGCTCGATTATCAGTGCATCAGTGTAGTATCATCGTGTCTTACTTCTGGACGTTTTACCAGGACAGACAAAATACATCATCTCTGCAGTGGGCCCAACCCATCCTGGTCATACTCACCTCAGCTGCTTTCAGCAATCAGGGTCATTAAGTGAAGATGTTGCAAGTGGAGCTGCTAGCTTTGGTGTGGGAGATTCCCCAGTCCTCTGCCCATGTACCAAGTCAGGCACCCCCTAGCATGACCTTCAGCTGTAGCAGCCAAAGACAGGCTTGGCTCAGCGTTTGAAGTCTCACAGTGTTCTCAGTCATCAGGATGTTTGTGCCTTCCTCGTTTTTATGCTTGATTCTTTCTCAGCGTCTGCACAGAACAGCGTCAGCCCGTCCAACAAGTCCTCAGACAAAACTGGCATCTTTTCCTCGCTCTTTAACGCGTGTCCTTTAGCAACGACCTGCCTGAAGCATTCAAAATTACGCATGCACCTTTCGCTCTATAATCTCAGTCTGCGTGAAGGCTGTGACCCGACCAGCCAAAGTTGACGTCTGCGGCGCTGATCTCCAATCAGCGCTAATGCTTGTCAAGTATTCTTCACCTCCGCCTCCTTCCAGGCAATTAGACAGAGGCCGGGGCATTTACAGTGAGTGCTCCAATTATAGCAGAGAGGTGATGTGGGTGAGATCAATTATCGTGCTGCACGCAGGATGACTACTCGCTTTTCTTTTGCTACATGTCACTCTGCCCTCTCTCCTCGCCTGATGAAGCTTTAATTGGTTTGTCAGCAGCAGAATAAACAAAAATCTGTTAAAAAAAGACAAAAAACTGGAAGGTTTGTTAAAAAAAAAGAGAAAACAGCATGAGTGACAGGAATGATAAGAAGTACCAGAGGGTCAAAGTGACCTTTTCTGCACATGCCCAGCCCAGATTATGTTTTATGTTTTTAATCTGTGAGCGTGAGGTTCTGCAGGAGAGGACCCAAAGAAATATTTGATGTTCTCCCTGAACTCAGGCAACACTATTTTATTTCTCCACAGTTCCTGTCAGAAAGATAAAAAGGAAGCACTGCTATGAAACGTGAAGCCAGAGCTGAAGAGCCTTCAGCCTGCATTCTTTCTCTCGGCCAGCAGGGGCAGTCATTCCACCTGCCGTCCTCGCTCAACAATAAGCTGGGTCTGTGGCATCTGTTGCTAACTTGTATACAACACAAACACCACGTGAAGCTAATTTCATCAATTATGTTTTTTATTACAGAAAGCTCGATTAGTCCGGGTAATCTGATTGGCTAACGAGCCGTCAGTCATAAGTATTTATGCAGCGAGTAATCGGTCCGTCTGGCAGCCCCATGGCTCTCTGCACATCCAGCCACCTACATCACCAACATGCTCAGAGGCTTTACGACAGGACCTCACTAACCAATGGGTGGAGTCGGTCTTGCATAGGGACTCCATCGCTTCTGTTATAAAGATCACTGTTGTCACGCGTGTCAACGAAAGCCACCTCTCGAAATAAAACACGTATAAACCACCACAACATAACACGAAGCCAGTAACCAGATGTGCCATCACACCCATTAACACGAGCGTGCATGTGTTACATTTATCCACTGTGTGTCCGAACGTCAGTCCACTTCCTGCTGGTTATCCGTGTCAGAGGCCTTGAAAGAATTCCTTTACTTTAGACGCCAGATGATCCCAACAGCTGGAGACTATTATGAAGAAAGTGCTCTTTACGTGATTTTATTGATCTTATCCTTTAGGCACCAAACACTTTCACGTTTGACCTTTTTAAAAAAGTTCCCTACGCACCCATGCAGGCGCTCTTTGCCCTGCACGTGATGTCCTGCGGTTATGTCACCGACGGTAAAAGCTGCGACGGCGTCCGCAGACCGCTGCTGACAGGGTCGGTGTAGGCCGGACACCGAGGGGCGTAGACAGCCACAGATTTCCTCCTCTGTTTTTCCCCCCGGTTCAACTACTTGAACTCGCTGCCGCAGCTCGCCACGTAACCATGGCAACCACTGAAACCACAGTGAGGGGAAAAATAGAGGAGCTGATGCTACAGGTAACTTGAGTTTCTCCTCATCACCAGCAGCAGCAGCAAAAACAGGCAGATCGATGAAGAGAAGCAGGACTGGAAGAACATCGGCCTTCAGTCTGATCCTCCCATCGGGGACGAAAACCACGTCACACAGACACGTGTGTTTTATTCACAGTAAGCTTTTATGTGCTCAGCTCCGTGGGCGGAGCACAGGCCACGTCTGTAGTGGGCGGAGCACAGGCCACGTCTGTAGTGTGCGAGCCGGCTGTGTCTACGGTCTCGCCGCATCACCTGCACCGCTACAACACGCACAGAAGGACGAGTAAGTCACAGCAATGTGACGTCACAACGGCAGCGCGTCAGGTTCGCAGCAAAGAAGCACTTCCTGTTATCGGGGGCTCCGGAAGTAAGAGCTGCCAGGAACAAGATGATGGGGCCGAACAACAATAACTGAGAGTCCAACCTCGGACAGAACGAGCCTGAACACAAATACTGCTGTAAAGACCGTTATTACACTGACTCATTTGTTCTTGGCGAGCACGTCTTCGAGTTGCGATGGCTGCCCGTTATTACAGAATATTTGTGTGGCGCTGCTGCTTTCATGATCAGAGGGTGAACTTTCACCCCCGGCCCACGTGGACGGAGAAGACCTAGCCTGGTTCCAGATGAGTCACAGATTTGCTGATGTGTTTCCAGTGTCGGCCTTTACAGCCTCGTAAGATGGATAAAACCAACAAACAGGAGACGAGCGCGGATGCGTGACGCCTCATCGGCCGATTTAAGGACCAAACGTGACGGAAACCTGAGACAGGTTCAACGCTGACACTCATCCATCACTCAGTGGGAGTTCATTATGGGGACAAAGTTTGATTTCATTTCCACGATGGATGTTTGAATCATTCGAAACACGAAGCTTTAACAGGACTCTTCTTTAGTCCCGCGCTGAGGCAGACGTTCCTGATTATTCCTCAAGTTTCCTCCTCACTCAGATTCAGATCAAACTCGGATTTTTTCCTTTGTCTCCTTTTCTCTCTTCTTGTTCTATTGAAGTTACACACAGTGTGTGTGTGTGTGTGTGCGCGCGCGCACGTGTGTGTGTGTGTGTCAGAGGTTTTTCTCCTCGTTTCCTTGTTCCCTGCTTCCTATGGAGGCGGAGAGGGTTTCTCCTTTTCTTGAATTCTCCTCTCGCCTCCTTTCCTGCACTTCATTAGCGATGCCGTCCTTCTCTCGTGTCCCACGAGGACCATCTTGACGGGGAAACAAATCTGAGGGCGATTAACGATGATTAAGAAACACGCTCGAAAAGTGGAACTAGCAACCTTGTCTTTAAAAGCTCTCTAATCCAAGAATTTACAAGCCTAACAGCTGGGCTGCCGCTTGCATCCGAGTCGTGCTGAGGACAGACTCGCCTCTCAGAAACTGTACCGACTCTCCTTAGACACCAAACTCTGAAACTCAAAAGGTCAAAGTAACGCTGAAAGAGCCTCATTGACTGTGCAAAGGTTTCTTTGTGTTCAACCTTTTAACTTTTGTTTCAGGAGGCAAGTCAATTAAGACCGACCTGTTGTTCACCAGGCAAAGCAAAATGTCTCGGTGGGAGAGGAGGAGACGGCCAAGCTTCTAATCGTCACAATAAAAGGTTAAAAATGCTCCTCAGCTGGAAAAGTTTGAGTTCAAACTTTGCAACGAAGGGGCGGGGCTGTGTAGCACGCTGAGCATCAACGCTGAGCAACAGCAGTGTGGTTCAGCGACACGCTGTCATCGCCACGGGGGAGGTCCAAACACCAACAAAGACAACACGACTGCCTCAAAGACTCCATCGCCAAGGAACTCAAAAACCACAAAAATGAATAATCTGTCAGTAACAGAGCCACGGGACGCAACATGAGAGCAAGAGACCGCCAAAATAAAACAGGAAATAACTAATACTGAGACACAGAGTTGACAAACATGGAGACAGAGGCTGACTTCATGAAAACACAGAGAAGAGACTAAGAGAGCTAATAATCCAACTAAAGTACTGAGACAAATATGAGAAGAGGACGGATCAGAAATCTGCTCAGTCTCACGCACACTTTAATACATCAAGCTACTTTTTGCACAATTCTCAGTTTTTTGCACAACCCACTGTCATTGTTGCACTTTTCTACTGCACTGTGTGTCTGTATCGTCCTGTTCTGTTACTGTGTCGATTGCCTGTTACGTGTCATAAGTAGCATCGTGGTGTTGGATGAACGTAGTCGCGCTTCACTGTGTGCTGGATCACTGTATCTGGTTAAAATGACAGTAAAGCCACTTCACTTGAAAACCAAAAACCCATAACGGCATTACAGACCTCAAAACCGTGACTCAGTCTTTGTGTGATGATCAGAGTTTAAAGTCTGAGTGACCCTGAATCTACACAGGTGAGTACATGCGGTGAAACTAAATCACATCTCCATAATTGATCCTTCATGGACAGAGACTCCCCAGACGTGAGGAGCGTTGAGGTCTGAGAAATCATGGAAGAAACATCTGTCAGGCTGCCTGGAAGATGAAGAATAGTTTGTGCAAAGATGAAAAGCTTAAAAATCTACTAATGGAATTAATAGTAAAGCTTCTTTTCTTTACTTTTAGTGTTTAATATAAACCTTTGCACAGATTTCTTTCTCCACCATCAGAAAAAACCTCACAGCGTCGCTTTAGCGAGGAGAACAAACAACAGTGTGAAAGTCTGAGGAGAAAATGGCTGTTTGTGTTTACTGAGGTCATTTTCTATTTGCTGTAGGAGGGTTTATTGCCCCGAGGACATGTAACACACACACACACACACACACAGTAGCTGTCGTCACCCATCATTGCTCAGCAGCGTGATAGGATCCTGTCAGTCAGCGTGTCTCCTCTGGCGACCGAGAGCTTCGTCCCACCTCCCAATCTAAACTTCACTCCTCTGGTGATTTATCCTCTCTGTCTCATACTCTTCACCACCAGATAAAAGTCAGAGAGAAGAGGAGAAATAAAATAATATAGTGAGAAACAAGGTGAATTCAAAGGAACAGGGAGGAAGGCAAGAGGGCGAGGAGGATGCAATGGAAGAAGGATGTAAACAAGGGCATGAGAAAGGAAGGAAGTGAGGGATGAGGAAGGAAAAATAAATGAAAAAAGGATAAAAAGAAGATGAGAGAAGACGGACATGAAAACAAGAGGAAGAAAGAAGGGAGAAAGGACACAACAGGACAAAAAGGACATAATAAAGAGACGCGAAGCAAGAGTGCAAAGAATAAATAGGAAGCCGAAATGTTGGAGAGGAAGGAAAATAACTGAAACAGGAACGAGAGGAAGGAAGGAAGGAAAAGCTAAAGGAAAGGTCAGAAAGGCCTGGAGGTAAATAACAGGAAGAGAGGCAGACAGAGCAGAGTCAGGGACTGATGCTGCACACATGGCAGCTCGCAGTGTGCGCACCTCTGCATGTGTGTGTGTGTGTGTGTGGACTCACACACTCTGTAATGATTCACACAGTCTACTCACAGCTGACGGAGAATTATGGAGGCGCTAATAAAAGCCAGCGCAGCGTCCTCGTGATGCCGCCATCGTTGTTATAACAAAAAGAAATGACACATATTAGGATTTACAGAGCAGCGCCGGCGCCACCTGACACGTGCTTCAAGACGTTTCTGCTCCGCCGAAGCAGCGACGGAGGCGTCAGCTGAGGCTGCCGGTGTTTTCATCAACACCGTTCTGCTGAGAGTGAGGTCAGCAGTCGTGCAAGGTGCCTCCTGCAAGCCGCTTGGCAGCCCACCACCATCCAGCTTCCTCCTCAGGCTGAATTATTGTCTGTATGACGTCACTGGTGGTTCCATCTTTTCCCCAATGGTGCCTGCTTCGCTTGAAGAATGTGCAGGGACATGTTTTCAGTGTTTGCTTGTCAATAAATCAGAGTTTATGAAATGATTGCGTGCAGCTTTTATTACATTTTAGCCCCAAACTTTAACGATGGCACAGCCTCACAGTCTACATGCACCTAACAGTGCATAAAACATCTTGGAAGTGGAAGATTGTTTTTTCTTTACATGTTTGTGCTGCATTATGAAAATTAAGCTTTCATATTAAATATTACCAAAGATTACAATTTTAGCCAATCGCTCACAGGTGCATCTCTAAATGTTTCCTTTCTGAGTAACACAGACGGTGGAGAAGCTCCGCCCACCTCTTGATCACACCTTGTGTTTGTAAGAAGCCACAAATCAGAAGAAGCAGCAGCTCAAAGAGCTTTTTCCTACAGACGATGAACTGAGCAGCTACACCAACCGAGTCTTAGAATTAAAATAGGAAAAAAGCAGAAGACTTCCACCCCACCGCCAAACATCTAACAAATCAATCCCCTGCTCACCACGCTGCACCCACAAACCTGTGCACGAAGCTGCAGGTGAAATCAAACAGCACAGGCTGGAACGAAACTCCACGTTCAGTGTAGCGGAGGACGAATCCACGGGTGACCCTCAGCGGTGAATCTAATGTGCAGATAATTAACAGTGTTTGTTCAAAGGAGAGGCGGACCTTTGAATGATTACACACCTGTATCTGATAACGACACAAGGTCATGTTAACTGTTCTATAAGCAAATGAACCACAGTTACAGAGAGAGGGGCTCGCTGTCATCAAAGCCACGGACTCATTAGCTACGAACACGTCAGGTGTTATAATGCCGACTTTTACCTCTTAACATCTACAAGGCGAGCAAACCCTGAGCTCCAGGGTGGGTGAGGGTCTGGGCCACATGATAAAAAAATCCTTTGAAATGAAGTCTGTTACATGCATTCACATGCCTCATAAGTGCTCTGCTAGTAGATTTAGATTAGGGTATGCAGACCTGAAATCCTGAAAATGACCTTAAACTTGCTCCGTTCACTTTCCCAGATTTCCCCAAAGCCTCCACCCTCTTTGCAGCAGAGCGGGGGCACCCTCTGGAGGACGTGCCATTGTATCATCACCACAGGTGAAGGCAGAGATGCAAACAGGCCGTTTCACACTCAGCTCTCTCTTCACCGATCGCTCCGTCACCCCATACTTTAACTCCTCCAATCAGAGGAGCAACTCAGGCCCGACCTGGAGTGGGTACTAAAACCCTTCTCAGACTGGGAGGTGCTAATCTTCATCTACGCCACTTCACACGTGGCTGCAGACGCCTCACAGCGTGCTGGAGGTCATGGCATCCTGAGGTTTACTCGTAATGTGATCAGCAGTCACATTTAGCAGAGACTAGCTCACGTCTTTCACTTGTGTGTGCTGCAGCTCTCAGGTCTCTGAGCTCAGAGCAACATGAAGATGCTGAGAGGAGACCGAGTTTGTCCCACGCCGACTGTAAGCAGACAGGAGAAACGCAACTGAAAGGAAGAAGCTCTGGCTGCAAGATTCATGGATACACTGTGTGTGTGTGTGTGTGTGTGTGTGTGTGTGTGTGTGTGTGTGTGTGTGTGCGTGTGTGTGTGTGTGTGTGTGTGCGTGTGTGTGTGTGTGTGTGTGTGTTTGGCAGTGTGAAAACTTGGCAAAGCTTTAACAGGTTTCCATGACATTACTGAAGAGTGCAACTTCCATTCAGCTCTGTCTCACCCTCCTACGCCGTCATGTCGCGGTGCTAATGAATGTCTCAGCATCCAAACACACACACGCACACACACAGTCAGACACACACACATTTGTGTTTCTGAGCCCAAGCCTCCCACTCTTTTACAGACACATGCTGTCAACCATGGACATTAGCACTATTAGTTAAACACACCTGAGAGAAGTGTCTAAGCACACACACACACACACACACACACACACACACACACACACACACACACACACACACACACACACACACAGCAGCATGTGTGTTTAGTGTGTGTGTTTACTGTATTTACATTTGAAGTGTTTCTCTGTAGTTGTTCGGTGTTTTTCTTTTACATTTTATTCTCTTTATTTTCTTCCTTTTTCACTTTGCTGCTATAATAATGTGAACTAATAATAATCTCAGTTTATCTTTAAGTGTTGAAGCAACAAATCGCTCTGCTCAGATTAGTAGCTACGTTTTTCCCTCCACCTCCGTGCTTGTGCACGTCCGAGGGTTTGATGAAGCACGCAGAGGTGAAACGAGTCTCTTTGAACTATTTGCAGCATAAAAGTAAAAAGAAGCAGAAACACACTGTGCAGGTGAGATATTTTAAAAAGGAGCAGCTGCTTCTCCCTCCATCTTTGCGCTCTGAATTCCCAGAGTGCCGTGTTTCTCCCTGACAATGCCTCGGCCTCAGAGCGCCGACACGGTCGCACGTTCTTTGCTTTGTTATCAGCGTGCTGCGAGCGGGCGGAGGAAAGTCTGACTGTTTCATCTGTGCAGATAAAGAGGGCCGAGCCGCTGACTGACAGCTCGGGACATTTATAACACACCTACTCATTGTTAGCTCTCAGATAAGAAGCTTCCAGCTGTGGCCGTCCTCCCTCTCCGTCTGTCTCCACACTCACAGGTCAGTGTGTACAGAATAACTCAGAGCAGCAACTGACTACAGAGGCAAACTGGGGGTTTTATGACGTAGCCTTGTATCACCCTGTGATCACTGTAACGACTGACACTTACAGTAAGCTTGATTATGGAGCTCAGATGTTAAACACCAAAGATTAGAGCCGGTGCTCCGAGCACACGGAGCAGCCGTCATCCTGCAGCGCCTGCTGGTTCCCCGTCGCCGCTCTGCACGGTGCGTCTCTCACTGCCAAGTAACAGCTGTCACCGGACTGGTTTCCTTTGTGTGTGTGGCCAACAATCACACATGAATTATGATCACTCGCCCCGGATAAATATTGACCGGATCAAAGGCAGAAAGTCACAAAAATACAGTTTCATTTCTGATCATGAACAAGCCTTAAGATCAAACTGCGTCTGTGATCAGAGCTTTTGTTGTTTGATCAGCTGCAGGTTCTTGGTGCTGTGTCATGTGCTCACACACACACACACACACACACACACACACACACACACACACACACACACACACACACACACGACTTCCTTCTTTATTGTTTTTTGTTCGTCTCTTCCTTCCTTTTCCTTCCATCTTTCTCTCATTCTTTATTTTTCACACTTTTCCTCCGTTGTCCTTCTTTCCTCGTGTTTTTCATCCTTAACTTGTATCTTCATTCTTGACCTTCTTTATTGCTTCTCCTTCATTTCTCTCTCGTCCTCTGTGCATCCTGCTCCCTCATTTTCATTTTCTTATCTTTACTTTTCTCTCGCTCGTCTTTATTCTGCACACAAACGTTGGATTTTTTAGAAAGAGGATCACTGAAAAGTGTTTCATACTTTTCTTCCTTTACATGATCATGTTAACACGCTTTATTGTCTCCACACAGAGATGAAAACGTTAAAGCTGCAGTCAGCACACAGATATCGTGCCTCATATCTGCAGACTTCCTGCACAAAATGATGCTAATGCATGTCAAACGTTCCAGAAATCCTGCTCTGCAGGTGAGGATGCTTCCAGCGGCTCTGCTTCCCGTCTGCAGGGTCCAGAATAAACAGGTTGGAGCAGCTTTAACTTTTTACATCTATGGAGGAGATTTGCTGATAACTCGACGTCTCCTCGCTCTGATGCTTCCTTTTATTAAGTCGCACGTCTAATGATGTTTTCATCACTTACACTGCTCTGTGCTTCATCATCCTCCCGAGTTATTGTTGTTATAGTTTAAGTGCAGCGGCTTACACGTTCACCTCACAGGCACGATATTTCTGGTTCGATCCCAGGAGGATACACGGATCCGCCGGGTGACGTTCATCTGATGGAGCTTCCTGCTGCGGCTGAAAGTAGCTCATCTTCATTTCCTTCTTCATAAACCCTGCTGACGTGTGTGCGTGTTAAGAAGGTTGAATTGTCGAGTTGTTCCACAGATTCAAACTTTGTGATAAAGAGCCTGAGCTGCTGTTTGTAACGTGCCCCCCCCCCCCCACACACACACACACACACACTCTCACAGAGTCACGCTTCAGTAAATAATTCAAATTATACATACGGCTGTTTGATCCGCGGACAAAAGTCGCTGTGAAACATAAGACAGGACACAAATAAATTCACAAAGTCAGCTGTGTGTGTGTGTGTGTGTGTGTGTGTGTGTGTCAGAAGCCTCCATCTGTCACTCCAGGTGGCCGCTCACACCTGGGCACACACAGGCTTACAAATGATCAGTGATCGCGGCGGTGCGCGTGGACGTGCAGGTTGGACAAACAGAAAAACACACACACACACTTTTCACGTCCACTCGCTCCACCTCTGCACGCGCTCCTTCGTTACTGCCACTCATTATTTTTTGATCCATCTGCAGACTATTTTCCCGCCACGCGCCCCCTCGGCTCGCTGCTCAGCTACGCTCAGGTGTTTGCGTCACACTCTGCTCTTATTTTGCACGCTGGGTTTTTTCCACTTTGTAGACGAGTTTACTTTGCACACATGCTCCGTGTTTTTCACCAGCTCAGCTGTTTCCTGCATGCACTCACTCATTTCTTCAACAAATATTTTTGCCCCCTGTGCACTCGCTCACTTGTTGCAGACATGCACTCAGAAGCACTCGCTCCCGGGCTTAAGACTGGTCGGATTCCTCCTGCAGGGTATAATCGGCCATTTTTAACCACTCTGATGTTTCCTCCACATTTCACCTATAGAAACGATTTACTTTGCCTTGTTTGGTCTCATTGTTTTCAGCACAACCTCACGTGTCTGAATTTACAGTCATGTTTTCATTTTGACAAACTGTATTAACACAACTGATCTAAAATCAGACAAACAACATGAAATCAGAGTAGAAAAAGTTATATTTTTACTGTAACAACCACAAACATGTTTGATGATCATATTTCATAACTTTAAATGAAAATATAAATTGTCAATTTAAAATCATATGCACAAGTTTTGCAAACAACAAACTTATTTGCAGCCATTTACCTTTTACCTTGATTTTTTTTAATAACCATTTCAAACTGTTTACAGAACAATCAGCTGTTCTTCAATAAGATGCCACAAATTATTTGTGCCTCTGCAAAAACATCATTTCTGTCCACTATAAAGGAAACATCACAGCCTGATACCTGCAGGTCTGACAGCAGCAGGTGTGTCACTGCTGTTTCTACCTGGAGACAGCAGTCGCCTCATTGTTCTGACACACAACACAACACTATCCACAACACTACACACTAACTACACATGAACTACACACTCCAAACACGCTAAACGTCACAAATCGCTCACATCTCAAAACTCGCTCTCTCTTTTTCTGCTCTCTCTCTCTCGACGTCACTCATAAAACTTCCCCTGTTTGTTTGTTTGTTTGTTTGTTTGTTTGTTTGTTTGTTTGTTTGTTTTGCTCATAAGCAGAGAGGTCTCGCTGCTGTCCTTAGACAGTAAACGTGACAAAACTATTGAGGAACAAACGCAGCGTATATCTTGTTTATCATCACTCTGGTTTTACTGGCCGATCAACACAGTTTATAAACTGGTACATGTCACCTTGTTGCTTTGTCTTTAAGTGGTCATGTGATTGACCACGACTCCTTTATTCTTCCTCAGTCAAACAGCAGCACTCATGTGATTGTTTTGCCCCCTGAGCTCCAGCTGTTGTGCCAGAAACTGATCGTGATCACCGTCCGCGGGAGCGCAGCTGCTTAAAGCCGTAGCGTCCAGATTACTTACAGCTACTTCCTGCAACTGATATAAGATGCGGTAAGCTGAACACAGCTTCAACCGTCTGTTTGTTGAAAAATAGTAACGGACCGTGTTTCCTTGTTAGTAACTGTAACGGCGTTGTAACGATAGGAATAGTAATTAGTTAGATTACTCGTTACTGAAAAAAGTAACGCCTGGATTTGGATTGTTAGGCAGTTCTTATGTGACAAACTAGCTTGATGTATTTTAAAAGCTGCAGACTCTACGTGCAGGGTTGTGAAGCTGCAGGTGTTTGTTAAACCCTCTGCTGTCAGAGGATATGAGCAGATTTCAAAAACTGAAGTCTTGAAATCAGGAGGGAAAAAAATGAACTGACAGAAAAATCTATAATCTAAAGTTAAACACGGTTAAATATAAAGTTAGTGTTACTAAGACCTCAGAGGGGCCGTGTGGTTTCCTTCAGATACATTAAGCACAACACACTCACACACTGATCGCACTCATCTGCTCACTTCATTGCATTTTTAGGCGACTTTTTGCAGTAAACACACCAGAAAAACCAGAGCTGGACCGACCTGCTGGATAAATGTGTGCGCTCCGTGTGGGCTGAGCAGCAGGATGGCTCTCCTCAGTGTGTCTCTGTACCGATTGAGCTCCTCGGTCCTCATGGTGGTGAAGAGGTTGGTGAAGATTTTACTGATGTTCCTGTCCACTCTCTGCAACGCCACGTCGACACCCTGGCGGGACGTCTGGTCGAGGAAACCCTGCAGGCCGCGGATATCTGAAAGATGAAAACACAACACGGAGTCAGATACACACAACTGCTGATGTGCTAAGACATTACTGCAGTCTCATACAAAGTAAAGAAACGACCGTGGCCAATCAGCAGCCAGCGACAGACACTTGAGCCCAAACTGATCAACACAGTCTTTACATGTCAAAGTGACGGCTGTGTGGCATCTGTCGTCTGTTCCATCAACCACCCCACGTGTCCTGCCTTTGTGAAAAACATATGCATCAACAGCAAAAGTCTACAAGATACGAAGGGCCATTAGTGCACAGCACACAGCAGGAATATCAGCAGCAAGCTCTCAGATCTCTTTTACATGCATGACTCACTGATGGTGTATTTGTAGCTCAAACTTCAGCAGGAACCGAAAAGGGAACAATTATCTAAATCAACATTTCTTCCACTGAACTGACAGAAAAAAACAGACTGAAACCTCGTGACTTCAGCCATGAGCAGACCGGGAGGAGATCACAGCATGAACCCGTCTATTCAAACATCCAAAACAGCTCTATAACTCCATCTGCTTTCAGAAGAAGATCGCTATCATGATGCAGAAGGAAGGTTGTAGGGAAGGAGTCAGGATGCATGGCAAATAGATGAGTCTTGGAGATACACATACGCTGTGCCATCATTTAAACACTGTACATGTATCAGGGGTATATCAGTGTTAATGGATTAACCCTTGTATGGTGTTCGGGTCTGTGAGACCCGTGTTCAGTTTTTTTCAAAAGAAAAATTAAACAATTAATTATTTTTTCACGTGTAAATGTGTTGTGTCTTTCCACTCACTCCACTTGATTATAACTGATTTATTTATAACATTTTATATAAAAGAAAAACGAGAAGCACATTAATTCATAAATGTGATCTAACAAAGGTAAAGGGAAAAAATTAACCATGTTTGCTGTTCATATGTCTTGTAATTGGGATGAAGTAAACATCTGTTGAGTAATTTAACATAAAATTGTTTGATAGTGTTAATTTGGAAAGCCAAAACTCTAGCGGGTCCACCAGACCCATGAACACTGGCTGAGTAACAAAAATACGAACACCACACAAGGGTTAATATGAACAGGCACATTTTCATCCAAATCGTGACCTTTTCCTGACCTCCTGAGTAATAACTTGCACTAAACAAAGAGTGAAATCAAAGAAAAACTGATCCCAATGCCCAGAGCTCTCAAACAAGATGTAAACAGTAGGGGTGCAACGATACACAAAATTCATGGTTCGGTTCGATACTTTGGTGTCACGGTTTGATATTGTTTCGATACAAAAAAATGTTCATGCTTTTTTAATTTGTCATTTATTAAAATTATAAATATATATTTTAACTCAAAAGTACAGTTTTTAAATTTAATGTTGCTGAAACAACAAAGGGATAAAATAATAAATCTATCTGATGGAGGAATCACTCATCTTTGGAAAAGAGAGTTTATTACAGAGAAATGTCTCTTTTCAAAATAAAAGCTCTACTATCCGCTTCTTCTGGGCTATATTCTCAGCAGCATATTAAACATATCAGGTCCCCATAAGGAGAATCCTGTGCTAACGGCTGTCTAAATGACTCGGGTAAAGTTTGTAGCATGCTGCTTGTTGTTTTTGTCTGCTTCCACTTGTCTTTGCACTAGGATGATGTCGGAGTAAATGTGCAGTCATATTCGTTGTGTTCCCACTAGTGCTGTCAGCGTTAATCTGAAATGACGTTAACGCCACAACACGGCAAATCTCCGTTAACGAGCTACCGCGGATCGCCCCGTGCGTGGGGCTAGACGGCCAACACGTTAACGAGCTAACTGCGCTAACACACTAGCTCCCACCCATGTAATTGAGCATTGCGTGGCACATCCAACATACTGTTTTACTTTAGTCCATGACGCGCTTACCTTCAGGGTCATACTTCACATGAAAACCAAAATAGTTCCAAAGGCCAGATCTGAATGAGGGTGGGGGAGGGTCAGTTTGCCATGTTGCAACGAGCTTAGCTTCTGTCTTGCTAGCTTGCCCTGGGCTCAGTGAATCTGCGCTCGACAGTGCAGCCTAGGCGGAGTAGTCGAACACAGATTCACTGAGCGCTCAACACAGACAGCATCGTCAGAAGAAAAGTTGATAAAATAAATTTAAAAAATTGTATTGTTCGATACATATGCGTACCAAACCGAAAGCACTGTATCGAATGGTTCAATATCTATATAAGCACCCCTAGTAAACAGCAATCACCAGGTTAACAATCCTGTGATTTATGCCACCACTACACTCCGACCACCTCCCACTGTTGACTTTATTGCTCTTTTAGATCTGTTGCTACAGGTCTCCAATAGTACCTCAGCTGGTGTATCATTAGATCATTAGCACTAGCATCAAAGAAAACAAGTGTGCACCTTTAAACAACCAGTGACTCTGTCAGAACTGCAGGATTTAAATATTTGTCCACTTCAAATTAACAGTCATCTTCATTAAACATCATTTAGCTAAACGCAGCTTCGACATCAGAGGGGAAACCGTTTCCTTCAACTGGTCATTGAAGCTAACCAAAGCTAAAGTGTTCACAGATAGTGATGCAGTCTCTCTTCATGCTGTGTGAACCTGCAGGAAAGCCACTGGTGCTCAAACTGGTCAATGCTATCCCAGAATATGCAGATATCTGCTCATCAGAAGTCTGAGAAGCTAACGCCCTGTTGTCAACGATTGTTCAAAGCTCATAGATTCAAAAGTCTCCAAACTTTATTTCATCTTTGCTGATTTTTGGACATCCTTTGGACATTTATTCATGACCAAAGTGAGCAAAAACAGACTATCAGAGAAAAAAGGAGGGAGCTGTGATGCTGACGTGAAGGACATGTCGGAGCTAACTTGTTCTCAGCAGATCTGACTAAGAGCATCATTGCTATTCTGGGCCCAGCCCTGCCGCTGAACCAGATAGCATCTATCCATTTGAGAATATCGTTTTGCAGACTCTTCTCCAAACTGCCAGGGAAGTTTCTCTTTCTGACATTCAGACAAGGCAGCTGTGTTGCGTTATGCTCCGTTATAGCTAGTGACAGGTTGTTTGGCCTGAACATCTCTTCCTATTTTCCCTCCTCTCCTTTCCCCTCCCTCCATCTTTTTCTGTCTATTAGCACTGACAGCTGGCTTGTACCGAACCCTGAATGACTCTGACCGCCACTCTCCACTCCTGGAGTCCAGCTGTTACATCTCATCTTCCCTACCTTTGCAGGGCTTTTTTCCACCACCACTGCTCTTATTCTCTATTACATTTTCTGTCTATCCACTCATCTGTCAGCCAGCCACACTTTCTCATCACCTGCCAATCACTGCAGTGGACCAGTCACTTAACTGTAATATAGTATCTCAAAAATCAGAGCCCTGAGGTAGTTTCCCACTAATTACAGAAACGTTAGTAGTAGCAGACACGTACTAAAAGCAGCTCTGCGCGTTATTTGTGAAACTCTCAATCTTTCTACTGTTGTTCTAGAAATTATGAAAAAAAAAACCCTGAAAACAACAAACTAAGCTACATATTGAGCAGCTTTTTCTTAAGCAAGCTATAATTACCTAAATTATATCTACTTAAGGTGATTAACATACACTATTACAGCTTCACGTGCATCTTTATTATGGTTTGACTGCACATAGGCTGGAGGCGGTCTGTTTATAAGGCATCAGGTGCTGCTGTTTTAGCTGAAAACTCATTGTTATAATAGAATCATGCTCTCCTCACCACTATCAAAAATAAACCATAAGAGTTCAGGATATTTGGCTATGTTGCTTTATTTACACATATTCTGCCCCCTAGTGGTCAAAGTTTGCTCAACACAGCTTTAAGTGTAGGGCAGGTGCAAACTTTCCAATGTCTTTTTCAATGATTAATGATATTATGAGTATTCATGTATCATTTATCATTTTTATGTTGAATCATACCAACCGTGCACATTATTGTTGTACATTATCTGAAGCTCATCACTTTCTCACAGAAGAAATATTCAATAACACATCTTTATACTGCAGTTTGCAACTATATGGTAAACACTTTCTTCTGCTGCTCCACTATATTTTCAGCTCTCAGAGTGTCTGTCATCAGACCTCTTCAGAAATCTGCTGGAGGAAAAGAAAAAAAGAAAAAGCCCTCATTTTCTTGAGCTCAAGCACTGGAACAACACAAGTGGAGGGACTCGAAAGCAATTTAGCGAGCTCCTCACCAGCCACAGTTCAATTTCTCCACAGCCACTTTGAGCAAGGCACTGTGGGGAACATACTCCTCTCTCCGCAAGAATGCCAGCACTTATCTCTGCCCCGTCACCGTCACACCGGCCTCTCCTCTGCAGCCACTTCAAATTGCCAGGTTGACCACCAGTCACAGAAAGCACTTCAGATTCAATTAAGATTCACACCGTGTGGAAATATGTGGGGCGTCTCTCGGGCGCTGTGCAAATACCCCACAGTTACCGTGTTCAGCTGTGCAGACAACAGTAGTCATATAGCAATAATATAAGACAATTAAAGGAAAGTGAAAGTCATGCATTTTCTGCCTATATTTGGCAGATTTCAGCACACTTGGGGAGTTTTTGCCCAAGTGCCCTACATTTCCCAGAATGCACGGTTTTGTAA